>NC_142578.1:25064444-25394722 GCF_041283825.1 Pyrus communis
CTTAAGTTTCTAAAAACATGCCTTGTTTGAAAACCTGAAGTTTTCCTTAAAAACATCACCCATGAAAACCTGAAGTTTTTTCATGCGAATTTTAACCAATACATGTCTATTAGAACCTGAATGTTCTACTCATATGTGAATGGATTGATTTTCTTTCTTCATTACACTAATCACATCTTATCCTTTGTTTTGTGATAAGAACATGTCGAATTTGAACAAACTCAACTTCACCGTTTTGGAAGTCTCTGGAAGGAACTACCTCAAGTGGGTCCAAGATGTGAAGCTCCACCTCACTACAAAGAATTTTCATCTCGCCATTAAAGATGAGACGGACAACCCCGTTGGCGAAGTTGAGAAAGCTACTGCCATAATCTTCATCCGAAGACATATTTATGATGCATTGCAAACTGAGTACCTTGTTGAGGAAGATCCACAAGCACTATGGGTCGCGTTGGCTAATCGTTTTGATCACCAAAATGACATCTTCTTGCCTGAAGCAAGACATGACTGGCACAATTTGGGCTTCCAAGACTTTAAGTCTATGAATAAATATAATTATGAAGTTTGTCGAATTCGATCACTTCTCAAGTTTTGTAACAAAACTTTGACCAAAGAGGATCTCCTGGAGAAGACCTATTCGACATTCTCTGCTACTAATATTGTCATGTAGCAACAATATAGAGCACAGAAGTTCACTAAGTTCTCGAATTTAATCTGTGTTTCACTAAGTTCTCGAATTTAATCTGTGTTTTACTTTTTGTTGAAAAGCAAAATCAGTTGTTGATGAAGAATCATCAAGCTCGACTTACTGTGGCGATTGATGTGCCTAAAACACACTATAGCACAAACCAATGCCCAAAATGCTAAAAGAAGTGTGGCAGGGGTGGCTAGAAGCCACCCCATCATGGTCAACAGAGCCAAGGCCTATCTAAAGGCGAAAACAAAGCCCAGAAGCACCTTAACCTCTCTCACAAGGCCTCTAACTTAAAGAATAAGGGCAAAGCACCTGAAACCATGGATGTGGACATGTGTTATCATTGTGGTTCAAATGACCATTGGTCCCATGTTTGCCGAGATTCCCATAAGGTTATAGCTGAATATCATTCTCGTCATAAGAAGTTTGAATCAAACTTTATGCAAGTGGACGAATCGGAGAGTACCAAGATTGAGGTTTCTAACTTTCAAAAAGCCGTTACCCCTATGGAAATTAGAATCTTAGACAAAAACTATTTTTCTAGTTGAAATTTAAACATTGGGGCTGAATTCCACCTAGTGGCCGAACCCCTTTGTGTTTTTGGTTAAATTTTGAACAATTTCCCTTTATGTTTGGATTATTTGTTGGTGATTTGTTTTTGGATATTAAGTTTTTTAATTAATTTCCGTCCTTGAATACTTAAAATTATTTTGAATGGATATTTGTTTTTAGAACTTTTATGCATGTGGCCGATTCAAATTAATTTTCATTCTAGGTATGACTATAGGGAAAGTTAGTTGTGTGGCAGATGGTGCAACCATGCACACTGTTTTGCATGAACGCATCTATTTCACTAACTTCGTACCTAAGAATGCATGTCTGACAACCCTCTTAGGCCCATCCAACCTGATCGAAGGGTACAGTAAGGCACATATAATGTTGTCCAATGGTACAATTTTGACCATTGATGAGGCACTTTACTCTGCACGTTCCGGAAAAACGTTGTTGAGTTTTAAGGACATTAGAGATAATAATTACAATGATGAAACCTATGTAGAAATGGAGTTGAATTTCTGTGCATAACTTCCTACGATATGGCCAGCAACTTGTTCTAGAGAAGATGAAGCATATTCCGAGTGGTCTGTATACTACAACCATACGCCCTATAGAGAGCCATTATGTGGCCGGCCCTACCCTCAAATTATCACATGGGCATCCACTAACCCGAAGTTTAGGTTCAATTCAAGGAATCACATGTCAAACATGTTCTTTAGGAAAGCTTATTATTAAGCCTTCTTATGACAAGATTCGTTCGAATCCTCATATTTTTCTACAAAAGAGTTAAGGGGACATTTGTGGACCGATTCACCTTCCATGCGGACCATTTAGATATTTTATGGTTTTGGTTGACGCTTCCACACATTGGTCACACATGTGCTTATTGTCCACAAGGAGTGTTGCATTCTACAAACTGTTGGCTCAGGTTATCAAGTTTAGGGCTCACCATTCTGATTATCCAATCAAATCTATTCAATTGGATAATGCTCGAGAATTCACATCTAAAACTTTTGATGACTATTGCATGTCAGTTAGGGTTGAAGTTGAACATCCAGTATTCTATGTTCACACACAGAATGACCTGGCAGAGGCATTTATTATGCACTTACAAATGATTACTCCATCGTTGGTTATACGTACCAAGCTCTTGATCGCTACTTGGGGCCATACCATAATGCACACAGCCATGTTGGTCTGCTTAAGACCTGTTGCAACCCAACCATATAGCGCCCTTCAATTGGTTATCGGATACAAACTCGACATAGCGCATCTGCACATTTTTGGTTATGCAGTCTATGTGCCGATTTCATCGCCCTTATACAAAAATGAGGCATCAGCGAAGGATGAGAATCTATGTCGAATATGATTATCTTTCGATCATTCATTACTTAAACCCTTTGATATGCGACCTGTTTACCATTCATTTCGTGGATTGTCACTCTATGAGACAGTTTTCCGGTTGTTAGTGGGAGATAAGAACGTCAACGATCTTGAAGAACAACGCGAATTATCGTGGATAACACCCACTTTCTCTCATTTAGATCTTTGCACCGCTCAGTTTGAAAATGAAGTGCAACACATATTAGATCTTCAGAGCATAACTCACAGCATGCTAGATGTTTTCACTAATCTAGTGTAAATGACAAGATCATATATTCCAGCTGTGAATGTGCCTACAAAGATGAATGTACCAAATGTACGACAGATGTCCCTTCTGGAGGCCCGAGACACCAATTTGGCCAATCCACGTACATTAACGGCTAGCCAATCATCTGCCCCTACACTTAAGTATGGCAGATCTCTTGGTGCAAAAGATTCACACCCTTGGAAGAGGAAACCCATCACACAAGCACCTGAAGAACCCATCGTGAATTTGACTGTCACTTACTCATTCTATCTAACTCATGAGGAAATTCTAGATTACGGAAACGTCCTTGAAGAGACGAATCCACCCCCCGAGAATCGTGAGATTTCAATTTATTATGCTAGCTTAGACGATGTGTGGTGTAGAAATGAGATGATCGTCGATGATGCATTATCATATGCAGTAGCTATTGAGATCATGTTGAGCGATGGTATTAACCATGTTCTGTTAATGAATGTTGACGTAGAATCGATTGGTCAAACTGGAAACAAGCAATCTAAGTTAAACTCGATTCAGTTGTGAAATGTAAGGTGTTTGAACATGTAGTTCCTACTCCTCTACATGTGAAGCCCGTTGGCTACAAGTGGGTTTTTGTTTGGAAGCGTAATGAGAAGAACGAAATTGTGCGGTACAAAGCTCGTCTTGTTACCCAAGGCTTCTCACAACGCCCCAGGATTGACTATGATGAAACTTATTCACCCGATATGGACGTGATTACTTTTCGCTACCTTATCAGTTTGGTTGTTTCTAAAAAACTGAGTGTGCAGCTGATGGATGTAGTAATTGCGTATCTCTATGGGGATCTTGATACTGAAATTTATATGAAAGTTCCTGAAAGGCTTACATTGACTGGATCAAATATTTCCAAACCCCAGAACACGCTCTCAATTCGGTTGAGGCGTTCACTCTACAGTTTGAAGCAATCTGGAAGAATGTGGTATAACCGTTTGAGTGAGTATTTGACTAGTCATGGATATGTGAACAATGAACTATGCCCTTGTGTGTTCATTAAGAAGTCACATTCCAATTTTGCGAAAGTTGCAGTTTATGTCGATGACATGAACCTTATCGGAACTCCTGAAGAACTCAAGAGAACTACCGCTCACCTGAAGTCAAAATTTAAGATGAAAGATCTAAGAAAGACTTGATATTTTCTCGGTCTCGAGAAAGAGCACTGTTCGGATGAAATCTTAGTACATCAAACGAACTACACCCAGAAGGTGTTGCGTTGCTTCAACGAGGATAAACCGAATCCTTCGAGTACTCTCATGGTCGTTCGATCGTTAGATGCAAAACGAGATCCCTTATGTTTGAAGGAAGATGATGAAGAGATTTTGGAGCCTAAAGTTCCTTATCTAAGTGCAATAGGCGCTTTATTGTACTTAGCTCAATACACTAAACTCGACATCTCCTTCGCTGTTGATCTTTTGGCAAGATATAGTAATGCACCAACACGCTGACACTAGACTGACGTTAAAGACATCTTCCGCTACCTTAAAGGTACTACGGATCTGGGCTTGTTCTAGCCCTATGAATCCTCGAGTGATGCCATACCTCCTTATCTCGAGTCGATTCTCACCTGGTTAGTTATGCCTAAGGTTGGGCATGGGCCGGGCCGAGTCCAAATTTGAAGGGACCAGACCGAATCCAAGTTTAAAAGAAAATGGCCAGATCAGGCCGAGTATAGAAATTTCAATATAAGAATCGAACCTAACCTAGCCCATTTCAAACGGATCGGGTCTATGGGTCCTTTTTTTTTTTTTTTGGGAAAAAAAATTGAATTTTTAGATAGATTCACATATTGAAGTTGCAATTGCACAAATTCATAGCTTAGTCAGAATAATTACATCACATAGCAGTTGCACAGCAGCACAGCTGATTTTCTACATTATCACATACAGATAACATCACAGAAAGTGATTCAGCTATAGTTTCAATTCCTACCGCCCTCATTCTACCAAACAACTCCAAGGTTTCTCCATGGCAGCCATAACGAGCATGACTTGACAATAATGATGTCTAAGTCACAGGGTTCGGCACAAACCCTTCTAAATCCATCCTGCTAAACATCTCAGTAGCACCATCGCAGTCATAATTAAAGGTATAGCTACAGACCATATTATAACATGACCAATTTTCCAATACATAACCAACAAGTCATTGACAACATGAATATGATTCAGAAAACCCATATGTATAAAATGACCATGCACATTCCCTAATAACCAAAGGAAATGTAAACCCATCTCCCCAAAACCCCAGTTTACTCATTTTGTCATATAGTTAGAGTGCTTATTCATAAAACCCATGAGAGACATACAAATCTAATTTACACTCAAATCCAGTTTACATAATCTAATTAAAAATACCGAACAAAATATTCGAATTCAATGAAACAAAAGATTTGAAATTGGAATAGAATAAAAGTCAAGATTCAAGAACCCAACAAAATCCCTAAATCCCTAAATCCTAATTTAATTTTCAATCCTAAATCCCTAAAACATAGTACCTTGAAACTGAAAAAGACCTTCAACTTCCATGCAAATCTGGGTCAGACAAAGGAGATGACTGATTCATCGTTTCGAGTTGTTCGATTCCGTTGTTCGTCCCCTCGAGTTCGACAGAGAGAAACTGACTTAGTCAATCATACCTTCGAGTTCGACAGAGAGAAACTAAAAATAGAGAGGGATAAGAGTCAGTTTGGACTTTAGAGAGAACGATCGAGATGGAGGACTCTGGAAGAGGGAGATCGAGAGGGAGAACTGAGGAGAATAGTTTTAGTTCGAGCGTGTGTGTGTGTGTGTGTGAGATTTGAATGTGTGTTTACTGGATACGGTTCGGGCCGGGGGCCCCTGTATTTAGAAAACTGGATCTGCCCCACCCCTATGTTTACTTAGATCCGCCCCGTCCTGCCCCGTTTTGTATGTAAAATAATATGGACCTACCTCAAACGGCCAATACCTGACCCTACCCGTGTGCTCACGGCCCGTTTGCCCACCCCTAGTTATGCCGACGCAGGATACTTATCTAATCCATACAAGACACATTCTCAAACGGATTATGTCTTTACCATTTGAGGCACCGCAATCTCTTAAAGGTCAACTAAACAGACCTTAGTTGCCACTTCATTTAACCATGCTGAAATTCTAGCCTTACATGAAGCAACTCGGGAATATTTTTGGTTAAGAGCAATTGTGGGCCATATTCGAAGCTCATGCAATCTTTACCCCGTCGTGGATGTCCCAACGACAATCTATGAAGACAACGCACTATGCATCGAATAGCTCAAGAAGGGTTACATTAAAGGAGACAACAACAAACACATTGCCCTGAAGTTCTTCTTCTCACATCAATAACAAAAGCATCAGAAGATTGAAGTCAAGCAAATTCGTTCACAAGACAATCTGGCCGACCTTTTCACCAAATCACTACCTAATGCGACATTTCAGAAGCTTGTTCATGTAATTGGTATGCGTAAACTTTGTGAGTTGTAACATTGCTAGTTCTCTTTGGAATTGTGTCAAACTCAGGAGAAGTATCCTGAAGTATACTTGTTTGATCTTAATGTAATCTTTTCCCCTACGAGTATGAGCATTTTCCCACTGGATTTTTGCTACCTAACTAGGTTTTAACGAGGCACCCATTTGGGTTGATCATATCCCTGATGACATCATGTAGACGTTTCATTTAATTTTGCATTACTTATGCATTTTATCTTCGACTATGGGTTTTGTTGCTACTCGGGTTTTTACCATAGCCAGAGGGTTCCTACCTTATTGAGAATAGCTTGTTCCCAGAATCAGTGTCAACGAGTCGACTTCCTCAACTTCTACATGATGCCAAATCTACCTTGAGTATTTACACACTAAATGGGGGGTGTTGTAAAGTTTCTTAGTTTAAATGTAGTTGTGTAAATCCTAGATTTGATTTGATTCTAGTTATTCTTTCCTATATGGACTTGTATTCCTTGGGGATGAAGGATTTCTTCTCCCTCTTATTACTACGGCACTATGTAGGGGGAATAACACACACATTCCTCTATACAATTCTACAAACACATCTTTCTCTCTCTTCACTCTTTGCCACTGGCCCCCTTCCCCTTGTCATATAAAATAGGCCATAATAATACACACACACACACACACACACACACACACACACACACACACTTTGCCACCGGCCCTCTTCCCCTTGTCAGATAAAATAGGCCACAATAACACACACACACACACACACTTTGCCACTGGCCCCCTTCCCTTTTATCTATAACACACACACTTTGCCACGGGCCCCTTTCCCTTTGTCAGATAAAATAGGCTACAATAACACACACACACACACACTTTGCCATTGGCCCCTTCCCTTTGTCAGATAAAATAGGCCACAATAACACAAACACACACACACACACACACACATGCAGATATATATACATATATGAATGTACGTATATTATATGCACAAATATACATAAAATTTGTATAGTTAACTCAAATACTTTCATGGATTAGTAATACAAAATTTAGAAGTTTTTTTTAATACATAAATACAATATTATTTACATTATATAATTAGGTTCGAATTCATTTTTGACGAGAATCAACCTAAGAGCTCTGACTTACAAGTGAAGTAATACTACTAGACGGTACTATAAGTGGCAAATTTAAAAGAAATTTGATTCCCATAAATTTATTAATTGTTATATATGCTCGAATATGTAATTTGTTACCAATATGCTTATCTGACAAATATGAACATGCAAATTTCAATTACAATATATTTAATCTAGAGGAAAATTTTATCACACTATTTATTTGTGTTACATTCTTCAATTATCTGGTTATGATTTTTCTCGTCATATATCTATAATTAGGTATATGATTTAAACCTTGAATTATCTAACTTATGTGATATGGTTTGAGATTAATAATTTTCTCGTTTGGGCAGTATTTTTTTATGACTTTTATACGGCCGCCGCACTATCAAAAAATTACCATTTGTCCAATGAAATGTTGTTTGACGAACGACAATTCGTCGGGCAAATATACTTTTTCCGACAGAAAACAAACATTCGTCGAGCAAAAACGGTTAATGTTTTGGTCTCTTCATAGGCTTTTGTCCGACAAACGCAATTCGACAGGTAAAAGGTCTTTCGTCGTGTACAGTTTTAGCACGAAGGAAAATATTTGGCGCATAATATTGCATCCTTTGCGCAACGAACCTTTTAGGTATCGTTGCGTAAAAGTATATTTTATGATTTAGAATTTATGGTTCAGAGTTTACATTTCGTAAGACAAAATATATTATTTTGTCGGGCAAAGGTGAGAGACATTTTGGCATATTTAATTCCTTCGATGATTTTTCCCAGTCTACAAAATAAATTTCAACACTCCAACCGTCAAACATGTTTATATATACATAGATATCGCATACGCCAAAAATCATAAAAAACAAACTTTCAAAGATTAGGTAACAGAACGAAATCTTTTGATGATTAGAAATAGAAAGTCACGACCTACCAAGGTTCTAAAAAACGTTAGGCGCTAATCAGGCGGCAGGCTGGAGCCTAACACTTAGGCGGGGGCTTAGGCGGGCTAAGCGTATTTAAGCAAAATTATTATATATTGTATAAATAAATGTCTACTTATACTTAAAAAAAACACATAATTATACTGGTATACAAACATTTGTAGGCGCTAATCAGGCGGCAGGCTGGAGCCTAACACTTAGGCGGGGGCTTAGGCGGGCTAAGCGTATTTAAGCAAAATTATTATATATTGTATAAATAAATGTCTACTTATACTTAAAAAAAAAACACACATAATTATACTGGTATACAAACATTTGTTGGCAAAAAAGGGTCAATATTTTGGTTTCTTCAGAGGCTTTTGCCCGGCAAATGTAGTTCGACGGGCAAAGATCTTTCATCATGTAAAGTTTTAAGTGTAAAGGAAATAGTTGGTGTGTAATATGGCATCCCTTGCACAAAGAATCATTCAGGTATCGCATAAATGTATATTTTATTATTTAGGATTTAGGGTTTAGAGTTTACATTTCGTGAGACAAAATATATTATTTCGTCGGGCAAAGGTGACAGACATTTTGGCATATTCAATTCCTTCGATGATTTTAGCAATCTACAAAATTAATTTCAACACTCCAACCGTCAAACATGTTTATATGTACATAGATATCGCATACGTCAAAAATCATAAAAAACAAACTTTCAGAGATTAGGTAACGGAACGAAACCTTTTGACGATTAGAAATAGAAAGTCACGACCTAATAGTGATTTCAGCTCTAATTTGATGATTTTCTACAACCAAGGTTCTAAAAAACACTAGACGAGCTAAGGGGATTTAAACAAAATTATTATATATTGTATAAATAAATATCTACTTATACTTTAAAAAAACATATAATTATACTGGGATACATAAATTGTAAAAGAAAAAAATGACATGTAGATTATAAAGTATTACAATAAATTGAAAACATAGGGAACAAGCATATAATGAGTGTTCATCCAAGTATTCAACCTTACATTTTATTGACAAAATAAAATGCAAAATGAAAGTTAACGATTTTTTGTTCAAGTGAGAGTCGCAACCTATGCAGGTTTAGGTGAGCTAGGCGGACGCCTAAGCGGGTCTAGGCGCACTTTCTTAATTTTCAAACACCTAGGGATTAATCGGGATGGTGGCTAGCTGCCTAGCGCCTACAACTACAGTCCTCAACCTTAGAAGAATACAAAGAACGAACTCGACCATAAATTTAAAATATTTATACTAGTGGTTACCACAAAATCTTATGTTATACTTAATAGAAGTATAGAATAAACTCTAAGTGTTTGTTGAATCTATTGTTTTGATAGGATACGCAGTCTAGGAAACTAATTTCAACGATCCAACTGTAAAACTCGTTTGCATATAATCTGAGATCGCATACGCCAAAAATCACCAAAAACAAATTTTAGGGAATTTGGTAATAGGACGAAATCCTCCAACAGTTAGAAATGAAAAATCACAATTAATTAACAGTGATTTTACCTTCAATTTTGATATCTTTTTAAAGGATGCTAATTTAGAGTAAAATCACATATTGAAGGGATTTGATCATCAAATTTGATGATCTTTTGACTGTTTGCAATTAAATGAAAAAAAATAAGAAAAAATAAAGTTTTGAGGTTTGCCTGATGAATAAGTGTAGGTCGTCAAGCAAAGGTACATATATGCTTCGGGTCACAGTATTATTTTGTAAAGCAAACGCACAAATTCCCTCCACTTTTTCTCAAAAAAAATCCAAAGTTTCCCCGCACATAAAGGTTTTACCCGACGAAATGCTCTAACATTTCTAATATTTTGTTGGGCAAACTATATTTCCCACCAATTTTTTCATAAAATAAAAAAAAAATAAAAAAATAAAAACTAAACTAGGCTAACATTTTTAACTGACTTTTGTCCGACAAAAGCTCCTAGTTTGCCCAGCGAAATTTTAGATTTTTTAACACGTGTCATATTTTTTTAAACCTTTGGCTGACAAATCATTCAATCGAGCAAAAGTCTGCTATGTGAACACCAAGCTCTCCTTCTTCTTCTTCCTTCTCGCATCGTGCTAAACTCTTTCTCTTTGCTATCTCCCTCTCTCACTCTTTGTCTCTACTCTTTCTCTCTGCCAGCATCCACCTCGGACCTCCATCGTCCTTCCTCCATCACGACGAAGCTGCACATCTCTCTCTCCTTTCGTCCTTTCTTCGGCAACCGTAAGTCATCTCTCTCTTGTTTCTGATTTTGATATTTGTAGGAGAATTTGTAGGATTTGTGATTGGTTTTACACGACGAACTTTGCCCGACGGAATGTTGTTGGACAAAATTACAAGCACCAAAAACATATTTGGCCCGACAAAATTACTGTCTAGAAAATAGGGGTTTTTTTTTTTAGTGTTGCTACCGACGATTCCTGGTTCCACCCTTTGATTCATGTAGATATCATATATCATAATTAACATTCTAGTCCAGCGTTAAGATAATATAGTCATTACGACAAGTGATAAATACTGTAACGACCCGTCCCCAAATATTTCAGTTTTTACAATTTTAATACTTGAATTTACAAAAATGCCCTTCGAGGCAAAACGTTGACTTTTGTTAACCGCTTTGTTGTGTCACGTTTTCGAGCCAACCCCTTGCCCATTTTTGACCCGCACAACTCGACCAATAACTCGGTTCCTGTAGTGAGTTCCGACGCTATCTTCAGCGTTTCTCCGACCATTTGTGGCACGGGGCCACTTAAGAACAACCTAGCATCCCTTCCTCTTCCAATTTCATCATAAACCCAAGTTAATTGGACCATGAATTCATGAAGAACTCCACAGCGAGTTTGTGGGATGCAAGGCTGCGATCGGCTGATTCTGAAAGCCTCACCGTAGACCACCAACCATTTTCAACTCTTTTGAGTCCAAGAACAAAGCCCAGGGTTGGGTTGAGGCGTCGGGGCTTATTTGGGATCGAATCAAGAACACCCCATTTCTAGGGTTTCTAGCGGATCGATGCAGATTTCAGGTGTTTTCCTCTCATTGAGATCTGCATTCCTATCAAATTTGGGAATTTTTGGAGTTGTTGAATTTTCCGGCAAGTCGGGCCTGCCGGCCGCTGCGTGCGGCGGTGCATGGCCTTCCAGGCTGCTGCCTCGTGGTGGCTCATTCGGAGACGCGTTAGGAGAAACTTGAGGTCCCTCCTTAAGTTTTTCGACGTGAAGAATCCAAATTCGGTGTCTGTTTTCCCAAATTCTATCGTTTAAGTATAATTTTACTAAATGGTTCCTAATGTTTTCCCAAATTCTATCGTTTAAGTATAATTTTACTAAATGGTTCCTAATTATGGTTAGGTGCATTGGTGGAAGCGATCCAGTCCATCCTAGTTCATGTGGCTCTCGAACAATAAAATCTATGTGAGTGGACCCCTTCTTAACTTACATGTTTTTATAAAATATTAGCCTAGCATGCATTTCATAATTCATGATTTGGAGTATGTTTTATATTATGCATTACGAATTTCTATATTATGGCTTACGAAATACTTATGATTTATCGAAATTACATTTTTATGAACGGTTATAAATTATAGGATTATCGTATATGGAACTCTATGGATTTGCGAAGATGATTTATTTATGGTTCATGAATATGAGATGTCATGGATTTATGAAATGAGGCTTTGAGTTTTTGAGCTCTGAATTTGATATGAGATTTTAAGATATGTTTTCGGTACTTATCTAGTGGATTATCATACAGCACATCCACACAACACTGTATGTAGATGTCTATGGCCATAGGACAGTTGAGGAGATTTATGTATATACCTCTGCTCTGGCGTAACTCGGAGTCATACAGCTTCATCTTCGGGTGATGGATCATGATTTTCTTTACTGGCGTAACCTAGTGTCGTACAGCTTCACCTTCGAGTGATAAACATGTATTGCCTTTGGGCAGATAAGGAGTTGATGATATTGATGAAATACCCCCCAGCTTTACTAGCCTGAGGCTAGTTTCGGTGTGTGATGTTATATATCCTCTTCTCCGGCGTAACCCGAAGTCGTACAACTTCACCTTCTGGTGATAGACCATGGTTTTCTTCATTGGTGTAACCCAGTGTCGTACAGCTTCACCTTTGGGTGATGGACAAGTACTGCCTTTAAGCGACTATGATACCCCTAGAGAGAGTACAGTTGAGGAGATTTACGGATTTGCCTTCGGGCGGCTATATTACTATTTCCGAGCACTATTTTACACGCATTGATTTTACGAATGATTTCATGGCATGCTAGGGTTTTCATGAGAAACCTATTATGTAGTATTATATATGTTTTCAAAATAAAGGGTTAGTATATTCATAAAGAAAGTGGTTTTCCTATTATTAGTATTATTATAAACTTTGGTCCACTCACCTTTTCTGTTTTACACCCCCTCAAGATTTAGATTCGAGGCACATGATCCCGGTGTCAGGACACCTCCACTTAGGCATCTCGAGCCTCCTTTGTGTAGGACCCATTCCTCGGTTCATACATTTTTACCGTAATTCTTTCACTTTATTCTCGATCAGTTGTACACTCTGAACACGATTCTACTTGGGTTTAATTCATTCTAACTACATATTTTATCGGCATGCATGTTTTTAATGGCTTCGTCACCCTTGGGTGTCGGCTAGCATGTGCCGATCCTGATATTTAAGGATATCGGGGTTAGGTTGTGTCAAATACATCATAATAGAAATTTTGTAACACTTGCTTTTTTTTTTCTTTTCTTTTTGAGCAAAATCGCAACATTTGTTGATATAATCAATTTGATGTTTTTGTTCAAAAATGATACTTTTACCATATATTTGAATCATCTTCCTAATAGAAAGATTCACATGCGTTGACGGGCCCTACACCTATTTTGTTTTGTGATAATATATACATATGATGTTTCTACCTATTGGAGCTATATAGCTAGCTAGCCACCTTAGCTACATAATATCCGCAGATCCAAAATCCAAGCCACCTAACTCTCAGCCCTATTTGGACTAAAGACTGCGTTCCCTTAATTATTCTTTGTTCAACACAGTCAAACCAGCTCATTCACTATCTCCCTCACCATATTTTGCGCAAAAAGAGATACTCTTCCTCTATTTATAGCAAATTTAATCACTCCTTTCACTCGTGTGTTTGATAGAGAGAGACACAAACACACACACACACACACACACACACACACACACACACAGATTTTAGCAAATTGAATTCCAATGAGGATGTTACGAAATCTACTGTTGATTCTTTTATTCAGTACTTATTTTGTAGCGACGTTGGGTGAAAGAACAGGTCAGAATGGTGACGATGGTAGGAAGGTACATACACTCCAGACGACAATTTTTCCATTTCTTTCATCAGTTCATCATTTTGTGCAACAACGTTATCATGTTCTATCGTCAGACTAAGATAATATGATAATCACATGTGACTATGTGACAACATAACTTGCTAGATCGTCTGCCAAGAGACATGTACCCTATAATGATTGTTATTTACAAAGTGATGTGAAATTGTACTTTTAACAGACTTACATTGTGTATATGGGAGAACTGCCAGGACCTGAAATTTCCGCCATGAGCGGACACCATAACCTGCTCGCAGAAGCGATTGGAGAGTAATGATCAGCTTCTTCCGACCAATTTTTTTTTTTTCAAATTTTTATATGTTTACTGAGCTATTCTTGAGGATGACCGAACATTTTCCTTTTAAATTTCAGTGTCAAAGTAGCCAGAGAATCAATAATTCATAGTTATGGAAGGACTTTCAATGGCTTCGTAGCAAGATTGTTGCCGCATGAAGCACAGGCACTCTCAGGTTCTTAGAAATATAACTAAGTAAATAAGTAAACAAATGGTGCTACCCTAATAAGGGTTCTAATTATTATCAGAACATTAGGCACTTCTATTTATATTTTCTATGATTTTCTTTGATTTGTAGATGATGATAGTGTTGTGTCAGTGTTCCCAAACACCGTGCGCAAACTTCATACAACAAGGTCATGGGATTTCCTAGAGTTGCCTTTGAAATCAAAGAAAAGGAACTCTCAAATAGAAAGCAATATCATAGTGGGTGTGTTGGATACAGGTTGGTATAGTCTGCCATTCTTTTCCCTCTTTTCTTTTATAGATAGAACCATCGCTCATGAGATTTGAACTCCATACTAGATGTCGCTGGATTAAATGATCATAAATTCATCAGTATGTTCTTATTCCGATTGAAAGACAATAGAAAAGAAACAAAATTGAAAAATTGTGAAACAAAATGTTTATGACCCTTTTAAATTCTGTGTATAAGGAATTTACATGCAGGCTCCCAGTTTCAACGATAAAGGCTACGGGCCACCCCCAACTAAATGGAAGGGCAAATGTATGAAGGGTGCAAACTTTACAGGCTGCAACAAGTATGTCACTCCTTTCTCTCTCTCACTCCAAATCAGTATTTTATTTAAAGAGATGGGCAAGTGACCTACTACTAACAACACTGATATTTTCTCTCAACTTGTATTTTACTAATGCACAGCACGATAGGTGTGAGGGTCTTATCACAAATACCCCTCTATGTAGTTAGAAATAGAGTCATTCAATAAAGCTACATTTAGTTTTGTTAAATTTTTGAGGTGGGATTCTTGTATTCTCCAACATAGCAGTCTCATGAAAAACCTTATTTCTGTGCCTTTTTCCTTGAGCAGCAAGGTAATTGGTGCCAAATATTTTAAACTGGAAACTGGTCGTCCTTATTGGGGCACCCACAGTCCAGTCGACGATGACGGCCATGGCACTCACACTTCCTCCATCATTGCTGGTGCAGCCGTCAAAGGTGCCAGCGTATATGGCGTTGCAAAGGGGACTGCACGAGGGGGCGTGTCGTTGTCACGCATCGCGGTGTACAAAGTGTGCTGGATCACTACTGGCTGCCTTGATGTGGATATTTTGGCCGCGTTTGATGAGGCCATTGCCGACGGGGTGGACTTAATATCAGTCTCTCTAGGCGGTCACTCGCAGAGTTTTTTGGACAATCCCATTGCCATTGGATCATTTCATGCCATGAAAAAAGGGATTTTTGTGTCGTGCGCAGCAGGGAATGATGGGCTTCCGGCCAGTGTGGAAAACGTAGCACCATGGGTTATGACAGTAGCTGCTAATACCATTGATAGGCAGTTACAGACTGTAGTAAAATTGGGAAATGGCCAAAGGATATTGGTAAGTCTCTCTCTCCCTCTCTCACTAAAACAATCTAACAATAGACACTAACACTAATTGCTCACAAAAACACGTCAATATGGCTATAGTCAGAATTTTTTCTAGTGCGTATCTCGCGCACAAACACATAGAGTGCAGAATTATCACGCAATCTGATGAATTAATTGTAGGGAAATTCACTCAACACCTATTCGCCGAAGAAACTAATGTATCCTCTTATAAGTGGAACCCTTGCAGCCAACATGACCATGCGATTCGGGGGAGATGCGAGGTATGAATTTTAGCACAAATTGTTGTGTTCACATAATTTTGTCACTTGTAACACGTTCGATTATTATATAGTACGACGATTAGTTCCATGTTGTGAGAAGGCGAACATATGTGTGCTCATACAAAATATTCTTCGACTATCTTCTAAACTCGCATTGATAATTTTGGTGAAATTAATGCAATTTCAAGAATATAAATCCTAATTATCAAATGATGAAAATGATAACGGCAGTGCTTGTGATGCTTGGGCTCTAGACGCTAACAAGGTGGTGGGGAGGATTGTGTACTGCCAAGGGTTTGGTACTCAGGATTCCACTATGCAAAAGTTAAGGGGTGCTGGAACCCTAATGACACGTTATGAACTTGATGATTACGCTTATAGCCCTATAATCCCCGGTACCGAAATCCTTGTACAAGATGGGATCAAGATCGAGAAGTACATCAACTCTACCAAGTATGGTTTTGTATAGCTCATTTCATTCACATCTTTTACAGCTCATAAAGTTTTTCAAAGGAAAATGATTTTTGCATACTGCTTTTCTCCTTCTGCACACTCACGCCAGTTTATGGAGAAGGAAAAAAGGAGTGGGGCGGAAATCACTTTCCTTTTCATATATGAAAACCCTAATAAGTTATGTGGTACTAATTCCAGAAACCCTACAGCTGTCATATACAAGACCAGAACTCCTAGTACGACCGCCCCCATCGTTGCTTCTTTCTCATCGAGAGGACCTCAACACATGCACCCCAACATCCTCAAGGCATCTCTCTTTCATCTCTCATCTCTCTCTCTCTCTCTCTCTCTCTCTCTCTCTCTCTCTCTCTCTCTCCATATTTGGTTATAATCAGGTACCATTTCCACCTACAGCCTGATATTTCTGCACCAGGGGTAAACATATTGGCTGCATATCCAAAGATACAATCCATAACTGGCTACTCAGACGACCGGCGCCACAATGTGTTCAATATGTTATCAGGTACGTCCATGTCTTGCCCTCATGTAACAGCAGCAGCCGCCTATGTCAAGTCCTTCCACCCGGACTGGTCACCTGCTGCCATCAAGTCCGCTCTAATGACGACCGGTTAGTCTTCCCAAACCGTACACTAAAAAAAAAAAAGAACAAATCCATCAAAGCAATGCGCTAACCAATCTTTTCACTTCATTTGTCCCAGCCACACCAATGAAAAATGAAACAGCGGATACCCAGCTAGCCACGGGAGCAGGACAAGTAAACCCAAAAAAGGCAGTGCATCCTGGTCTTGTCTACGACATTACCCCAGATGACTACATTAGTTTCTTGTGCAAAGAAGGTTTCAACGACACAGACATAGGCAAACTTATTGGGGATAAAAAGAAGTACAAATGCTCAGACTTTAAACATCCACGAGGCACAGACGGCCTCAACTATCCTTCTATGCATCTTCAGCTTTTCCCGAACAACAATTATGGCGTTTCAGCAGTCTTCCATAGAAGAGTGACGCATGTAGGGTTCGGTAATTCCGTGTACAAGGCAAAGGTGACGAATTTGAATGGTTTGAGAGTGAAAGTCATACCGAGTACCTTGACCTTCACTAAGTTGCATCAGAAAAGGTCGTTTAAGGTTGTGGTGACTGGTCGTCCGGCGATGAACGAGACAGTTATGCACGCTTTACTCCAATGGGATGACTCTAAACACAACGTTAAGAGCCATATCGTAGTCTATACACATCTGAATTAGGGCACAGCGTTAAAAGCCATATCGTAGTCTGTAAGCATCTCAATTTGGTCTTTTTTAGCTTAGTTTTTGCTTCTAGTGCCAGCATTTGGTAGCTCTTTTTTCCTAGTTTTCATTTGTTGCTATAAATAAACATTTGCTCATCACTAGACAATTACTTTCGTTTTGACTCGATTTCATAGACATACTGTTCATATGTGACTAACAGTCGGCACACGTTTCCGCAAACGTCCATGCACAAAGTTGGCCTACGCATGGCCTGGCCGGGATCGTTACGGCAACCAACGAAAGTTTAAAACAGAAATTTTCCGAATGAAAAAGAATCAAGGATCCGGGCATTTATTAGTGTACATGTTACAGAGAGTTCAAACAGAACTACAGCAAGGATGGCGGAGCTGGTTGAACCAACATCTCACGCTCAAACAATTCGAATTACGTAAACAACATATAAAATACAAGCAAAAGCCTTGAAGATGTACCTAAGTTACAGGCCACATCTTTTCATGTCAACCTCGGCAACTTTCCGTATAATTAAAGTTAGGTGATGTGCTCTAGACTCGAATCTCCAAGGAGTCCCCCTAAATTTAAAGGACCCGCATGAAGACTAGGAGAGTATACATCCAAGCTCAGCACTGTGTTCGACACTGCCGGCCATGAAGGTTCTTCAGCTTCGTGAGTTTTTTCCTCCTCTTTCTCGCTTCAGCTGCAGCAATCGCATCCGCGAGTTTCCCAGTAGGGTAGATGATTGGTTCGCTGTTCTTCTCTGGCAAGGCAGAGAACTTGTGATAAGAGTTGTCAACCGTTACAGTGTAATCTGGTTCAAATCCGTTCTCATGCTTGATACAAGAAGCAACTCCGGCATGGTTGAGTGATGATGGAGAAACGAATATTTCCTTACAACCATTTTCTTTCGGGTGAGGTCCTGTGTGCTGATCACCTTCATCCAGAGGAAACTGAGCTGGGGTCTCGTTAAGGTCATGTGAAGGTCTGCCTTCAATTGAAGCGGAATCTTCTGTTTTTAATCTGACAGGGAGAGACGGCTGGTGGTTGTCTAACTGCGTAGCAGCTCTTGAAGATGAACTAGAGCTGTACTGGTTATTAAAAGAAGTTTCTTCTTGTTTATTATTCAGGCACAAGGAGGACTGGGGTTGGAGTCCATTCCCATTATCAAAATGAGGGATGAACCAAGGACACGGAAATACATATAAAGGAGTTCTCGCTCCATTGATGTTTGGGGGGTTTTCTTGATCAAGAGAAGACTCAGCTGTACCATTAGCCGGCAATGAGATGTTTGACAGAACAGCTGTTGGATTTTGTAGTACGTGCTGCACCTGAATAGAATTTGAGGATTGAATGATAGGAGGCCAGAAAAGTGGTGTAAACGGTGGGCGATTAAACAAGAAGAAAGGGGAATTTGTAGGCGAAGATGGAGGTATCTGCATCTGCACATAGGCTGACATATTTTTGGCCGGCGCTTCTTGATCCTCTGCCTTTATCACTTTAGCCATCTGCAGAATGAGAGAGCATGTCAAGCAAGTGATACCTTATTAAGATAAGACAGCTCTTCAAAGTGTCAGGCATATCTTTACCTGAACTTTCAAGTGCTTATTTGTTTTCTCCAAGGACTGGAACTCCTTTACCGCTAACTCCTTTTTCTTTGGATTTAAAATGTCACCACAGATGTGAATAAAGTTAGTACTGCCATGGATAGTCAAGCTCTGGACTCGAATATACCAACCAATGGTTATAAATATTAAAAAATACGTGAGAGAGGGAGGGGGAGTGAGAGAGAGAGACAGCGGGGGACAGAGACAGAGTTCAAAGCAAAGCAAGTTTACAAAATTTCGTTTGGGACTAATGCCTACCCTTTTCAGATTTTCATTCTCCAATGCCAGATCGGCAGCTTTTCTGGTTAACTCCTCACATAGAGCCTGAAGAACAAGCAAAGATGAATGGTTTGCTAAAGTATAAATGCATGCTAGCCAACAAAGCAATCTGCACGGGACACATATCATGCAATTTGAGAATAAGAAACATAATTGATCAACATCTATTTTTTCCTTTGAAAAGACCAGTGCACCTTGTAATGCATTTAATTTACTGCCACAATGGCACATGTTATACTGTCATATTATGGCTACAAACTTCAGTCGAACAGCAACTACAATTCAAAATATTTAAACAGATTCATGTCATTAGTTATTCCTGAGACTAGAAAATGCAAGGAGGCCGTCTATGGCTACAAATGATTAGTTCATAAAGGAAAGGGAAAAAAATCAGTTGGGGATCCCAAAGCACAAATTAATGCCCTTAAGTTCAAGAAACAGACAACGTATTATCTCTGGATCTCAGGACAGGACTAGATACATCGCAGACTAGACACCCTCATGGTTCTGTAGGTGTAGGGTACAAGTACAACCGTACAAGTGTTCTCCGAAACTAGTCCTGTCGTCTACCTAAACCCTTGCCAATACAAAGCTCTGTTCCCTTTGCTATTTTATTACCACAGAAACTTCATTTTTCGAAAAAAGAACTAGAAGAAAGATATATTAAACTAGCAGAGTAAAGCAGCCTACCTGCCGTCGACGAATTGTTTGCCTAGCTGACTCTCGGTTTGCCATTATTCTGCGTATCCTCCGCTCTTCCTTTTCCTCCTAAACAGGGAAAATATTAACTAACGCTAAAAAGAGAAATGTAATCACAGAACATCGCTGTACAGGGAAGAAGTTTAAAGGTTGTCAGTACCTCAGTTAAATTCCGCCTTGACTTGCTGCAATTAAATGATGGGTAAATTGTAGTGCATATAGGACTTGGCTTATTTAATTCTGTATCATGCTCAGCCTTCACAACCTTTTCACTCAGAACCTGCTCAGTCTTCACTGGTTCTGTAAGGACATTTGTGCATACCGTTTCACATTGCTGCAAACCTGTCACCGCTTGATCCTGATATAGACAAAAATATTTCTCAAGTCCTGCAGAAAATAGTGCAATTTGGTGACAGTTAAGCATTTGCATCATCATGTAACAGATTACCGCGCCCTCCCCCTCTATAAACTGGTGTCGCTAACTATATTTAGACAAATCCAGATGGTGATATTATGTGCAAATTTGAAAAACGATTCTAGCTAAGCCAGCCATGGACTCGGCCCCATTACAATGTACGTCCGGTGTAACAGATTACTCCACCCTCCCCCCAAGGTTAAATCGGTGTGGATAACTATATTTTAGACAAATCCAAATGGGGATGTGTTATGTGCAAATTGAAAAACGATTCTAGCTAAATCAGTATGGACTCGGCCCCATTACAATGCACGTACTAACATTAAATTCTGGCCATATGTGAACTATTTATGCATCCAAATTGTTGGTGACTGAACTCGCAAAACTCGCATTTGAATCAAGCCATCATCAATGGGCAGAAACTACAATTTACTTTGACATAAACAAAATGGGAATCCTTCCCCGAAAAAGGGTTTATCCTATTTTCAATACCTGTTACTATTTCTGTACAAAGAATCAAACTTTAATCCCTCAACAGTGACAATAACATCATACAAACCCCATAAAGTTGTTTAACTTTATTTTCTCTGTAACTCGTCATGGATAAGTCGCTATTCTTCCCTAAAAGTCATTATTTCCCAGAATCTTTGAATTTTTCCAATTCAAGTTAAAATACCAATTTCACCCAATACAAAAACCACCATTCCCTTTCTCTTTCAACACCTCCTTTCTCAAAAAAATAATTTAAATCAAAATAAATGATAATTTCAAATACACACACACACACACACACACACATATATATAAGCCAAAAAGCCAAACGAACCTGACGGAGAAGATCCGGACATGTGGGAGGCGGGTCAAGCGGGTTCAAACCCGACCGACTCGGCGGAGACTCGCTCTTGACTCGCTTCCTCGCTCGCTTCCCTTTCTGCCCCCAATGCCCAGCCGATTCAGCGCCGCTACTCTCGCGCATAGCCAAATGTGCCAAATCCGCCAGCGCCTCCGCCGCCTCGAGCTCCTCCTTCACCATCCGATCCGCTCCGCCGCTCCCGCCAACCCCACCGCTCGTCGACGACGAATAAGAACCGGAATCAGGCGACGACGACGGCCCCGCCGCCGTGGACCCTGTCGAGCTCGAAAACGACCGCCTCTCGGAAGACACCATCGCTTCCCTCTCTCATAAAACACAAAAGCAAAACCGCACGCAGGCGAAGTGTTCGATTATTTGCGTCACTGAGAGTTCGTACTTGCTTCTTCAGCACACGTTACGTTAAGCTACTGAAGCGACATAGCTGTAGAGAGAGAAAGTAGAGCGAGAGAGAGAGAGAAAGAGAGAGAGAGAGGGTTACTGCCTTACTGGTACAAAAGCAAAAGGGTTGCGAGAGAGTGCCACTTGTCGAGCCACCTCAGGCCACGACGTCCTCGCTAAATCGAGCTCCATATATCTCTGCGCGCCACGTCTCCCTTTTCATACGATTACGCGGGTGTGGGCTCGCACGTGGGAGGCACCGCACACGTGGCCCGGCGGTTGTTTTACACGTGGAGTTTTCGACTACTTTGCACTTTCTCGATGAGCTGGTGGATTCGGAAGGTGGAATTTTTTTTTTATCCGCGCGGTGAAACGCGTGGGGTACATAAGAGGTCACAGTTGTCACCGTTGAGTCCCAGTGCGTGGTTGTTGCCTTTTGGTTTTGTGGGTCTCCTTGGTCCTTTTGATTTGAGTTGACTGCCTGTTTTCACGTAGCGTTAATTTTGTTGCTAAAATTTGAGATTATTTGTCAGTAATTTCGTATTTAACAGTAATTATGATTTAAGTTTGATTGTGTAAGTCAGAAATAAAGATTATGTTGGAAGAGCAATGCTCGCTTAAGGTCCTCAAAATTAAGACTTGTAAGAACCTCTTTTCATCGAGGTATTTCATCTTCTTTATATAGTTGTGCTCTGCATTAAGTCTTTCTATCCAGTAGGAAGATCTAAGACTTGACTATGTCATACACAGTTAGATGATCATCTGCATGTTTACCTATTTTTGCGCGCACATAGTTTTTTTATCATGAGTAGTTGATATTTCATTATTTGCTCTTAAATCTAATTCATATGGACATGTTAAATTCTATATGCATTTTCCATAAAATATCAACTACTCATGATAAAAAAAAACTGTGTGCGCGCAAAAATAGGTGAACATGCAGATGATCATCCAACTATGTATGACATAGTCAAGTCTTAGATCTTCCTACTGGATATAACGAGGTATTTCATATGCAGTGCATGATGCATGTGTCTTCAGACTCATAGCAGTGGCCTTCTCATCTTCGCCAGCCGAATTTTCAGCTTCAATGGTGGCTCTTAGCTTCTTTGCAGTCAAATAGAGCTTCACGTCTTGCACCCGTTTCAAGTAGTTTCTTCCAAAGACTTCCAAGGTAGGTGAAGGTTCGAAATTTCGCTAAAAGGGATGGAAAAGGTCGTGGTTTGTGCTATGGAATGGTAAAATGGACATGAGCAGTTAAGCACCAAGGTTTAGGACATTCTGGTTCAAAGACATAGTTTGGTTCAATTAATAGCAAGTAATGGCTTGGCTCCATGTAGCTCAAATGCGATTAGGATCTATATTTCCTTTTCTTTTCTTTTTTTTTTTGTCAGTTCTCTCACATAATTCAACACAAAAAATATATAATAATCGATCAATCAAAGCAAGATATGTAATTCGTAAAATAAATAGCAAGTAATGCTTCATGGTGAATCAAGCAGCTTAGGTTTATTTTTCTAATTTACTGAAATTGTTAATGGGGCTTGGGCCGTTTTAGTTGGTCCAACTCAGGTCCATTCAAAGCCCAACCCAACCTCAACTCAATGTATGCCCAAAGCAAAATTTCTATTTTTGTAGAAATTTTGTAGTCTTCTTTTTGCCCGTACTCACAATTCTTCCATGTCCATTCAAACAGTACAAAATCTTTGTACTCACGAAAATCACAAAGTAAACCGTGCAGTGTGTACAAGCATGAACAACATCTTTGCGGCCATAGAACTGCCCACCAAATCTATGTCGATACTCATGGTGCAACGTCTCCAACGCCTCTAATCATTGGTTTTATGCAGTTAAACTCATTCACAAGCTCTAGTTATTCCGAGAATTTTTTTGACAAAACTAGTTACTAGAAGACTGTTAGGTTCCTTATTAACTGATCTTAACTTGGACTATACCGAAATCGTTTCACAAAGTAAGAATTTAAATGGTCGTTTCATTGTTTACTACCCCGAATCTCTGTTTTTCAGTTAGGGTTTGTTTTTGTTTTTCAGATTCCAAGATTGTGATTAACATGGCGTTACCTGAACTCAAGGCACAAATGAAAATTTAAGTCCAATCCATGCTTCATGAGGTAATTAACTCTTTATTCACGTTCTTTTGGTTAGGGTAATTACGCAAACTGGTATTAGGCCATTTTTTTCTCTCTTTTTTTTTATACGGGGACGTCGGGAAGTGGGATATTCGAATACAAAATCTTGGTGTATGAGTGAACGTTCTTAACCATGTACAAACCCTTGCTATAAAGGTATATGTGATATGTACTGGGTTTTCAATATTTCTTTTGTACAGGGTATGTTGGTCTACCAGTTTACTCAACTACAAGAGTTGCAAGATTCAAGCAATCCCAATTTTGTTGCTGAAATAATCAAGTTGTTTTGTGACAACACAAAAAAGGTTATAACAGAGTTGGAGCAATATTTGTAATAACGTAAAAAACTCAGACTCTCGGATGCAATTATATTCATTTTTTGTGTAGAGATTTTGATCCTTTATCCAACTTTTGGATTTTGGGGTTTATGTATTTAAGTTATGAATTGTTTGCAGATCTGAAGATGTTGACTTTTGCAAGTTGACTCCTTTTGTTCTTCAACTCCAAGGAAGTAGCTCTAGGTACGATGCTAACTGCTTCTCCTTGATTATTATAAATTTGGGATTACTTCGAAACGGATAAAAGTTTTCGAACAGCTAAATTTTGACTGTGTTTGATAGAAAAACTTAAAAGCATTTATAGTAAGTGCTTATGAACGAGCTCTATACCTCGCTCCCCATTGCTTACGTGCTTCTCCATAAGCACTTTTAACTTCTGTCACGAATGCTACCAAAACTGCTGTGGCTATCATGGAGCGTTGCGCATACCTCACTTTTGCTTTACTTTTGGCCTTGCAGCATTGGCGCACGGCAAATAACACTAGCTTGTGCTGATCTTAGCCAGGCTTCTGATGACAAAAACAAGGGTGAGAAAATCTTATGGGTAATTAACCGGTTGTACACAATTATGTTAGTATTTTTCATTATGTGATTAATTATATGAGGTAAGATGTGATAGAGTGCTAACAGCATTGTTAGGTAATGTTTTTATGACGCTCTCACAAAATTCTTTTTTGAAGTTGGTTACAGTACATTTATTTACCTAATACATTCACTCTCTGCCGGCCATATCCAATATTAATGTTTTAAACATTCTATATAATAAAACTTAGAAGTGGTGTGTAAATAATAGTTTTAGATTTCTGTCCTTGTTCAATAGATTTTTGTCCTTTTCAAGTGCCCACATGCCTTGAGGAGAATCACACATTATTACATAGAATTAGACCACAAGTTTCAAACTCTAATACAGGTAATGCATTTCATGTACTGTCACTTTCACTTTATATCTAAATAGCCTACGTGAAGGAAAAAAAAGAAAGAGATTTATTTTGTATTATTTTAAATATTATTATCAGGAGGCGGGGTAAGGGTTTAAACAAGAATAAGGCTGCATATGATGGTTGTTCCCTCCCCCTCCCCCTCCACCCCCCCCCCCCCCCAAGCCTTTCTCACAATTTGACTCTGGCAATACGGAGAGCCTTATTAGTTAGAGGTCGTCCTTTATTGTTATCAAGGTGAGGGGAAAGCATTCAAACTATTGCAATGATTTAAAGGAGGAGGGGAGAGTGTCGATGCATGGGTAAAAATCGTACAACCTATCCATTAAGATATTCAACTACTAACGTCCTTTTAAGCAAAAAAGACTGGTCAAATGAGTGCTACACAAGAAACAAAAGCTGACTCGTGGTAGCACTGAGAACTGGTGTTACGTTGGGGTCATAACTTTGAGATTGCTTTTTCATTTTAAAAAGATGGAAACCATACTTTCAGACTTTCAGTGATCCCAAACTAATGGGGTGCAAAGATTAATTAAACCATAATTTGTTATCATCTACACTTTTAAGTATTGTATATTAACATTTTCCTCACCCTTGGGTTGTGCAGCTGGAGAAGAGCATCCTTGACATTGAAACCATACACCAAAAGATTTGATTTTATGAGGAGTAATTTGGCGTTATCAAATTAAGATTTTGTTTTTAAGATTAGAGGTTTTATAAGATTAATTCTTTATTTTCTTGTGTAGTATCTGAATTTTATTTAATTTGTTTATTTTTGACAAACAATATGATAATTTAACTATATTCATCTAAAAATTCTAAATTACACGGAAGAAAAAGAAGAATTAGGAAGATTCGAATTTAAGTGCAGAAAGTGGAGCACACTGCTTTAGTTAACTAAACCAGATATATGTACCTCGGAATTTTAAGTTGGGTAAAATTTTGTAGAAAAAGAAAAATCATCAGTCAAGGTTGACAAATGATGGGATGCCTCAAATCTCCTTTATGTTTAATTTAGTGCATTCATTATCAGGCTTGCATTAGGTCCTTTAATTGATTGGAAGGACATACTTGGGCCCCGTGGCCTCTTTTGAGCACTAATCTTAAGCATTCTTGATCATTGAAGCCTATGTTAATCTAAACATTCCTGAGGCACGAAAGTGATGAGTTTCTCAAACGTCAAGGACATTACCAGATAAAAAATCCGAAACAAAGTATCGAACTTCACCCAGTTACAGGTTACTTGTCACTACAACGAACTAAACAGAAACAGCAGTGACTCCATGAAAACATGACTAAGTAAGAAGAAAATGCTCCTAACGATTAATGTCAAAAAGTTAAGTTTGACAGGAAGTTGACGATCTATACTACATTCTCTAAAACATCCATTAGAGATGGTGCATAAAACTGATGATGATGATGATGATGATGATGATTGGTGCAGTTCAATCACCAGATGACTGTCTAATCAACGTTATTGACATCCGTGGTGGAATTCGACGTATGTGATGTGAAACCAGATGTTGGTGATGTGAGATTCGATGTAGGTGATGTGAGACCACCGAACCGCCTGTAGGATGGCGTTGGGGGAGATCTCGGAGATAGGTTAACAAACTCTAAGGCCTGCGTTCTCAGCTCTACCGGATAGTCAGCAACACAACCGATTCTCGGGCCAGCTCCTGTTGACCACTTGAGGGATAGCTGATGCCCGAGTTGGTATGATTTCACTGAGGTCTTGGAGTTGATCCTGTGCAGTATCTTATTCTGAGGGACCTCAGTTCTTGGACTATGAAGACCACCGGATAAAGTCCTCTTGTACTCAGTTTTGGGTTCCGCTTGTGGAAGTTCAGTGGATTCTGCGGATTGGGTTTTCTCCACTTCTTCTGGAATCTCCGGTTGAGGAGTTTCAAAGTTGGTTGGCATTCTAAATGTACTCCCACCATTAGACTTGCCACCATCATAGCTATCAGAATCGTCAGTGGCCTTGTGTATCTGGGGAACAAGAGAGTTTAACACCATTAGCCAAATGCAGATTAACGAAAACATGGAACAACAAAACTCCCAATGAAGTGTCACCAATTCGTGGTAATCCTAGTTTTATTTTCCAGGTTGCTAATTTGGAATAAAAGCGCTAAAAGAACCATACGTTTTATCAATTACCTGAACTTCGTCAAGGTTCACCCCGTTATCCTTGAGAACTGATAAAAAGGTATCAAGCCTTTCATCTGTTGGCCGGTAATGCCCGCTATATGCAGAGATTGACTGCAAAATCAACGACGTAAGGATCAGATGCTATAAATCCAACATACTTAGTCAGTACTTTAATAAGGCACTACCAAAATATTGCTTGTGCATGTTAAGTTTATTTTTGTGCTAAAGGATCAAAGATAACCGCTATAAAACAGTACCTTCAGAATTCCATTCTCTGCCTCTAGCCTTCCAGCGGCTATCGTTGCTCCTCCAGCCAAGAAGCTAGAATGATGGAAAACCCCTTTCTTTTTCTGAAAGAATCAACAATGTGTTAGCTATTTTCTGGATAACAACAGAAAATCAGAAACACGGGAATCTTATGTTTTCGATTCTTACAGCGCCGGCATAGAGTCTCTTAGAGGTGCTCATAACGAATATCCACTTAGCTCCCGGAGATCCATCCTTTGTATGAAGAAGCTCTCCGGTTTGCGAGTGAATAAGTTTCCCTTCCTCGACAATGTATTCATAATGCACTCTTTCTTGCTAAAATTCATGAACAATATCCACAACCACAAAAAGGGTTAAAAGAAAGATCATAAAATCATGTAAAGTTGAATTGATTCATAGAAGCACATACAGGTCCAAGATACTTGATGCATTGTTGTCGAAGCTTCAATCTGGGGCATTCTTTCAGCTCAAGCTCTTTTCCATCTCCTACATCCAACCTGCAAGGAAAAAAAAAAAAAAACCAGAGCAAAAATCAAACTTTAATCAAGTGATTAAACAAATTAACTTGAAGAAAACAAAAATGGTAACTTTTCATACCAGTAAAAAAATGGCTGACCAGCATCTGCTTTAGACCACTCTTCATAATACACATGCAAGCTATGCCCATACCTATGCCTCGGATCAATCTGGATTTTACCCACCCAAAATTTCATTCAGTAAAAACAACGACAAGAAATTGATTCTGTTGATTAACAAAAGTTAAATTTTTATTACAAAAATCCAGAGAAATCATTTAATAAAAATAATTACAGCTTCAATCCAATGCTGAAAAGCCAATTTCTGTGCTTTGGCGTCTTTGGATAGCCCCTTGCCCACCTGCCAAAAAGTCCAAAATTTTATTTAGACTCCATTTCATATTTTTACCATACAATCCACCTAAATTCGATAATATAAGTGATTTTCGCACACCATTTTATATGTTTTTTTTTTATATTAAGAATCAAGTGACAAAAGTAAACATAAGAGTGCGCTCTGCAAAAAATCATTTACTACTAATAATCAAGAGACAAAAGTAAACATAGGAGTGCACTCTGAGAAATCTTTTCCGATACGAAAAACAGTAACTACACACAAATTATATTTCTTTTTCGATCCAAACCCAGAAATTAAAACATAATTGTTCAAAAACATACCTAAAAAATAAAATAAATTTTACCTTAGAAGCATTCTTGCCGACACGGTTCCAACGTTTAGCCACAGATTCGCCGTGATCAAAGAACGAAATCGTGCTGCGGTTCAATCTCCAGGAATCTATCGCTTGCCACCTTCAATCCGTAAAACACCCCTCATTTTTCAGTTAATTTCATAAATTTGTGTGTTCGTGTTACCACTGAATACCGAACTGTTAAAAAAAGCAGAAGCACGGAGATTCGGTACAGTTTCACTCACCAGTATTCTTCAACGACGACGGCGGAGTCGGCTAACCTGCGCCGGGTGCGGTAACTCCGATACAGCTTCTGAACCTTCACCGCCGCCGTCGACTCCGACCACTCGCCCACCGGCGCATCCGTGTCACTCGCTGGCGCCCCGTGAAGCACATCGGGGGCCAAGCATTTCGGGCCAACGCCAGACATTTCAGAGCTGCGGAAGTCGCGGGAACCGAGGGCGGTGACGGAGTAAGAAAACGGAGGATTGTCGAAGGTTGGGAGGGTTTGTGTCTGAGTTTCCACCTCCATTTTTTCGATAAGAGAGAGTCGAAAATATGGTCGGAGTTCGGAGAGTTGAATGAATTTTATATGGGGGAAGTGGAGCTGTGGGGGTGGTTTTACCGGGAAACTTACCGGTCAACTTTAATGCATTTAGTAAACGTCTGGGTTTTTGGGAGTGAGAGGCTGTGTGGCACGCGCTTGGAGTGTAGATCGGGCACTGTACACAGTTGTAAATAGTGAAAATTTTTATGTTTTTAAGTTATTAACTTTTTAACACACATATCCTACTATTTATATAGTGACACGTGGTATATCACTCCATATGATGGTCACACTGAAAAATCTCTCGAGATAGAGGAGAAATTCCGGTTTTTTTTCCTTTTTTTGTTAAGATGATATTCTAAATTAATTTACTAGGAAAAGAAAGAAAGTTTGGACCTAAGACGCAGTCGGCGAAGAGAAATGCTCTAATTATTAGGCAATCCACCACTTGATTTAGACATGAAGGAAACTAGATTGTAGAGAATAATTGTCAGATGCTTTCTACATATTCTGATGCTCTCTACATATACTTTTTTACTTCACACACATTTTTCTCAATATTTGACTTGGTCAAATCGAATGAATTAAAAAGAATCAAAAGATAAAAATTAATAGGAGGTGTGTGAAAGGTAAGAAACAAATGTGTGGATAGCACCACCTATAAAGAATATGGACAAAAAAATTTAGATAATCCTTTATTTCATTAGATGAAAAGGTGCATGATGGTTTACTTGTGTCATATAAGTTATATTTGTAAACTTATTTTTTATTGATTTATACTAATAAAACTAACCATATTAACTCACTTTTTAATAGGAATAGATCATACTATTGTATAAAAATAAAAAAAAACCTACCTAATTTATTAGAAACTGTCATCGATATAGTTATATTTTTTTACAATAAAAAAATATAAAATAACATGGTCACTTTTGTTAGTGAACGATCAAATCATACATTAGGATATAATTTTACTACATCTGTTAATAGATGATTGTTATCATTGATTTAAATAGTCTTTTTTTTTAGGTTGAACGATAGCGTTTGTAAGTTAGATATTAAATTAGTCATCAATTTAAATAGTCAATTAGGTTTTTTTTTCTTCTTGATTTTCTTTCATTAAGGAGTTGTACGTATTAATCTTACTTTTATTTATTTATTAAGGAGTTGTAGTGTCAATAATACGAACGATTTGCAAATCTTATGCGACAACATTTGAGTATTACTGAATAAAGAAGATAACTTTTACCCAAGGATATTTATTTATGTGTTTTAATCCTTTCTAATTTAGTCAAACTAATAGTAGAAAGGAGCTTTGGATTTTAAAGTGAGAAATTCAAAGAGAACTCTTTCCAAAATAAGACAACTTACGATCTTTCTGTCACTTGAAGTTTTAATATTTTACATTATTAACATGAAAACTGATTTTAAATTATAAATGACAAAACTTTTATGAAGGGAAATATTATTAGTATTTTTAAAATCTCATTTTACATTCCTCACAAGTGTATTTTTTTTCTAATTATAAAAAATTTAAAATATAAAATAAGATTTTTAGAGCGTCAAGCGTTGATTTTTTCAGAGTTCTTTTAACATTTCTCGAGGTTTCAGACTGATTCACGTGCTTGGCTTTCTGCATTTCAATTTACCAGGTCAAATGATATTTCAGAATGGAATGACGTGATACCATGTAAACTGTAAAGTAAAAGATGTCCCCCAACATTGAATTATTAATGTCCCAGTCCGTCTGCCAATCAATTTTTCCATTTTTTTTATAGCATTTTTCGGCTATAGAAAGAATTCAATCTTTGTTTTTTTTTTTTTTTTTAAAAAAAGATCTTGAAGATCTTAGAAATTCTGTGATCGTAATCGTTTATTGTATATTATGCAGTTATAAATTATTTTAAAATTAAAAATTAAATATAAATAATACTTAACGATTTCTGATCGTGAACGGTCACGATTACAAAATTCCTAAAATCCTTAGAAAAAAGATCTGACAAAGATGTTTTTTCTTTTTTGGACTTGCATGTTTTGGACATTTCCGAGTTTGGAATTTTTATTTTTGCAAATCTTATATTTGAAGACTAGTAATGGTACACGTATTTACTTAATACGACAATCATTTGTGAAGGGCAGATGTTTACGTGTAAACTATGTGCTCGTTTGAAACTACTTTTAAAATGATTGAAAATATTTTTGGTCAAAATCTTTTGGAACTAATCTTTATTAAAATTAAAGTGGATCATGAAAAAACATTTTAATTATTTCTTGCAAAAAGCACATATCTAGTACTTCTTTCCAAAAGCAATTGAATCAAAAATCAATTTCACAAAAAGCGTTTTCAATCATTTCGAATGCACATACAAACTAGTCCTATCTCATTCCACAAACAGTAGTGCATGACTCCCATACATCCAAACTAAAAAGAAAATGGTAATAATTGATTTAATCGAATCAAGGATTAGGGGTTTTATGGAATCAAGAGTTCGGGTTTTGGGGGAATCAAGAGTTAGGGAAGTCTAACAACTTAGAATTTGAGATCTAGTATCGGGGATTTCAAAACTCAAATACGAGGTCTTGCTAGGGTTTGTTTAGGGTTTAGAGGATAGACTTGGTTGACTCTTTGGAAACGTGTCCGAGTTTTCTTATAACGCTTGTCACATTGATTTGGTCACTTATAATATTCTGATTTTTATGAATGTTATTTCATGTGGTTGTGGACATCGAAATTTCGGTGAAATGAATGTTGACCAATAATTAAAATTTCAACACTCACGTGTCACATAAATTTTACATGTAGCGTGTGACTCAATGAAAAATCGAAATAAATTGGAAAAGTCATCAAATAGGACACGTGTCATTACTTGGCAGAAATGATTTATTTCATCTGATTATTTAAATCCAAAAATCAAGTTTTGAAATTCTATAAATAGGAAGCCAAGGCATTCATTTAGGGGGAAAAAAGAAAGGAAGAAAGAGAGAAAGAAAGGAAGAAAGAAAGAAAGAAAGGAAGAAAGAAAGAAAGAAGGGAATTTACATCACACCAAAACCTTGAAGCCTTGAAACTCTAAAGCTCTCAAGCAAATCCCGAAGGATCAAGAAAACACTCTTCGTTCTTCGTCAAACCCTCCTTCAAGGTCAAGCCCCAACGGCCCTTGAAGAACTTCCGCCGACTCAAGATCAAGCCCCGACGGCCCCTTGAAGAAAGTGTTCATCATCCGTTCGTCCTAAGATCAAGCCCCAACGGCCCTTTGGATCAACAACCTCAACAAATCCACACATCCAATCAGTCTTCAAGATTAGGCCCAAAAGCCCTTGAAGATCCGCTCATCCATCAACCCTCAAGATCAAGCCCCGACGGCCTCTTGAAGAAATCCATACACTCAATCTTCAAGATTAGGCCCAAAAGCCCTTGAAGATCCGCTCATCCATCAACCCTCAAGATCAAGCTCCGACGGCCCCCTTGAAGAAATCCATACACCCAGTATTCAAGATCAAGCTCAAAAGCCCTCGAAGATCCGTTCATCAACTGTTCATCCCTAGATCAAGCCCCGACGGCCCTTTGGATCAACAACTCATCCACAAACCTACACCCTTACGAAGATAGAATCAGAGGATCAAATTACAAAGAGATTGTAACCCCAAAATCATTAAACACAAAAAGATATTTTGTACACGGTATTCTTGTTTCTTGTTTCAGGAACTTTTCGTGTTTACAAATTTGGCACGCCCAGTGGGACAATCTCTACCTCTCATCTCTATCCTCCAATCATCGAAAAACGCAAATGGCATCAAGAAAGGATCAAGCTGTTCCTGCAATCAAAGCAAAGAACAAGAACATCATCGCCGCAAGTGGTGATATTTCGGGCATCGTAACCCGAAGTAAGGCAAGAGCTCTTTTTGCCGCGGCTTCCGCCCCTGCATTGACTCTGTCAAAGGAACAAGAGCACCTGAGGTACGAGCCTGTGATCACCCTAGCCTCGCTAAAGGCATCAAGGGGGGAAAGCCCGAGGAAATACTCAGAGTCCCTACTCTCCGACGCTGATTCGAGCGGCAGTACAACCATGCAAGTTATGACCACTGGAGCAACTTCAATCGAGGAGCAGCTAGCTCAGATGAATGAAGCAATCGCAAAGCTCACACGGACTGTGGAGGAGAAGGACTTGCAGATTGCCGCACTTGTCAACCAACTAGATGCGCTGCCCGACGTGAAAGTCGACCCAAATATTGGCCTATTAAAGAAAGAAGACGACGAAGAAGAGGAGCCACCAGTGGAGAAAGTTGAAGAGAAGCCAAAGCTAGACCAAGAAACGGCATTCATGGGATCTCTCTCTATCCAGCAGCTACAGGAGATGATCGCAAGCACTGTCAAGACACAGTACGAAGGAAGCTCGCATGACTCCGTACTGTACTCAAAGCCTTACTCCAAGAAGATTGATGCTTTGAAGATGCCAAGGGGTTATCAGCCCCCAAAATTCATGCAGTTCGATGGAAAAGGCAACCCGAAGCAACATGTTGCCCATTTCATTGAAACTTGCAACAATGCTGGGACAGAGGGAGACTACCTCGTCAAACAGTTCGTGCGTTCGCTGAAAAGTAACGCTTTTGACTGGTACACTGACCTCGAACCTGAGTCTATCAACAGTTGGGACCAGCTAGAAAGGGAATTCCTCAACCGTTTCTACAGCACTCGTCGTACTGTAAGCATGCTAGAGCTGACCAGTACGAAACAGTGGAGAGATGAACCTGTCGTCAACTACATAAATAGATGGCGCTCCTTAAGTCTGGATTGCAAAGATCGGCTTTCTGAAACCTCTGCCATTGAGATGTGCGTTCAAGGCATGCACTGGGGGTTACATTACATCCTCCAAGGCATAAAACCAAGAACATTCGAAGAGCTAGCAACTCGTTCCCACGACATGGAGCTGAGTATCGCTAATCATGGGAAAAAGGAGCCAATTACTAACTTCAATAAGGAGAAAGTATTCGCCCCAAATGTAGACAAGACCGGGAAGAAGCCCGCTAAGGAAGCTTTCACCGTCAACACTACCCCCATCAAGACCTCTTCAGCGCCCATCAAGACCTCCTCAGCGCCCATCAAGATCTCCTCCAAGAAGAAAGCGAAGGAGATAAAGACAAGTGAGCCTTCTCGCACCCAAGACAGATACAAGAGCACCTTGAGAGAGTTGGAACAGAAAACGTACCCTTTCCCTGACTCTGACATGGCTGCCATGTTAGATGACTTGCTGGAAAAAAAGGTGATTGAGCTACCCGAATGCAAGCGTCCTGAAGAAATGAATCGCACAAACGATCCTAGGTACTGCAAGTATCATCGTATTGTGAGCCATCCTGTTGGCAAGTGCTTCGTTCTCAAAGAACTCATCATGAAGCTAGCACAACAAGGGCAAATTGAGCTCGACCTTGAGGACACGGCCGCAACGCATACCACTACAATTGCGTTTGGATCGTTTAATCCTGTGCCTCTCCAAATGACACCTGACCGTTCCCGTGAATCCTTAAGTTGCACGGCACCTCCTACACAACCATCACTGGAGAGAAGCGACCAAGATACACATGCTGATGATGAAGAAGGATGGATATTGGTAACCTACAAAAAGACAAGGAAACCAAGACCACAAGTCATACAGCCAAAGGTGGAACAAAGAAGAAATCACCACGGCCGCAATAATGCGAAGCCTAAAAGAAACATAAAGCATAATAAAACAACATATGCTAGGGAACCTATGGAGCAGGAGCCACGCATTCCCGTTTCCTTGCGTGAGTACTTCCCGAATGACTTTTTCCAACAGTGCACTACCGTGGCCTGTCACATGGTTGAAGTAGAAATAGAAGAGCCCTCAAAAGGCAAAGCTATTGCCACTGAGGTAGAAAAGACCCTTACACCTGGAGAAGGTCTGCCAACACACTTTAGCATCGAGGAAGCGCTACCATTGCCAAAAAAGATGCGAAGAGCACTAGCAGCAGTCTTGGCAGGTCCCGACGACCACGAAGTGCAAGAAAGTAACGACGAAGGCTCGAAGCTTCAGCCATATGAATGTGCCACATGTTGTGCCACCCATGACGTAATTAACTTCACTGACGAAGACCTACTGTTGGGATCAAAGCCTCACAACCGTCCTCTCTTCGTCTCCGGGTACATAAAGGAATACAAAGTCAACCGCATGCTTGTGGATGGTGGGTCAGCCATAAACATCATGCCAAAATCAACAATGACCATAATCGGCATCAAGGTGAATGAACTATCCCTGAGCCGTCTGCTGATCCAGGGTTTTAACCAAGGAGGACAAAGGGCGATAGGTATGATCCGAGTAGAGATGACCATGGGAGAGCTCAAATCAAGCACGATATTCCACGTGATTGATGCAAGAACTTCCTATAGCTTGCTCTTAGGAAGACCTTGGATCCACGCAAATGGGGTAGTGCCGTCCACCCTTCACCAATGCCTAAAATTTTACCGAGAAGGAGTGAAGGTGATCCAAGGTGATACCAAGCCATTCACCGAAGCCGAATCACACTTTGCAGATGCCAAGTTCTACATGGATGAAGAGACGGTACCCGAAGCCCTTCCGGAAGAGATCAAATCCACGGGCAGAGCAGCACCTAAAAAGCAGGAGTGGCAAGCCATGCCTAAAAAACAAAAAGAGCAGGCCGGGCCATCTTCAAGCAAAGATGATGACGAGTTTGCTAAACCTGCAACAACCAAAGGGAGTAGGATGCCGTCAGAAGGACCGAACGCACCCATATTCCGGTATATCCCAATGTCAAGAAGAAAGAATGGTCAATCTCCATTCGAAACTAGAAAAGCCGATACACAGTGGCACACGGATAATGTGAACTTGCTCAAGACAAATGCAGTTTTGCCTTTGACACAGCTCGGGGGTGCTAAGGTCGCAAGACTACCACAAGGCTTCATAAAAGCTCTACCAAAGAAGGTGGAATCAAGCTTTCTTCCAACCAAGAGGACCGAGGAAGGTTTCGACCCTAACGCCTACAAACTCATGTCAAAGGCCGGGTACGACTTCGCTTCTTCTGCGGTGGCTGGAAAGAAGGTTTCAAACACTGTCAATGACGAAGAACGTAACCTCACCAAAACTCAAAAGAAGTTGAAGGAGCATGGTTATGGAGTTGACAACAACAAAGCCGGACTTGGTTTCACACCAAATGCACCTGTGATGATTTCAAGCCAAGCGAAAAACACTAGCACTCAATATGTCAGCATGAGCATTGAACAAGACCAAGAAGAGCCTAAACCCTCCCATCGGACGTCGGTCTTCGATAGGATGAGCCAGTCAAGCTCCAGAACTTCAGTGTTTAATCGCATTGGTGGTCAAGACCGAACCTCTGTCTTCAAGAGGCTTAAAGCGCCGACATCCCAAAGCTCTGTTTTTGAAAGGTTGTTAAAGCTTAAGAAACAAAGCAACACAGTTATCTCTCATCTGCAACGATCAGCTTCAGAAAGATTTGAAGATAATGAGAAGCCTTTTGGAAAGAGGAAGACAACACCAAAGGGAGAAAAGCTCGATGGGTTAGGAGGAAAAGACGACGTTCGAAGCTTGATTCCTTCAAGGATGAAGCGCCAAGCAATCCTAGAGGTTGACACAAAAGGACCATTGAAGGTAAGGAGGCGCATCATCGTCCACACTGGCAAATCTTCATGCCAACAAACCCAAGAGAACGGCACTGAAGATGAAATCCCTAAGAAAGATGTCACTTCTGGCTCTTTCGACTCAAAGTCTTCACCTCAACCGCTGGGGGCATGCTCCAAAACCATGTCAGTCAAGTCAAGCGAAGATGAAGGATGGATTCATGTCACTCCGAAGAAGCTGCACGAGAAACATATGTCTTGTCCACAAGTTCACCAATCGGAAAGGGGGCAAAGCAGCTACCGTCAACCTTCAAAGCTACATGAAAATGTTGAGGATGATGAAATTACAACACAAAGATCGTTCATGCGGGATCTTTTCTTCCTCGAAGACGTCTTCAATTTCTCGATCAAGGCTCCTTGTTATGAAGATTGTGAGGAATGCATTTCGAAGATCGCTTCGAAGAAATTGGACAAGCAGCAACCATCTTGTCCACAAGTTTATCAGTCGAAAAGGGGGCAAAACAGCTCCTGTCAACCTCCAGAACAATGTGAAAGTGTTGGAGATAATGAAATTTCGACACAAAGATCGTCCATCCCCATCACAATGTGCGACCTCTTCCCAGAAGACTTCTTCAATTACCCGGTCAAGGCTCCTTCCTATGAAGATTGCGAGGAACCCCTCTCCCAGAACACCAGACAATCCTTATGCCGACAAGCTCGAGAAGGCAGCACCGAAGAGGAGATCCAAGATGTTTTCCACGTCACGGTTCAAGAAGGTAAAGAAGATGAAATCCCCGAGGAAGATGTCACTGCTGCACCACCACAGCTCGAAGATGGGGGGCAAGCCACAATCGATGATCTCAAGGAACTCAACTTAGGTACAAGCAAGGAACCAAAACCTATCTTCGTAAGTGCATTATTAAGTACATATGAGATAGAGGAGTATTATCAGTTGTTGTTAGAGTACAAAGACGTCTTTGCCTGGACCTACAAAGAAATGCCCGGCCTGGACCCTATCATCGTTGTTCATCATCTTGCGGTCAGGCCTGGAACACGGCCGATAAAGCAAACTCAAAGACGCTATCGATCTGAGCTTATCCCACAAATCGAGGTCGAGATCGACAAGCTAATCGAAGCAGGCTTTATTCGAGAAGTGCAATACCCCAAGTGGATCTCCAACATCGTCATTGTCCTTAAAAAATCAGGACAAATACGTGTTTGCGTAGACTTCCGGGACCTCAACGATGCTTGCCCAAAGGATGACTTCCCCTTGCCAATTATTGAAATCATGGTGGATGCAACCACTGGACATGAGGCATTATCATTCATGGATGGCTCTTCTGGGTACAATCAAATTCGCATGGCCCTCGAAGACGAGGAACTAACAGCCTTTCGTACTCCAAAAGGTATCTACTGCTACAAGGTAATGCCCTTTGGTCTAAAGAACGCTGGAGCTACGTATCAACGCGCAATGCAGAAAATCTTCAATGACATGCTACACAAAAATGTAGAATGTTACGTAGATGATGTGGTGGTTAAGACGAAGAAAAGATCAGAACACTTGAAGGATCTGCGAATAGTGTTCGAAAGGCTGCGAAAATACAACCTCAAGATGAACCCGTTAAAGTGTGCGTTTGGCGTCACCTCTGGAAAATTCCTCGGCTTCATCGTCAAGCACCGTGGTATTGAAGTAGACCAATCAAAGATCAAGGCCATTCAAAGCATGCCCGAGCCAAGAAACCTGCACGAGCTGAAAAGTCTACAAGGACGGCTAGCCTTCATCAGACGCTTCATCTCTAACCTCGCAGGGCGTTGTCAACCGTTTAGTCGCCTTATGAAGAAAGATGTTCCATTCGTATGGGACAAAGCATGCCATAATGCTTTTGAAAGCATAAAGAAATATTTGTCAAGTCCACCTGTCCTGAGGGCACCTGTGCCCGGGAAACCACTCATATTGTATATTGCTGCTCAGGAAAGTTCAATCGGAGCACTCTTGGCGCAAGAGAATGAATCCCAAAGAGAAGGAGCACTATACTACCTCAGTCGAACTCTCACTGGCGCTGAGTTGAACTATTCCCCAATAGAAAAGATGTGCCTCGCTTTGGTGTTTGCCATTCAGAAACTCAGACATTACATGCATGCTTACACCATCCACTTGGTTGCTAAAGCCGACCCTGTCAAATACGTTATGACTAAGCCAGTCTTGACAGGGCGACTCGCTAAATGGGCTTTGCTTCTTAATCAATATGAGATCATCTACGTCCCAGCTAAAGCCGTCAAGGGACAAGCGCTAGCAGACTTCCTTGCCGATCATCCAATCCCGGCTGATTGGAAAATCTCAGATGACTTGCCTGACGAGGAGGTGTTCTACATCGACATCTTCCCGACATGGACGATGTTCTTCGACGGATCCGCACGAGCAGACGGAGCAGGGGCAGGAGTAGTATTCATGTCACCACAAAGGCACATACTACCTTACTCCTTCCAATTGAATGAGCTATGCTCCAACAATGTTGCTGAGTACCAAGCATTGATCATCGGGCTCCAAATGGCGATCAACATGGAAATCACAGCTCTTGAGGTATATGGCGATTCCAAGCTCATAATCAATCAACTCTTAACTGAATATGAGGTGAGGAAAGATGATCTCGTCCCATACTTCCGGTTAGCGACCCAACTGCTACAAAGGTTCGAAGCTGTGACACTAGAACATGTGCCAAGAAAGGAAAATCAAATGGCAGACGCTCTCGCCAATCTAGCCTCAAGTATGACACTAGGAAAAGATGAAGTTGCAGACGTGCCAGTTTGCCAAAGATGGGTGATTCCTCTCGTTAATGAAATGTTACTAGATGATACAAATGTCATCTCAGTACTTCCAGTCGATGCTGAAGAGTGGAGACAGCCGCTGATCGACTACTTAGAGCACGGAAAGCTTCCAGATGATCTTAGACACCGTTCCGAAATACGTCGACGAGCACCTCGCTTCCTTTACTACAAAGGAACACTTTACCGACGCTCTTTTGAAGGACTGCTCCTGAGATGCCTAGGTGAGGAAGAAGTTAATCAAGCCATGGAAGGAGCACATTCAGGTATGTGTGGGGCACATCAATCTGGACCAAAGCTACATTTCCAGCTTAAAAGAATGGGTTACTACTGGCCGAGCATGGTGAAGGACTGCCTGGAACACGCCAAAAGGTGCCAAGCCTGCCAATTCCACGCCAACTTCATACATCAACCGCCTGAACCATTACACCCTACAGTTGCTTCATGGCCGTTCGACGCATGGGGATTGGACGTTGTGGGACCAATTACGCCAAAGTCATCTGCAGGGGAAGCTTACATCCTAGCTGCAACAGATTACTTCTCCAAGTGGGCTGAAGCCATACCTTTAAGGGAAGTAAAAAAGGAAACTGTTGTTCGTTTCATCAAGGAGCATATCATCCACCGATATGGGGTGCCTCGCTACATTATCACGGACAATGGAAAGCAGTTTTCCAACCGACTCGTGGACGAGCTTTGCGACAAATACAAGTTCAAGCAGCACAAGTCTTCCATGTATCATGCTCCGGCCAACGGCCTCGCAGAAGCATTCAACAAGACGCTGTGCAACCTCCTGAAAAAGGTAATCGGCCGAACAAAGAGAGACTGGCATGAAAGAATAAGTGAAGCACTTTGGGCATATAGGACTACACATAGGACTCCTACCCAAGCTACACCTTATTCTCTCGTATATGGCGTAGAAGCTGTTCTACCGCTTGAAAGTCAAATCCCCTCACTAAGGATGGCTATACAAGAAGGCTTGACTGATGAAGAAAATGCAAAGTTGCGCCTTCAGGAGTTGGAAGCGCTGGATGAGAGAAGGCTCGAAGCTCAACAACACTTGGAATGCTACCAAGCACGGTTAGCCAAGGCATTCAACAAGAAAGTCCGCCCAAGGTCTTTCCAAGCCGGAGATCTCGTGCTGGCATTGCGTAGGCCTATCATTACAACCCATAAGACAAAAAGCAAGTTCACATCAAAATGGGATGGACCCTACGTAATACAAGAGATTTACACCAATGGCGCCTACTTAATCACGGCAGAAGACGGGTTGAAGATCGGCCCCATCAACGGCAGATTTTTGAAGCGCTACTACCCCTAAAGCAAACGCGCCACGCTCCTGGCCCGCAAGAGCATAAACTGTGTACGGCAAAATCATCATAAAAAACCATCACTCATTTGAACTACGTCATGACTTGATCCCTCCTCAACCAAGGGTACGTAGGCAACTTGAAACTTCAAAACTTCAAGTACAGTCACATCTCAAAAAAAAAAAAAATAAAAAAATAAAAAAATAAAAAACGCTTTGAAGAATAAAGAGCAAATTCAAGAATGCAAACATTTTATTTCTTTGAAGGAAAAAGTCTGATTACAAAAGAAAAAGGGCGGAAGACACTACTTGAAAACTATGTCCCTAAAACTAAGGAGGCGGTCTTCAAGCAAGCCTTCCAAAGCCTTCAAAGTCTCTACCTCAGTGAGAGACAGGATGGGCAACTCCATAGCCATGTCTTTCTCTTGTTCTAGGCGTGAAATCTCCTCTTGGCATTGAGAAAGTGTAGCTCCCTGCTCCCCGAGAACACTTTCAAGTTTTGATGCCTCGATGCCAAGCTGTTCTTGTTCTTGCATCAACGTATCTAGATGTACCCGGACAGAAGCTAAAGAAGTCTCTGTAGATTGATAATCTCCCGAAGCAGCTTGCTGAGAAGACCGGGCTTGGGTTAGTGACAAGTCTATTGCAGCAAGTTGGTGAGCTCTAACATCTGGACTCAACTTCTTCGAGGAAATAACACGCAAGGAAGAATACTCAGTTGAGGCGGCCATAATTTCGGCGATCTTGATCTTCAAGGATGAAGAATCAATGTTAAGATTGTCAATTGCAGAAATAAGTTTCGACAAGTCCTCTTTAAGCAACGCAAGGTCCTCCGACGGGCATTTCAAAATCCTCCCCTCAATATGGCTCTTGATATCCATTGCCGCACGAAGATTGATGCGATGAATAAGCTGCTCAGTACCACTAAGGTTTGGCCCTCTCAGAGAGATCTCAGAGCTAGCTGGCAAAGGTGTAGAATGCATGACGGGATCTTGCATGCCTCCACCTACACACGGCAAACTTGGGAAACTTGACGAACTTGGGATAAGCTCTGTACCAGGTGGATCCCCAATCTCCTCGCCTGTGGGTAGGTCGCCTCCAAATAGCATCTCCGTATAAGAATAAATACCTGTGGTCGCCAAGTCAAAAGAACAAGAAGGCCCAACCTAAAGAAAACAAAGAAAGCTGTTAGAAACAAAAGCTAGAACAATGAAAGCAGAAGAAGTCATAAGAGAGAAGAAGATGCATACGTCTTTCTCAAACGACACACTACCATCGAGTTGAGGGAGCCTAAACACTTCTTTCTTCTTATGACGAAAATTGACATCGCTATCAGCCTGAGCGCCTTCAAGACGTCGCTTGTTTAAAACTTGTTGACCCTGCCGCAAAACAAGTCCATCTTCGTGCGAATCAACTTCATCACCGGCCTCTTCAGATACATCCAGATGTTGAGAAGACAAGCGTGGGCATTGAGGGACTAAAACCACTGGTCTATCTTGCAAAGTAGCAGCACTCGCGCAATCAAAAGATATCAGTTGTGTAGGAACCACAGAACACCCCTCCTTCAATACATTGAGGTGTGAATGAGAAGAATTGGTACCACTTGCCATCCCCGAATTCTCATAATATACCTTTGACCACCAACTTATGTAAGCACGGGTTACTGGACTACTCTTGAACTCGTCTTTTGCCGGCAGGGTGATAGAAGCATTTGTACATGCACGGGTACAAGACTCCCAATGCATATACACGGCTTGCAAGGAGTCTAATTGGTTTTTTTCCTTCAGCTTGCCTGGCACATGTTGGACAAAACCAAATTGCCTGCTGAAACGGTGGGGACTATACGGCTGAACAATGCATCGATCTTCTTGCCGCAAAGAAACATACCCTGAGCGAAGACTTACAAGGTAAGATAAGTCTGAGAAGCGAAGATGCGAATCGTCCATGATGCCTCGCCGCACCGAGCCAACTCTCGCCAGATAGTCCATCTTCAAGCCTTCGCAGCTTCTAAACAGTGCTTGCGCCTGGGAATCATCGAGGCTCTTCGAAGAAAGCACGCCAGAATGCTTCGTCATCAAAGGCCCTGACTTGTTTAGAGTTGAAGAAAAAAAATGAGTACCGAAGTACTCACCCAACCAACCATACACATAATGGTAGGGAAGAACCGCGGCACGATCTTCAGTGTTTGCTGAGTTCGAAACAACACTCAAGCCATTATAAATATTGGCCAAAACCGGGATAGCAAGACTGAAAGATTCACCTGCAGCCATCTTGCTAGCAACTTTGAAAACCCCAGGACGAACAAAGTTGACGTCGCCAATTGGAAAAACAAACTTACAAAGCCAACAAGCTAAGAAAGCAGCTAGGTAAGATTCTTCCACATGCTCTGATGCTATGCCAAGGTCCTCAAACGCTCTCAACTCGGCAGGGGAACGGCGCCTAGCTGAACCAATGGCACCAGATGGATATGAGTCTCCCTTTGGCTTAGTGGTTTTGTTGCAACTTCTTCTCTTCGAGGACTTCTTGTACCTTGTGTCTTCCCAATACCAGAAGCGGATCCATGAAGAAATCTTCACGCCTGATTTACTTCGAGCATCTTGGAAAAGCTTGTGATATGCCCAAAATAAACAGCGACAACTCGCAGGCAATCCTCGGTTATTGCAGAGAGAAAGTTCCTCCGCACTAGGAACGACCTCGTCATAAAACTTACCTTGGATTGGCAATCCCCCTATCTTGTGGAGATCCCAAAGTGAAATTGACATCTCTCCTTGAGCTGTATGAAGCGTGTTAGTCGCTGAACACCAATGCTCGAAGAACGCATGAAGGACAGAATGATGGAGATCATAACTAAACAAAGATGCGTACACGGCATGGTAAAGGCCCATGCTAGTAAGCACATGTTTAGATCGGCCCAAGACATCTTCAAGCCACTCCCAATAAGACTCATCAAAAACAGCTTCTCCGGTAGTCGATAAGGCATCATTCCAAGCCATAGCTCCGCTGCGGATGTGATCTCCGAGAAGCTTAAACGAAGCCGGATGACTGTCATGAGCATGGTGTGAAGGGTTCAAGATAAGAATCCCCGGTGTGCACGCCTCCCTCTTCGTATTTGATCGAACAAAGTTTGCCACCTTCCAAGATACTTCAGAAGACCACGACTTAATATGCATGGAGTTGTCTTTTGTAGGAAGAGCAAGCGCCTTAAGGCCAGTCAGTGGGGCGTAAATCTTCAGAGTTGTTCCCCTATCTTGCGAATCATTTTCCTTCGCAAGAATGGTAATGGTGTTGCTCTTAAAACATTTGAAAAATACCATGACCGCAAAAAAAAAAAAAAAAAAAAAAAAAAAAAAAAACAGCCACAAAACTTGAACAGCAGGACAACAGACAGTGCAATGGTGTGCAGCGATGACGGTGCAGCAAGCAGCAACAAGAGGCACAACAACGTCACCACCGAGGAAAATTATGATCAAAAGGCACTACACAGCATAAACTCGCTGCAGTCTTTTGCATAACCCCACACGGTAAAAGTGACACACTGCAACAAGCTCCAAGCAGCGGCAAGAGGCACGGCAACGTCACTACCAAGGGAAGACTGTGACCAAAAGGCATTACACAGCAAAAATCCCTTTGCAATCTTTGCACAACACCACTCTTTCTACACCACCAATTTACGCGTTCCTGGGTTCTTCGTCGATTTGGCAGCCTCAGCCTTGCAGATCACCATATAAAAAAATTAATAAAAAAAAAATATATATATATATATATATAATAAAAAAACAAAAAAAAAAACACAAAAAAAAAAAAAAAAAAAATGCAAGAACAAAATATAAAAGACAAAAAAAATTTTAACGAGGTTCCTCCACAGTCAGTGTAACTGGAGTACGTCCTTGGAGCAGTAGGAGCTCACCCAATAATCCACTATCAACCAAATGGGAGTTTACAAAGTGTTGGTAATCTCACAGCCCAAATAACCCAATACACCCAAAAGCTCTCACACACCAAAGAAACAAATAGAGGAAGAAATATAATGAATAATTTCTTCTCTATACATATAGCTCAAAGCTATTACAAACAACAACTACTTTGGTAGATGATTACTAACCAAATGAAGCAGCAGCTTCTCTTCTCTATTTGCAGTTTTTTTTTTTTTTCTCAGCAGAGTATTGAGCTCTCTCTTCTTCTCTATTTTCTCCAAAACCGAAATGAGCTATCTTCACTTTTTTTTCCTTTGCTTCAAAGGCTATTTAAACCAACGGATGTGGAAGAAAAAAACAAAAACACTTTCCTGTTTTTCCTCCCTAAAACAAGGAAAATGTTTCTCCTTTTCTTCCTTTATAATTTTTTATAGCCAAAAGCATTTGCAATTGTTGTCTAGCTGAAAGCATAGCCAAGTTGGCCACTTTCCAACATAAAAAAAAAAAAAAAAAAAAAAAAAAAAAAAAAAAAAAAAAAAAAAAAAAAAAAAAAAAAAAAACTTTGGTGGATCAGCACCACCGAAGGAGAAAAAAAAAAAAAAAAACTTTGGTGGATCAGCACCACCGAAGGAGAAAAAAAAAAAAAAAAAAAAACTTTGGTGGATCAGTGCCACCGAAGGAGGAAAAAAAAAAACTTAGTGATGTATATGTTTTATTTGTATTTAGCACAATACACTGAATAAAATAAAACATGTCCATTAATCTTCAAGAAATTACAAGCATGAAAAAAAAAAAAAAAAAAAAAAAAAAAAAAAAAAAAACAAGATTGGAGCTTTCACAAAGGATGTTCACGTGAAGCCCCATTATTTGGCAAAACTCTCGGAGCGGAAGGCATCAGAGCGGGAGGCATCGAAGATAGAGCATTCGAGGCCTCAATACTTGGCCAAACACTGGAAGACCCAGGAAAAATGTGCCTCTGGAGGAAAGACGAAAACCTTTGACGGTCACTTTGAATCTGACCTTCAGACTCTTGTAGCTCATCAAGCTTCCTCTTCATGCCCGTCGAATAGTTGTTTGCAAGCACGTGCAAACTTCTATTCTCATACTTCAGCTGCTTGATCTCTTGCTTGAGACTTTCCACCTCTGCCATCAACGATTCAACCTGACGGGAGCGAGCAAGTAGGCGTTGGCCCATGTTGGACACAGAGCCTGCACACTGAACGCTGAGAGCGAGGGACTCTTGAACGGCCAACTCATCGGACCGTCCTGACAGCAGCCTACTATCTTTTGGAGTGAGGAGGTTCCTAGCTACTATTGTAGCTGTTGTGGCGTCCTGCATCACGGAGTCTTCACCTGTAAGAGGACCGTTAGAAGATAAAAAAGAAGGGCGCCATACATTACCTTGACCGGGTGCAATCGGATCGCTGCTGAGACTCAAATCTAAGCAAAGGTTCGATGAGTTAGTCATTTTTTTCAAAGGTGTTCAGAGAGAATGGGTGGATGAAGATAATTCTCAAAAGGCCGAAGACGATTTTCAAGAATGGGCAATTTTCAGAGTGTGTATGTTGGAGTGATCGATACCTCTGTAAAAAGCCAAGCGACACGACCACCGATTCAAAAATCCGGATTTTCCTGCGTGAAGTTCGGCGACGCGTTCGTGGCTTTTCAGAAAATGCGTTCAACTTTGTCAAAAGATATCTGACAAAGTCGAGAACACGTGGAGGCCATCATCGCAACTACACGTCTTTAGCCGACAAGCGCAAAGTTCGGCGACGCTTTCTCTGCTTTTCAGAAAATGCGTGCAACTTTGTCAAAAGTGGCGCTCGTTCAGAAATCGAAGAGGCGTCGTTCAGAAATCGAAGAGGCGTCGTTCAGATATCGAAGAGACGTTTGTCGACAAGGGTAAAAGAACGGTACCACCACTTGCTATTAAGAAATCCCTATATGTGTCGACCTTCGTCTTTTATGGCAAGGCAGACCTGAAGAAAATGCCCAACTCTTCCTCACCTCTGAGGGCGCACTCCCAGCAAAGCCTCTCGAAATACACAATTCTTCTTCTTCCTTTGAGAAAACCTATTCAACCTTTGAAGATACCAGATGCCTGGAGTACAGATGACCCAGGAGGAAACGATAGATTGAAGCATGTGCTGATTCATTCACCGCTTCTTCAAAAGCAAAGGTATCTCATATCATCAAGGGCGAAAGCAAAGGTATCTCATATCATGCTTTTTCCCTATCTTTTCCTTTGCCCTTGTTCTCACCTGCCAAGACAAGGACAGAGAAAGCAATATGTCGGAACCTCCACTCAAACCAGTTGCCACCAAGAAGTGAAGCACCATTTAAATGCAAAGGTTGCATTCAACTCCTGCATCGGAGGACAAATACTACAAGAGAAGATGCTAAACCTGCATAAGGAAATACCACTTCTGCAAAGGGGAGCAAGTAAGGCAAGTGAAAATGATACATCGAAGCATGTGGAGACAAGCACAACAAATATATGTGTTGATTCATTCGCTGCTTCTTCGAAAGCAAAGGTATCTCATATCATGCTTTTTCCCTGTCTTTTCCTTTGTCCTTGTTCTTACTCGCATGGCAAAGTGAAAGAAGCAATCAGCCGGCACTTGGAGTCAGTCTTCCGATCTGGAACCGACTACCTGGAATCTATTCCTGATTGCTTACCTAGTATTGCTCTCGAGTAGTCATCTTCAACGGTTGATACACTGCCAGAGAAGGGACAAGGAAACTTCAATCTTTCCGATTCGTATTCAATACGAATTGGAAAGATTGAACAAAGAAACAGGTCAGCACCTCCACTTCGTACTTGCCTGCCATATCCTGAAACCGCTCGTAGACCTTCGGGGGGAGACCAAAAGAATCCTGCTGCCCAGTTCAAGAGTAGCACAAAGGAAAATCAACGAGCGGAGGAGACCAGAAGAATCCTCCAGCCCAGTTCAAGATCAAGCCTCAATGGCCCTTGAAGAAATCACAAGTCCGATTCAAAATCAAGTGTTCACCACCCTTGAATCAAATTTAACTCCAGATAAAAGGAGTAAGTTCAGACCTTCGGAGGAGACCAAAAGAATCTTCCAGCCCAGTTCAAGATTAAGCTTGTGGAAAATCAACGATTGGAGGAAACCAGAAAATCTTCCAGTCGAACTCAAGATCAAGCCTCGATGGCCCTTGAAGAAATTTCCAGCTCAATTCAAGATCAAGCCTCGACGGCCCTTGGGTTGACATCTACATTAAGGGACTTCAAAACGCATCTTCTACACGTGACAAGCACATGTCTACGACGCGCCTTGAAGTGGGGGCATTTGTGGACATCGAAATTTCGGTGAAATGAATGTTGACCAATAATTAAAATTTCAACACTCACGTGTCACATAAATTTTACATGTAGCGTGTGACTCAATGAAAAATCGAAATAAATTGGAAAAGTCATCAAATAGGACACGTGTCATTACTTGGCAGAAATGATTTATTTCATCTGATTATTTAAATCCAAAAATCAAGTTTTGAAATTCTATAAATAGGAAGCCAAGGCATTCATTTAGGGGGAAAAAAGAAAGGAAGAAAGAGAGAAAGAAAGGAAGAAAGAAAGAAAGAAAGGAAGAAAGAAAGAAAGAAGGGAATTTACATCACACCAAAACCTTGAAGCCTTGAAACTCTAAAGCTCTCAAGCAAATCCCGAAGGATCAAGAAAACACTCTTCGTTCTTCGTCAAACCCTCCTTCAAGGTCAAGCCCCAACGGCCCTTGAAGAACTTCCGCCGACTCAAGATCAAGCCCCGACGGCCCCTTGAAGAAAGTGTTCATCATCCGTTCGTCCTAAGATCAAGCCCCAACGGCCCTTTGGATCAACAACCTCAACAAATCCACACATCCAATCAGTCTTCAAGATTAGGCCCAAAAGCCCTTGAAGATCCGCTCATCCATCAACCCTCAAGATCAAGCCCCGACGGCCTCTTGAAGAAATCCATACACTCAATCTTCAAGATTAGGCCCAAAAGCCCTTGAAGATCCGCTCATCCATCAACCCTCAAGATCAAGCTCCGACGGCCCCCTTGAAGAAATCCATACACCCAGTATTCAAGATCAAGCTCAAAAGCCCTCGAAGATCCGTTCATCAACTGTTCATCCCTAGATCAAGCCCCGACGGCCCTTTGGATCAACAACTCATCCACAAACCTACACCCTACGAAGATAGAATCAGAGGATCAAATTACAAAGAGATTGTAACCCCAAAATCATTAAACACAAAAAGATATTTTGTACACGGTATTCTTGTTTCTTGTTTCAGGAACTTTTCGTGTTTACAGTGGTTTGAGTGTATGTGCCTTAATGTTTGATATTTAATGAGAATACGTGTCTAAGGTTGTCTTCATGGTTCTTTCCCCCAGTGGTATTTCTAGTCTCGAAAGCAATGAGTAAATTTATAGCACTCGTTTAAAATCGAACTTATTGAAAACTACAAAATTATACAAATCAGTAAAACTTTTATACCTCTTGTTACTCGAAGATCAATAACTCTCAAATCGTATTTAAACAAAAAATACGATGATCATAAATTTCAAAAAACAAGACACCGATCATTCAGTACAAAACAACATTCTACTTTATGGTCCTATGTTACGAAGATAACAAATATTGTAAAGAAATAAAAGAGATGATGCAATTACAAAATCAACTATTGCAAATTGAGATGTAAAACAAACACATGAGATAACAGTTTCACATAACAAAAATCATGTTAGTGATACATGCAAATACTAAAAACTTCAAAGTCCTCAACCAAATATGGCAACTTACGTTGTTATTTTCTTATAGAATCCCAAGTTTTGTGGTCTCTTAAAACTCAGCAGCTGTACAAGTTACGCGCCTCTTGGCGCCTAAAACTGTGCGATGGACGGAGATATCTGTGCGTTTTGTCGTGCTCGCGTTCGTGGCAAAGACAGAACTGCTTTGTGCCGTTGTCTTTTTTATGTTTATTGGGTCTGTACGTTAGGTCGTTGTACAATTTATATAATATTTATGCAAAGACTTTGACGACGAATTTTTTATATAAAACGGTACACCAAGTCGTTTTCACGACATAAAATCTAACGAGTAAAATGGTGAATCCAGCGTGTGCCCTTTAGGTTTTGGACCCGGTCACAGCTCGTGCTGGAAAATGATGACCAACACTCCCTCTTAGTCTTCGTCTTCGCCTTCAGTCGACTTTCATCACAAATTTTAGGTTATGTTTGTAGTGGATCAGGAATCATGGAAATTGCGGTGAACCATGATATGCAAGGGGTTGGTAGGGTTGGCAACTAGGAAGTGTTGCAATGTATCCGCCCAAGTTCGTTGCAACAACTTTGCAAGAGACCTCTATAAAAATGTCTATCGTGGGGTACATTGTAGAGGATTCAAAGGCAGCGTTGCTTAAGAGCACTTGAACATTTTCTATTGAGTTTCCTCGTCAAGCCAACGATACTACTCACTATCTAGCTCGATATATATGCTCTTTATATTAGTGCATGTTATAACTGATTTAAGGAACCTCCAAACCTCATCTCAAATTTATTGTTGGAATATTGTATTGAGTAAAGGGCGTTTCTTTATCCCCATGTTGTACTGTTACTACTTCATTAGTGAAATCTATTGAGTTTCTCATAAAAGAAAATTTTGTTGGAACTCAGTTGGTAGAATAATTGTAGTGTGAAATATAAACTTAAACACTAGGGGCATGCTTGATACACCGGATTGGCTTGGCTAGTATTTGCCTTCTTTGACCCTTGTTGTACATCACGAGTTGAGATTCACTTCGGATATCTATATTCAGAGCCAGCAAACAGAGAGATATATATCACTCAATTTGAATCATACGATCGCCATTAGCTCATCCCCCTAGTCAACTTCACAAAAACAAAAATTTGAACTGTCCGAATCTCTCTCTAAAAAAGGTCAAATCTCTTGATCTGCAAACTCCTGACACAGAGATCTAAAGTGGACCTCATTCCACACACCACCTAAGGTTTCTGACGAAATAAGATGGAACGATCTATTCTCAATAATTAGAAGAAAAAAAAAATGAAAATTTGAGGTTAAAACCAAAACTGTCATAGCATGAAAATCTTCGAGAACCTTCTCCTTGGCCAGTGGCAAAAACATCAGTGTCTCAAAACTAGCCACTTATATGGACTGGAAATTAAAAATTAACGGGGTCACATTAGAGCAAGTCCAGCCCGGCACCAAGTGACTGGCACCAAGTGAAGAAAATGGCCCGGCACGCAGTAAATGAGCTCCAGCCCGCAAAAGTGATTGGCACCCAGCCCAAAATGGACAGACCCAGAGGCCGGTCCGTTTCTTGGCGCGTGCACAACACGCGCTCCGCCTCGCGAGTAGCCGACAGGGTCTGCAGGCAGTGAGGCCCGTGTGCAGGGCAAGTGGACTCAGTCTGTCAAAGGGCTACGTGGCCCTCCTCAGAGCCGTTGGATTTCCAACGGCTAGTTTTTGTAGGCCGTTGGATTTCCAACGGTAAAAAAAATTTAAATTTCACTTTTAAATTGGACCGTCCGATCACAGATCAACGGTCCACGTGTTTTTCACCAAAAATTAAAAAAAAAAAAAAAGGCCCAACGGTTAGAAATTTGACTGTTGGCCACGTGGCAGCGTGTTAGCTGTTGGATTTGATTATTTTTCAAATCCAACGGTCCAGATTAATTACAACATTAAAATTTATTAAAAATTAATTAAAAAATGTCAAATTTTTTTTAAAAAATACAGAAAAATTTTAAAAAATTAATTTTTTTTTTCTATAAATACCTAACCCTCATCTTCCACCTTACACCACATTTCAATATTTTCTACACTTTCTACATTTGAATATTTTGTACACTTTGAGAGAAAAAAATGACTTCGTGGAAGCTCAGTGAAGATGTTACGTTGTGTGAATGTTGGGTTCGCACTACTCATGACCCGATTACGGGTAATGAGATGGATAAGCGAGAAATGTGGAGTAAAATTACGAAATCGTTTTGCGATGTACATGGAAAAGATGTACATGGAAAAGATGCCAGATCTAGTCAAGGTCTTCAAGGTCGTTGGAAAAAACTCAACGCATCCTTTACTTGTTGGAAAAACGCCCTCTCTCATGCTTCTGGTAATCTTCGTAGTGGGACAAGTTTAGCGGATGAGGTAACAATATTTTTATTTATTTATATGCATTCCACCCACATCAATATTTTAATTTATTTAATTTCTTATGTAATTTTTATGTAATATGCATTCCACGCCCATCAATATTTTATGTAATTTCTATGTAATTTCTTATGTAATTTATATGCATTCCACGTCCATCAATATTTTAATTTATTTATTTGTGTTACACCCGTATTTTTTAATACTATCTTATCCCACATTTTTATAGACACTACAAGCACAAGCATTCTACAATGCAAAGAACCATAACAAATCATTCAACAAATGGGAATGTTGGCAAATTGTCAAAGATTGCCCTAGATACAAAATTGTGGCAACCGGTCCAAAAGTTGTCATGCACGGTATGGGTCTACACAGTTCGCCAGAAGCAGACACAGCCGAACAAGAAGCCAACACATTTGAAGACATGGAAGGGACGCCTGAACAAGTGCCAGAGACCCAACCGACTCGTCAGTCCCTCAGGCCTCAAGGTAAAAAGGCATCAAAGAAAAAAGGTAGTTCTTCCAAAAATGACTACACTAAATATATGGAGGAACTTACTCGTCAAGGTGAACTGAACATGGCATGGGAAAAGGCTAGAGATGAGGAAAAAGCTGCTGCTATGGCAGCAATTATTGTAGCTACTGAGGTTCGTGATGCGGCGGCTGAGAGACAAAGAGAAATAGTTAATCGAGAGAACGAGATGATTAGAGAAGCACTTCATCGTGAGAATGAGATGCTTAGAGAAGAAAGGATGACTCAAACAGATCGTGACACTATGAACAAGTCTCTAGTAGGACTGTCTCCGAATTCAAAATATTTTTGGACTTCAAAAAAAAGAGATGTCGTGCGAAGGAGGCGTGCAAGAGATGCCGAAACAAGTCAAGGGGGTTCCAGCTACAGAAATCCTAGCAACCAAGATCCTAGCACCACATATCCTAACTCCACAGACTTTATTTAATTTCTTATTTATTTTTAGAACTTTATTTAATTTCTTATGTAATTTCTTATTTATTTTTAGAACTTTATTTAATTTCTTATTTACTTTTAGAACTTTATTTAATTTTTTATGTAATTTCTTATTTACTTTTAGAACTTTATTTAATTTCTTATGTAATTTCTTATTTATTTTTAGAACTTTATTTAATTTCTTATGTAAACTTAAAACACCAAATAAAATTACATAAAACACCATTTAAACTTAAAATTACATAACCTCACCATTTAAACTTAAAACACCAAATAAAATTACATAACCTCACCATTTAAACTTAAAAAAAAAAAAAAAAGCAAACACACTAAATAAGATTACTTAAAAAACAATACACTTTATTCTTCAACCACAAGCCTTATTTTAATTATCTTCGCCTTCGTGCAATCTCCATTGATGGTCAATCAAGTCATTCTGGCGGGCTATGTGCCAGTATGGCTCTTGCAATGAAGTGTATCGTTGAACGATCAATTCATTGTAACGTCTATCCCGTTCCAACGGCTCGTGTTGCACGGGATCTTCAGTCCGGTCATGAGCATAGTAGATTTGTGTTCTTGAGTTGTTCATCGGATCCGGCTCGTATTCATCGACAACATCATAATCATACTTGTCTTCAACAATCATGTTGTGGAGAATAATACACGTCATCATGATGGATTGAAGAGCCTCGACATCAAACATTCTAGCTGCAGCCCTGACAATGGCCCAACGAGCTTGCAGGATACCAAAACAACGCTCGACATCCTTCCTACACCCTTCTTGACACTTTGCGAAGTGTTTCTCTTTTTCACTCTGCGGGTGTGGCACTGTTTTGACAAATGTTGACCACCTTGGGTAAATACCATCTGCAAGGTAGTATGGTCCCTCGTATTTATTACCATTAACCCAATATGTGCATCTCGGCCCACGCCCTTGTAGCAGTTCGTCAAACACTGGAGATTGGGCAAGGACATTTAGGTCATTCTGAGCTCCTGGAACACCGAAAAAAGCATGCCAAATCCATGTATCAAAAGAAGCCACCGCTTCCAGAATGATGCTTTTGGCTCCTTTTCTATCGCCATAAGCTCCTTGCCATGCACTTGGATAGTTTTTCCATGTCCAGTGCATGCAGTCGATGCTTCCAATCATGCCAGGGAAGCCTCGCATCTTACCCTTCCTCAGAAGCCTTCGCATGTCCCTTGTCATGGGTTGCCGAAGGTACTCATTGGTGTAGAGGGCTTCAATTGCAGAGCAAAACCGCATCAGGGACTCCAGAACTGTTGTTTTTCCCATCCTTGAGATCTCATCCACTTGATCTGCAGATGCTCCATATGCAAGCATTCGCAAGGCAGCCGTAATTTTTTGCTCAGGAAGAAGACCTAGAACATGAAAAGCATCCTCTTTTTGCACAAAATATGGATCATGGTTGCAAACATCACTCATGATTTTAGCGAACAAACTTCGTTGCATTCTAAAACGACGTCTAAAAACATGATCAGGGAAAACGCTGTTGGGAATAAAATAATCTTCCAAGAGATCTTTACCTCGTCTTTCCTTTCTTCTATCGATGTTTGCCGCACGTCCGGGTATGGCTATCTGACCCATAGCTTCCATGATACGGCGGGAATGTGAGGCCCTCCGCCTTCTATGGTGATCATCCTCATCCTCCTCCATTGCGAAGGCCTCATCTCCACCTCCACCTTGGTCAAGATTGACCAATTCTTCCTGTTGTGCCAACAACCTTTTCTGCTGCTCTTGCAACTGTTTATACGCTCTCCTTGAAGAAGACATTGTAAGAACTCAAGATTTGAAAACGATAAAGAAGAATTCTGAGCTAAAAAAAAGGATTGAGTTTAGTGTGAGGATGGATGTAGGGATGTAGGGTTTATATGGACAAAAAAAAAGAAGATGAGGTTCTGGACAATGCCACGTGGCACTACGTGATTGGTTGAAAATCTTAGCGGAAATCTATTCAAAAAATAGTACGTTCGGATAATGACACGTGGCGTGACGAGATTGGTTAAAAATCTTATCGAAATCTTGCCTAAATTATTGTAAATAGGAAGTGACACGTGGGTTGTCGGGATTGGTTGAAAATCTTAGCGGAAATCTATTCAAAGAATAGTACGTTCGGATAATGACACGTGGCGTGACGAGATTGGTTAAAAATCCTATCCGAAATTAAAACTATTTTTTTTTATATAAAATAATTATTTAATATTTTAAATGGACTGGGTGCCAGCGCATTTTGTAGAGGTGGAGATCGTTTGTGCCAGCGCATTTTTAGACTAGGTGCCAGCACATTTTTTTTTGGGTGGAGATGCTTTGGCCTATTACGGTTCATTGGGTCTATTACTGTTCAATTAAGTGGATAAATGGGCTGGGTGCTGGCGCAAAGTGGATAGGGGTGGAGTTGCTCTTATATGTACAATAATCTCTATTTTTTTCAAAAATTTGAAAAAGGTATGCAGTTTTTGAACAAGAAAGGTATATAGTTAAATATATAGGGGCATATGATCTTGATTGAGGCCAATATAAATCATTTCTTCAATGCCATGTGCAGGTTTTATGGATATAGATGTCGCAGTCAGACCACTCCTTTAAGTGTGACAAGTCCACCAAAGGAATATACAGATAAGCCAATTCCCGAAGGCTTTTTCTATTTGGAGATATTTGTCATTTACAAATGATGGAGCCTTAAGCTTAAGCCGATGTGATTAGACGTTTGATCCACCACAACCCAGTTTTAATTTCCTTGTCTATTTGACCTGGAGCAAGAACCTAACCTTATTTATAATCTACTTTCTATTAATCATAGCAACTTAATTAGGATGTTCATAAATAGTTGCGTGGATCACACAAAGTTTCTGAAAATTGTGGGAGATCTCATTAGTATATATAGGCAATGATTAAATATACAAATTTAGAGTAATGCTAGATAAACTAATTTTTAGACTAAATTTGCAAACCATATGATGTGTCATCAACAAAAAATAAGCACATTAATCAATATTTCATTAATAATTCAAATTATCAACAACCACGTCATATGGTTTACAAAATTTGGTTTAAAATTTTAGTATCCCTGACATTGTGCATAAATTTAAGCGCTAGTACTAACGTGTTATTGGCCAACACAATTTAATTTTCAGTTTGAAATAACTTGTTGCTAAATTGTAAGAGCTAAGTATGATATTTGTTTTTCAATTTCAGTTTTAATCCTTCATGTATCATGATTGTTGCTAGATCTAGAGGAGAAAGTAATTATGTGAATTAGAAGAGATTCTCATCACTAAATAATGAGATGTTCAGAACAATCCTCAAATGACTAAATGTTTCCAGTTTTTCACTCATGGTGATGAACATCTGACGTTAAATTGCGATGTGAACTTAAATGAATAAACCTTAAATTTATATTTAACCGTTGATTGTCATTTACGCTTTATTTTGCTTACTAAATTTCATTTTTAAAATTTTCATTTTTGGAAACATGATCATCTGGTGGATGTAAGAAGATGAACAGTTCAGATCTTTGATATTCAGATATTTGATATCACGTTTCGATATTTACGGTTAACTGAAATATGAGTAGATGTCATATAGTTTGTAGAAACTTTATAAACATCAAGCAATATTTTCACTAACCGTAAAACTCTGAATATAATATCAACGATCCAAACTGTTCATCTTCTTACATCCTCTAATAGATCATGTTTTCAAAAAAGAAAATCCGAAAAAAAAAAAGTTTGATGAGAAAGCGTTGGATTTTAAAGTTGACCTCTTCATAAAAGTTGTAAAGCTTGTCGCTATGAGTGATTGTATATTTTTTTTTTACATTTTTTACACTTGTACAATAATTTTTATTATTTTTATTATTTTTTCCCTTAAATAATTATATGAATAAATACATAATATAATAATAATAATATTGGTAGATATGGTATACCACCGGTACTGGTTTTGGATACCAGTACTGTACAGAAATAGTATGGTACGATACAAATACCGTACCATTACCAATTGATACAAATTTTTTGGTAATAATTTGGTATGATATGGTTGGTAGGACAGTTGGTACGGTAATTTGGTAAAAATTTTCACCCCTACATACATATACGGTAGTTCTCCTAACAACAAGGCATTAAAGCTTTAAATAACTGTTAAGTGTTTTAAGATAATGAATTTCCATTTTCCTCTAATTTCTTTTATTAATTTTTATTTTATTTATCACAAATAGCGATACTATTCCAAACCAAACTTAAAAAAGTGAGAGAGTTTGAATATGAGGTGCAGTGCGACTCGTTATTGCGTTCAAGCATATTTAAATAGACAATTAATTGTAGTTTTACAAAGTAAATACCTTTCCATGAATTTTAGTTTCCATGAGTTTTAGTTTTCCAAAACTATATATATATAATTTTCATTTTATTTGAAAAAATTAAAATTCTTGACAATCTAACTAAGATAAAAGAGAGAAAATGGGAAATACCAGCTCCAAACAAAAAAGAGAATCGAAATCTTATCTTGGCATGCCTTGACCTTATAATATACAATAAGGTGATTGGTCAATGTGGTGTGCTTCCTATGTACTAACGTACGTTGTCTGTTCTTGCTGCTGCCGCATAAACATTAACTGATATATCTCAAATACAAGACATTCTTGATTCCCTAATCCTTATGTAACAATGCATTCTTATAAATAAATGCCTGTTTATGCTCCAATTTGAATGTTTAATCTCCTCTTATGGGATCCCACAAAGCAAAAGTTGAAGTGGAAAGCACAATGTGCTTCCATTTCTATGTATCCTCAATCAAATCATTGTTATAACCTTATAGAAGTGATTTTTATAGAAGTTTATTCGGTTATATCCAGTCTTGTATATTAAAATTCTTTAATTGTATATATCTATACAATATATAGTAGCGGAGCCAATTTGGGATCAATGATTGCTCATAATAGTTAATTTTAGAGTTTATCTTTGACCCCAACTAAGGAGATAGTGGACAATGTTGAATTACAACCTATTGTTGCTTCTTCATTCTCTAATTTCTTCATTCTTTCCCGTGTCTTCCTTCTCTTTTTTCTTGCGTGCAACCTAGTAGTGCGTACCTCACATGCTCAACTAAAAGCTTCACTTAAAAAGTCTTGGCCTGCAAGTCTTGACAATTTGCTAGCTTGGGCATACCTTGATAGATTTAGATGCTAGAAGAACACAACTATTGATAGATGTCATCACAAGCTTTCGGCGAATGTTGGTAGATTTTTATAGGTGCCCATGAGATGCTCGAATGAATGGTGCAATGATTTTTTTTTTCTTTTTTTCGAAACCATAGCCTCATTGTTGCAAATTGACGACTCCACCAATGGCAACATATATATAAGTTGGGTGGGGACTTAATAAACCTATTAAGATGTGAGGTTTTCTTTCAAAAAACTGTAATTTAAGGAAACTTGGTACTTAATAGAGTCATGTTCTTTTGGCCATCTGGATATATCAAAGATTGATAGTCACTCAGTTTCATATTAAATGTGAAGACTAAAACATTAGAAGCACATTATGTTCATCCTTCATCTTTAATATCCAATTTAAAGATTAATGACTACGTATTTCCTGATCACCTATTTACGAGCTAAACATTCTGCTACTTAATAAACCTTGGACAATCATCTTTCCACTGTAGTACATATGCACACATATATGTGTATACGATCGAGTTCCTAATATAACAAAGCTATATATGGTGCTGACAAAAGACTATTAATTCTCTGGTGCTGCAAAGGAAAATGTTAAGTAGGTGAGCTTAATTATTTAATTTATCGCATGCTTTTGGTGGCCTAGCCACTGTGACAAAACTATGCATGGATGCGCTCAAATTTTGTCAAACTTTATTGGTGTAAGGCCAGAAACCCTTGTGCTCTCGATCGGTTGATCTCTTTCTATATCGATCACTGTGTAGATGGACTATGCACGTATTATATTCTGCTAGACGTGACCGTACCATGGTCTTATCCCTTGCCTCTTTTGTTTATTAAGTTGTATGATTAACTACTGCCCCATGTGGAGAAGTGGACTTAGAAAAAGAAAAAGAAGACAAAAAAACGAAAGTGAAAGAAAATGGCAGTTCACTGTTTTTTTCTGGGTCCATGCAATTCATTCATTGATTTTTTATGGCAATGCCAGAGAGATCCTCAATTTAATTGTATTTTGTAAATTATATTACGTGGTTATTCACGATTGAATTATTACTTAGATTTTGATTAACATGCTTATTTTATATTGTTAACACATTACATAATTTACAAAGGTGGTTTAAAAAATAAGTCTACCCAGCGTTACTTTTTATATGGGTGTCAAAAGATAGCGAATCACTTATACAATTAACTGGGTTCGATTCCTAGCATTGGTGAATCGCACGATGGTGGCCAAAGGAAGTTGAAATGCTTCTTATTTATTTACTTGGGACATAGCCATGGGCGGGATAGGGCTTTTCTTTAGCATATGGCTAAAAAGAAGGTCTATAAGTAGAAATATAGTACATGTGAGTCTTCCCGATCCCTAAAAGAATGAACTTTTGTGGCGAAATTACCAGATCACTTTTTAAAAAAGAAATCGACTGGTAATATATAGTGTAGATCCAGACAAGTGTGTGCTGTATTTTCTATATTTTAGTTATGAGAGACAAACGTGTTCTTGATTTTTTAAGGATAACAATAGTTTTGTGACAAAATTGATTAAGTAAGACCAGACGTGGTTTTATGCATTTCTTTGTACAACTGCAAACCTACTACGTTAGGACCTATTTTATATTACACATTGGGAAAGGGGTATGATATCCACACATCCCATTTTACTTCTCACACACATATTTAATTTTCGGCCGTCGGATCGGATGAATTGAAGAAGATCAATGGACAGAAATTATCAAGGAATGTGTGAGAAGTAAAATGAGGTGTGTGGATAGCACACCCCTTGAAAAAAATATCCTCTCTTGAGATGGTATATGAGCTCTTGTACACCTTATTACACCAGGGTTTTGTAGGAGTAAGTTGTACTCATGAGATTTTCTTACTTGTGTGATTCGAAATTCTAATATTTAAGTTTACAACTCGTTCCATATTCATACATTTACCAAAGCCACCAGCGGATATTAACGTTTCAGAAGGTTGTTATGACTACGATTATTTACTTCGACTATACTCAATGCCATGAAGGTGTAGACTGTAGAGTTCAATTGATCACTCTATTGAAAACTGCCATAGATGGATTCTAGCTGCGCTGGTAGAGATTAAGATATAAGATTGACAAATGGGCTGCACAGAACCTAGAACCTTACGAATGAGGTTAGTGTTTCAAGGCTTGAGGTGGTTTGGGTTGTGGAAGATGGTTGGCTACCAAAAGGATTGAGGTAGTTTGGGCCAATATATGGTGGTACTTATATTTTGAGCCCAATTATGGTCTAATCCAAATTACACTTTTTTTGTATTATTTGAATTAGACTAAGGGCTAATTTAGTATGTTGTGTTTAAAAAAAAAAAAATATTATTTTTTTATTGTGCAGTGAGAAAAAGCAGTTTTCAAAGAAAGCATTTAGGTGTTTAGTAAATTGTAGCTATAAAAATGCTTTTAACAAAAAAAAAAAAAAAAAAAAAAAGTATGGAAATGTCTAGTAAACTTTTATGTAAAATTGTTGTGGTTGTGCAAAATGACTGAATGAGGATCTTGGTGAATGTGATATTATAATGCTTATCTTAATTTTTTTTTTTCACATTCAAATAATTTTATAAAAGATAAACAAAATATTTGATTAATTAAAGAGGAGAAAAGAGAAGGAAGACACGGGAAAGAATGAAGAAATTAGAGAATGAAGAAGCAACAATAGGTTGTAATTCAACGTTGTCCACTATCTCCTTAGTTGGGGTCAAAGATAAACTCTAAAACTATTGAGGTCATGAGCAGTCATTGATCTCAAACTGGCTCCGCTACTGTATATTGTATAGATATATACAATTAAAGAATTTTAATATACAAGACTGCATATAACCGAATAAACATCTATAAAAATCACTTGTCTATAAGGTTGTAGCAATGATTTGATTGAGGATACATAGAAATGGAAGCACATTGTGCTTTCCACTTCAACTTTTGCTTTGTGGGATCCCATAAGAGGAGATTAAACATTCAAATTGGAGCATAAACATGCATTTATATATAAGAATGCATTGTTACATAAGGATTAGGGAATCAAGAATGTCTTGTATTTGAGATATATCAGTTAATGTTTATGTGGGAGCAGCAAGAACAGACAACGTATGTTAGTACAAAGGAAGCACACCACATTGACCAATCACCTTATTGTATATTATAAGGTCAAGGCATGCCAAGATAAGATTTCGATTCTCTTTTTGTTTGGAGCTGGGATTTCCCATTTTCTCTCTTTTATCTTAGTTAGATTGTCAAGAATTTTAATTTTTTCAAATAAAATGAAAATTATATATATATATATATATATATATATATATAGTTTTGGAAAACTAAAACTCATGGAAACTAAAATTCATGGAAAGGTATTTACTTTGTAAAACTAAGATTAATTGTCTGTTTAAATATGGTTGAATGCACTAACAAGTGTTAACCAGTTAGTAACCTCTAAGATAAACTCTAAAACTATTGAGGTCATGAGCAGCCATTGATCTCAAACTGGCTCCGCTACTGTATATTGTATAGATATATACAATTAAAGAATTTTAATATACAAGACTGCATATAACCGAATAAACTTCTATAAAAATCACTTGTCTATAAGGTTGTAGCAATGATTTGATTGAGGATACATAGAAATGGAAGCACATTGTGCTTTCCACTTCAACTTTTGCTTTGTGGGATCCCATAAGAGGAGATTAAACATTCAAATTGGAGCATAAACATGCATTTATATATAAGAATGCATTGTTACATAAGGATTAGGGAATCAAGAATGTCTTGTATTTTTCAAAGAAAAAGCAGTTTTCAAAGAAAGCATTTAGGTGTTTAGTAAATTGTAGCTATAAAAATCCTTTTAACAAAAAAAAAAAAAAAGTATGGAAATGTCTAGTAAACTTTTATGTAAAATTGTTGCGGTTGTGCAAAATGACCGAATGAGGATCTTGGTGAATGTGATATTATAATGCTTATCTTAATTTTTTTTTTTTTTCACATTCAAATAATTTTATAAAAGATAAACAAAATATTTGATTAATTAAAGAGGAGAAAAGAAGAATATTGTTGAGAAATTAAAAAAAAAAAACGTGAGATAAACAATAGAGATGGAGAAGATAAAACTCTGGGTTGCAGAACTTCCCCTTCCTCTTGTCCATGGCCACGAGCCCAACTCCCAGTCTTTCTCATCCAAAAGGGTCAATTTGACTTCGATCAACCCCACTTTGGTAGCAGAATTCCACCCCGTTGCTGCCACCAAGAACACCGAAAATGTAATGGGATATGTGCTCCAACTAACTTCTCATATGGTCATCTGATTCATTCAATCCGTCCATTGATTTCTTGCGTGGAAGACGAGGGAGGGAGACGAAAAAATGTTTCATACGTAGAAGGGAACGATGGAGAGGATAGTAAGATTGTCATATTGAAATTTTCATTAATGACTATCGTTCACTCTTGTTTTGTGAAAAGAAAAAAAAAATCCACTTTTTTGCTTTGAATTTCCATGATTTAGAAAGAAAAAAAAGGGTTTGATTGAGTTACCAAATAAAAATTGGAGTCTAGCTTTTTTTAACACGTACTTATAAAAAAAAAAAAGTTGAGCAGTTTCGAACCAATACTAAATGGAGGGGTCTACTAAATACACACTATAATTTAACGATTCATGTTTGGCTCACCATCTTTCTATTCCACATCTTGATACCATCTTACATGACAAACTGACGTGTACCTCCAAATGTATTATCTTTTATTTATTTTATGAATCTTTTATTTTTTAGAGAAATCAATAGTGTTTACTCATTTTTTGAAGAAAGCTTGTTTAATTATTCTAATTATAAACAATCATTAGAATTATTGGTTCTGCAAGAATATCACTTTCGCATTTGAGGATTACGCGTTCGATTCTTTTATCGCTTGCATAATAAGAAAAATAATAAAGTTATTATTCAGTACAAAATGCACATCTTACTTTATGGTTCCTTGGTATGAAGTTAACAAATGTTATAAAACGAAATAAAAGAGAAGATGCAGATTAGCTCTTGCAAATTGAGATTGAAGACAAATTCATCAGATAACAGTTTAAGATCAACCCAAAAATGCTAGTGAGATAAATATTTTTCAAATATTATTGTCATCTCAATTATTTATTTTCACTAAGGTCCATAACTTGGAGAATTTTTTTTCCAGTGTAATTGAAACACAGCCTAGTAAATCAAGTATAATAATACAAGTGATTTAAGTTTTTTTTTTTAAGTATCCAACCATTTGCATTATGATATTACTATATTGATATGTGTTTTTGGCACACTAAAAAATCTCGCCACAATTTAGGGTTTGGAATTTAATTTGGGGCTTTGGAACTCAAATACAATTCTTTACTAGAGTTTGATGTTTAGGGCTAAGAATTTAATTTGTCTCAAGAAATTTTCTTTTGATTTATCTCAAGAAATGTGTCACTTATGTGTTTGGTTCCTTTTTATACTCTCATTCTCATTTCTTTAAGTAAATATGCATTGGAAATGAAAATTAATTGTGGCAATGAAAATTATCATTGTGGCAATAGGGGGAAAATTTGGCGGGGTATTTGGCTCAGCTTTGGCATTTGGCTTGGGTTAGAGTGGGTTTTTGGGGGGGGGGGGGGGTGAATAGGGGGAAATTTGGCATTTAGCCCATTGTTGGAGATGGTCTAAGGGTTGGAGCAAATAAGTTGTTTAGGGTTGGAGATGGTCTTAGGAAGTTAACATGACTAAACTCATGTTAGTAATACAAATATTAAAAAACATCGAAGTCCTCAACCAAATATGGCAAACTTTCGTTGTTATTTGGATAAATTATACAAAACTACCTTAACTATGGGTCGAACCACAATTTCATACTTCATGTTTTAAACATTGTAATGTCATACATCAACTTATGAATTTGTTGCAATGTTAGACCTTCGTTAAATTTTCTATTAATTTGACTGTTAAGTGATGAAGCGGCAACTAAAATAAAATTTTATTAATTAGTAATAAATTATTAATTTTTCATTTAACAATTAAAATTTAAAAAAAAAAAAAAAAACTCTCTCCCACTTGCCACATTGTCACCCCAACTCCTAAACCTGGAAAATCATACTAACCCATACCAAATCCAGAAAATCATACCATCCCATCCCAAATCCAGAAAGAAAATATAAATCCATACCACATCCCCACCCTCCCCCGTCTCCTCCACCTATTATCTCCAGCCAATTCCACCATCTTCACCTCACTCACAGATCCGACAAACCCAAACACCTTGGTCGACAGCTTCATTTCGTGGCATGGAATGGACTTTCTCCCTCCCAATTTCGTGACCTTTCGCACCACCTTCCCTGCAAAATCAAAATTCCTGAATCCTATATTTACCATGCTCTCACTTGTTGGACTTTTTAAGGTATTACAAATCATTTTACTTCCTAAATATTATCTATACACATAAAGTGAGCAACCTAAAATGGTGAAACATTTAAAATACCATAAATCGCCCTTTAAGAATTTCATAAATTACAATTGAACCAAAAGAAGCTAAAGTATTTAACCATATTTTTATTTTGAATGAATTTAACATTTAAAATTAAATAAAAAAAAATTACAAAAACAAAACCTCCCACGTTAGTGGGTGGTTTCACATTTTTAATTCGTTTCTTTTTTTTTTTTAAATAATTTTTAAAAAATATGTAAATTAATTATTATGGTTGTTAATACTATCAATTTGGTTGGTATCCATCACTACTAATGTGCGTTACTTTCTGCAACAACTATATTAATATCGAGACAGCTGTTTCTTGTATTTGTCTATCTTTGGTTTGCTTTTAATTTGCAATACATGTGCGGGATCGTAGGAAATATGTTTTGTAAGAAATTAAAATATTTTTATTCCATAATAATTACGATTATTGAATTGGTTATTTGCAAACCACTAAATGGGTTTTAATTTACTTTAATTTCAGTTTTGGTTGGTTACCATATCAATTTTATTGTTGCTGCCTTTATATGCTTTAATTCTTGATTTATGATAAGAAATTTATCCTTCCGTTTTGCTTTGAACAATTAAGTTACCTAATTTCTAATATATATTAATAGCTATATAATTTTAATATTTATTATTATGAAAACATGTTACAAAGGAAAGATATATCATATATAACAAGGTTGCGGGCATTTCATGGTAAATGAGTTGTTTTTCAATTTTCATATGACCTTTCCTTATTTCTTGAAGTGTTGTTATGTCATTCAATTGTTTTGTACCAATGGAAAAACCGAGCTGTTCACCAGATCTAAGTATTACGAGTGTACGCTTACAAGGACCATAGGTTGTTGTATCCTGAAGAGTACAGTGCCATAATCTGTTACACTAAGACATTGTCTTAGAGGGGCGAAATCTACTCTTTAAGAACAATGAACTTACACACCTCAACCTAAAATATGTTATATTCCAGGATCAACGAAGAGCGTTCTCTACATATCAAAGATAAGTATTTTATCTTATTTTGCTCATTTTATGTAATTAATTGTGGCAATGAAAATTATCATACACTAATATTTATCTTATGTGATTTGTTGTAGATTTGTTGTAGAAGAACTAGTATTCAAATCGTATTTCCAACATCACTTCCCTTGGCTTTCCCATTGTGGAGCTGAGGAGGGCGGCGTGTGGCGGTTAATTTAAAAAAAAAACTCACCGATCCGATCCGATAAGAAAAGGCCCAAATCCACATCCAAAGGTGACTCGCCTGGCCCGAGTACCAGTTCTAACGGCGGCGGTGAATTTAGAAGGCAGAGTCCGCAAGCTCAGCTTGAGACGCCGGCGAAGTACGTGAGCTCGACTACAAAGAAGTCGTCTGCGTCCGCATTGGGGGCGGCGGAGCCGGCGGCTTTGGTGTCTCCCATTATGGGTCGTCGTTGGGGTTGAATAGGATAAAGACGAGATCAGGGCCGTTGCCGCATGAGAGCTTTTTTGGGTTATAGGTGTCTCCCCCTTCAACCAGTCGTATCTATGTCTTTTGTCATGTCATTTTTCAAGAAGATTATTTTCCTTTTACTAACTTGAAGGTCTCTATTGAATCTCCAACCGTTTTGTTGGATATTCAGCCCCTCTGCAGCCCCCGTTGCCGAGCACAGGCCTACTGCCTTTTTTTCCTCCGCAGGTCCATTCTCTAACCATCGACCTGCTGAGCCCACCTCCCAACTCGCGGGCTGCAGCTGTATCATTTCTTTCTGCCACTCTACACGCTGCGTCTACTGCAGCTGCACCGACTGCACCTCCACACGTGCCCCTGCCATCTACACCGACTGCATCATTTCCCTCCCATGAGTCAGCACCTGCACCACCGCTGGCGAAGCTACAAAGGAACACCCTTGCCAGAAATCAAGCCTAGGAGCGTTGGTTTCGCCCCTCTGGTCCCGTCGGAGGTGATGGCTGCTCAGCCCGCTCTCTGGTTTTCTGCTACTATGCAGCACAGTGTTATAATTTTATTTTTTATTTTTAAAAATCGTAAAGTAAAACGACGCCGTTTCGTTTAGTGTTTTGAAAAAAAGTTAAGTGGGATGACATCTGACCGTTTAGCCCGTTCCCCTATTTCCAAAACAAATCAGAGCACGTAATCGAGCTCTTTCCTTCTCCCCTCCTCCCAACCTCAAACGCTAAGAGGTTCGTTCTTTTCCACTTCAATTCGGTTTTGCACAAATGGGTGTTTTTGGGTATTTTTGAATTTTGTGATTCATGTGCGATTTCGGCTTGAAAGATTTGATTTTTTTTATTCATTTGGGGAATTCCCCATTGCTTGATTGATTGGTTAATATTGAAACCTAGGTGTCTGATGCTTCATCGTCGTCGTCGAACAACGGAATTACGAGTGGGTCGCCGACAGAGTTTGATGGTCTTTCTCCACACATCTCCAGGTGTTTGATGGTCTTCCTCCATCTGCCTCTCGTACAGCTTTTTGCTAGTCTTTATACGCACTCCATGTGTTTGATTTAATGCCTCAAAGAATTATCTGACGAATCAGTCCCCAGGGGCAATGTGAATCAAAATGAGAATGAAAATGGTGGTAATTCTGAGTATACCATTGTTGGTGTTGAGGTAGCTAACGAGGAAAGTAAGGGTAATAGAGATGAAGTGGAGGTAGCAAAATGTTTAGTACAAAGGTATTAAACTTGGTCTAGGGGATTTCGTTTTCTACAGTGTTCTTGTGGGCAGAGCTGCAATGTATGACCTCATGACTGTGTATGCCGGTTATCTTGCCATTATTTCGAGACTCTAAGTGCACTCTTATTTTGTGGTCAATGTACCATCGAGCTTTGCCAGCTGTGCCCATATATATTATCTTGGGGGACTTGGATTGTCTGCCCTCCCGATTCCATACCATTCCCATCCTTTTCTATATTCTGTGATCATAGTTAAGTCACGTCAACATTTTATATTCTTATTGTTTTTTGTTTATTATTTCTATAAAAAAAAATCAGTATAAAATGTTGACGTGACTTAACCGTGACCACAGAAATAGGAGGGGATGAGAAATGTATAGGATGGGGAGGGCAGACATTCTAAGTCCTTTATTTGGATGCTTCTCTGATGCCTGCCCTCTCACTCGGCAAGCATATCCCAAGACATCACCTTTCATCCAATAGCTTCTCTAGCTAAATGCTCCCAAAGTCAAAAAAGCAAGCCTAGTCTAGCTTTTCTTTTGTAGCACTCCACATGGTTTGCATCCTTCAATGCAGCCCACCGAAAGCAAACATACGGTTCAATTGTTGCCATATTATATGGTCCAATCACAACAGGTCCGGAATCTGGACACCCTCATCTCATTTGAAAAAAGCATTAGGTATTTAGGTTTCTTGAAGAACCCTTAATCATCAAGTATGTCAAGTGAGGGAAAGGATAATGAAACCATCAAGTTTTCCCAGCGTGTATTGATGTAAAGCTGGAAGAATATTTATTGAAAACACACCAAATACAAGACTAGTTGAAACTTTCATTTGGAAAAACAGGGGAAATACAAAGCAAACAGAAATAAACGAGTGACGGTTGGATACGTTTTCAACTCGCACTCAGTCAGGCCAAACTCATATTGCAAGAAGTAGAAATCCCTAAACAAACTTACGACATAAGTATAAGATCTCATCTGCCGGTAACCGGAATCCGGAGAAGGGCCAGCATGCATCAACATTAATCTTTTGACTATTTTTTTTGAAGGTAGCTCAAGATGGCCATAATCGTTTGGATCCCAGCAAGAAGAAGAAGGGTGAAGGCAGTTAAAACTGTAATGAAGGACCATGGCCTGCTAAAATATGTTCGCATGAAAGTTGCCCAATGGCTGCTGTAATAGGCCTCTACATCTCTGAATTGCTCGGAGAGGTAGCATTCCCTTATGTTGAACACAACATTTTCCCCTAACTTTGTGAACATCTCAGCCACGTATTGATCGTTCAGTGAGAAGCCGGTGATTATCCCATCAGCACAGAGGAGCCTGACGTCCCTAGTTGAATTGATGAGACAGCTCATGAAGGCAATATAAGCGGTGAAGTGCTGTCTCTGAGATGTGTACTGGTGGCATCGTTCGAAGGCCATGCAATTGATGAAGACAACAATGGCGAGGTCATTGATGGTTATAGGTGGAATTCGGAGTACCCCATTTCGGAGGTCAATATCTAAGAAGCTCTGTGCATCTCTTCGAGGCGTAAACTTGATACCGGAGGGTCTTAGTTGTGTGGTACATTGGATTGACTCAGAAGATGGACGGTACTTGTGATTGGAGTCACGATCATTATCATATGGAGTTCTTGAGAAAGGTAGAAACCTAGAGAAGTAAATAAATAGTTTGGCTGGGAGTAGGGCCGCTTGACATAGTACCTGTAACGTACGTTGCAATTTTGACTTGGGGGCATATTTGGAAGTTAGCATCATATCAGATTGGAGAAGGAAGCTTAAGTGAAACAAGTGAAGCAAGTGCTTGGCCTCCCCTGGCTCGATTATCATTTTAAGGACTTCGCTAGGCCTAGGCAATGAATGATTGAAGAACTGAAGCGCAAGATTGCGTAGAGGTTGTTTAGTCCGCAAGAATGAGATCTCAAATAGTTTTTCAAGGACGAAGAAAGGGAGTTGGTTTTCAAGCTTAAGGAGATCTCTCGTAACAATTGGAACCAACCCTGGCCTTCTTAAGATGGGTTGACCAACGTCGGAGGCCTTACTCATCTGTAGAAAAAGCTCGATGATAAAGCAACCGTCAAGCACCATCATTCCAACAAAGTCAGGGCTTGACATGGATATCACCTCAGAATAGCAGCTTCTTGTGCTCTCCTCCAACGATTGCATTGCCTTGTAGTATTCGCCCAGCAAATCATGCCCTCCTTCATTCCTTTTTCGGCAAAGAAGCGATTCAAGAAACTGCAATTTGTAACTTTCAAATTCCAGTAACTTCTCCTTGTCGCGGTGGTGAGGTCCAATGGAGACAATCTCAGGCTCAATGGCTTCTGGACGGATTCCAGTGAGGCTGGGAGGAACTCTATCTATGCACTGTGTGCTCGTACTGTCTGTTGTCTCAACTTCTCTTTTCTGCTCCTCTAGACTCCTTCGCATTGCAGCTTCAGATTCTTTATAAGCATTCGCCTCTACTTCTTCTTCGCTAATACTCGACTCTAACACTCTGATAACATGATGCTCTCTATCCCCCATTCTCTCTCTCTCTCTCTCTCTCTTCAATCTAGTAGATAGAACGTTTGCATCAGTTTATACTTTATATAGAAAGATCCCTCAACCTCAACCTATCAAAAATTATCAAGGAAAGTTCTCATGCTGTTTTCAACAGTGGAAATTTCGTAGAAACCCCAGTTGTCACTCATGTTTTGACCAGTGGATATTTCGTGGATATTTCGTAGAAACCCCAGCTGTTTTGACCGGTGGGTGTTCGTATTGTCCCCTCCTCAGTCCCCAATTTAAGCAGTGAACATGGGAATCCATGATCAGCATATAAAGTGCCCAATTAATTTGGTAATCCCAAGTCCTTAGGCACCTAAAGTGAAGTCATCAAATCTTTTTTTGTAAGTGGTATGCTTTTTCACTTGTAAGTGAGAGGTTTTAAGTTTGATTATCGACATAGGTGAATTTGAACCACATTATTGCTAGCTCATTGTGAGGTTAAGCTCCCCCTCTCCCCCTTAGTGTAGATAATATTGTTTGTTAAAAATAAAAAAAAACCAACGAGTCACACACTAAACATAGCAATTATATCAAATGATTAATCAATTTTTTGTTCAACCTTATAAAATTGTTCTTTTCTTTTATTTAACAGAAAAAGAATGAAAGAGTTTGCCATTTTTGGTTTTATCACCATATATAACTAAATATAAGTCAAGTAAGTTCTTGACTTTAAGGCAAAGAAAGAATCTAAGTTAACCCACTCCCATTTAGTGACACAATCATTTTGGTTCAAAGTCAGTTAAGCGCAATCTTCATCACTCAAATCCTGTCTATTAACGGTAACTAGTAAACTAGTAGTGACACGTTCGCAAATCGCAATCACCAAAATCGCGTTCAAGTAAATTCCTAGCCTATACGCAAGGCCAATGGCAAATTTAGGGGGCGAAAAGAAATGTTTGTGTCAGTTTATATACAAAGGATCCCTTAACCCATCAAATCTCGATTTATGCGTGTCATCCTTGCGCAGGGATCATGCTAATCTTCTCTGTATCGTTCCAATTTTATCGGACGTCTCCGAAGGAACGTCCCTTAATCTATCAAGATTATCAAGGAAAGTTCACATACTGTTTCGATCAGTGGAGAATTCGTTGAAACCCCAGTTGTCACTCCTGTCTCAATCAATCTAAGGAAAGTTCACATACTGTTTCGATCAGTGGAGAATTCGTTGAAACCCCAGTTGTCACTCCTGTCTCAATCAATCTTTCCCCGGAGTTTCATGGAAAGTTACAAATGACTCTTGGCAAGGACAGGTTTCATGGTCCACGGAGACCATTACGTAAGACTTCTCTTTCTTGTTCTTGTTGAATGCTAACTTACTGAGGATATTATTGTTGAGGTACTTATACTGGAGCTCGAAGCTCAACAATGGTGGTCTAGAGAGAGAAATTATGGCACAGAATCTAGAGAGAGAATACAATTCCTTGGATCAAAAGGTCTTTTGCCAGGTTAAAATGGGGCTAAGGGTTATTGGCTATTAAAGGATAGGATATGAAATTCAAATTTTTTTGAGAAAGTATACATTAGAGCAAGCCAAAAACAGCAGCACCCCATCCCAATTTTGACTGGAAATATGAACTTTACATCACAAGCTATCCCTCCACTTATGTAATTGCCTACTCAAGCTTTTTATGTTTGATAACAATGAAATTTAAGAATAGAAGTATGCTTGTAAAGAACACATTGCAACATCTTAGTACTCCAATTTTCTTTTTCTTTTTTCATTCTTGCTTACATCACCCATCATTTTCACATTCAATGTAGTACACACTCTCCATCCAATTCCTATATATATAAACAAAACCCCAAAAACATAACGTCTGTAATATTTTCTCAAAACAATAAAGGATTGGTATATGCATAAAGGCTCAACTCCAATATCGGAGCATGCTAGGGAGAAGTGGCTAACAAAGAAACGGCTTATTTTAAAGCTCAAAGGGCTACTAGCGATAAAATTAGCATATAAGGTAGGCATGAAAGGCTCAAACGATGCACAAATGGCCTACATCCTTTCCAAGTTATTATATGAATTGATGAATGAATCGAGAGGTATAAAGCAAGTTCTAGAGATTCATATAAGAATGAGATCATACGCACAAGAATAAATGTGATTGATGTATGGTAGTTCAATCATGTTAGGCTCAAAAATTCACAAGGTTCACATTTGGTCACTAAATTCACATATGAAGCGTTAAATCATGCTAGTTTCACATCAACAAGGCTATGTGCATTTGTGTTTCAAGGATGATTGGACTTGTACAAACTAACAAGAGAATAAGGAAATTCACCTAAAACCTGCTTACTAATTTCTCGATCACCATGTTTCAAATTCAACCAATCATATATTGGGTCGGGAAACTAACAAAAAACTAATTCAAAACAATAAAGAAAATAGGAAAATGTTTTTGAATTTTGAATTTTTCTGATTTCTTTTTCAAATTTTCTGATTTTTTCTGTTTTTAAATACTAAGAACAAAGAAAACTAAAGTGATAAAACAAATTGACTCAAAATTGGCAAAGCAACATAAAGACAACGCAATCCAATTCTTGTTGAAAGATTTGAAAATTTTCTGATTTATCTTCTTTTTTTTTTCTTCTTCATCCTCACCCCCCAACTTAAACTGGACATTGTCCCTAATGTCTTTCAACACATGAGATAGAGAAAAGAAAATGACATGAACGAGGAAAAGCATTGGGAGTAAGACACTTCCCTAGTTTATGCACCACATGGCAGCCATTGTGTTCCAACTCGTAAATGCAATTTCCAACGAAATCACCACCCCCAAACTTCGATGTTTCAGAGTTCTAACTTGTATTGGATGACAACCACATGAACCTACAAAAACAAAGGGTAAAAGGAAAGGATTAGTAGCCAAGCAAGAGAGACAAAATTCAAACCTAAATAAAATGAAAGAAAATAAAAGGAAACAAAGGAAAAATAAAGGAAAAGAAAATTGGGGTTGCCTCCCAAAAACGCTAAATTTATAGTCTTCAACTGAACTACAGAACGGTTTAAGCAAGATCAGTGAGAAGAGGTGCATAATTGATGGCATTGGATTTGACATCCACATTCACCTCCTTGTTTAGAAAATTGACTTCAAAACACTCTGCCTCATTCGAACACTTAATAGCTTCAAAAACTTTAAACACCACATGCTCTCCTTGTACTCGCAATGTGACTAGGTCCTTTCGAACTTCAATTACAGTATCTGCAGTGGCCAAGAATGGCCTGCCTAGGATAATCGGGATTTCACGATCTTCTTCCATATCAAGAACCACAAAATCTACAGGGAGAATTAACTTGTCAACCCAAACCAACACATCTTTAATAATTCATCTTGGGTATGTGACAGACCGATCCACAAGTTGCAAACAAACCGATGTTGGTTTCATCTCTCCCAAACCTAAGTGTTTAAAGATAGAGAAAGGCATTCGATTAATATTTGCACCCAGATCACATAAAGATTTATCAAAATAAGTATTTCCAATTATGCAAGGAATAGTGAAACTCCCTGGATCTTTCAACTCAGGTGGTAATTTCTTTTGTAGCACCACACAACATTCTTCAGATAACATCACCGTCTCATGCTCAGCGAATCTCTTCTTCTTGGTGCACACGTCCTTAAAAAATTTTGCTTACCTCAGGATTTGTTTCACTGCATCAAGCAAAGGAATGTTAATATTCACTTTTTTAAACAATTCAAAAATGTCAGAAAAGTGTTGATCTTTCTTAGCCTTTTGTAACCGTTGAGGATACGAAATAGGTGGAGAAACTTTTTTCTTGTGTACTTGCTATTCCTCTTGTGGTTTAGTGATGCTAGTTACCAACTTTTCAACCGGGTCCACTTTTCCTTCACTCTTTTTCTCTAAAATTTTCCCACTACGGAGTGTGATGGCCTTGACTTGCTCTTGGTTTTTGGGATTGATCTCAGTTTGACTTGGAAATTTGCCCTTCTCTCTCTCAACCATCGCATTGGCAATTTGACCAACTTGCTCCTCTAGCTTACGCATGGATGCTTGTTGATTTTGCAGAGAAGTCTGAGTTGCTTGCATGAAATTGTTGGTGTTTTGAGCAAGAGTGTTGATAGTTTGAGCCAACTGAGCCATCGTATCTTCCATGGAATTCGTTTTGGCTTCATTGTTTTGGAATGGTATAAATGGGTTCACGTGATTCTGTTGATTGTTCTTCCAAGCAAAATTTGGATGATGACGCCAACCAGGATTATATTTGTCTGAAAATGGATCAAACTGTTGGCGGTTCAAGTTGTTTACTTGATTGGCTTGTTCTTGAATAAACTCTGGAAAGAACTGCTTATAGGACACTCTATACTTGAATGTATACTTGCACAAATTTCACAAACAACATAAAATGATTTCACAGATTTAATAGTCATCAAATTATCAAACTTTTTATTTAAACTAGAAATTTGTGCAGCCATAGCCGACATGGTGTCAATCTCATGTACTTCAACCTTCTTCGGTAATTTTCTATCTATACCCCAACTTTGAGAATTAACGGACAATGTATTGAATATTGCAGAAGCTTCATCAACGGTCTTTGTCATTAGAGCACCCCCACTAGCAGCATTTGTCATCCTCTTGTTATCAGTGCTTAAACCTTGATAGAAATTATGAAGTTGCAGCCATTCTGGTAGACCATGGTGTAGGCACTTCAACAACAAATCTCTAAATCGCTCCCAACTCTCATAAAAAGGCTTACCATGGAATTGAGCAAAAGTCATTATGTCATTCATCAACTTAGTAGTCTTGGAAGGAAGGAACAATTTTTGCAAAAATTTGCTTACCAAGTCATTCCAAGTTGTGATCGAGTTGGGTGGAAGGAATTAGAGCCAAGTCTTCACCTTGACTTTCAGTGAGAACTGGAACAAACACAATCTAATGGCTTCATCCATCATATTATGGATCTTGAGAGTGTCACAAATCTCAAGAAACTCATTGATATGCAAATTGGGATCTTCGGTTAACAAGCCATAAAATGATAGCATCATTTGAATAAATGATGGCTTCAACTCAAAGTTGTTAGCAGCAATTTGCGGACGAACGATGCATGAAGGAGAGGTTGTCATCGTAGGAGCGGAATACTCCATCAACATTTGGTTCTCCTTCGGATTAGGGAGAGCCATTTTCTCAGTTGGTCCTTGTGGCTTTGTGTGCATTCTCCATAGGTGTCGAAAGGTTCTCTTAATTTCTGAATCGTATAGTACAAGCTCTAGACTTCAAGAACGACGACCGTGCAGAAACTTTAGAAAGTACCTGAAAAGAAAAGAAAGCAAAAACAAAATTTAAAATCAACACAAATAACAATAAAAATAAGCTAGAAATAGAACTAATTCAATCCCCGTCAACCGCAATGTTGCCAAAATTAGATTAACCGAAATCAACCCAATTAAGTCCAAATTTTAATGCTCGCAAGTGTACGAATCGTAAAGTAATATAGTAGGCAAGCACAAGATCATTCCAACTAAGATTGAAATAATTCTAATTATCTAACTTAATTTGTATTGCACTTGAATTGAAATGGAAAAATTGATGATTTGAGAAAGAACTTTGAAATTGTCAACGTAAACAAAAATCAAATGAGCTTAAATAAATGACAAAAAAAACAAAGAAATCAAATTATAAATCAATTGCGAAAGACACTAGAGCATCCGATTCACCATAACCAATCCAACTCAATTCCTGCAGTTAATTATTAATGAGTAATCACCCAAATTGACAGTCTAGTTCCTCTAATTCATATAGTATCCATGGCATCTAAATTACTATGTATACTCATATGTGGTAACAATCTATGGCATCTAGATTACTAAACACACATGAGTTTATAAACGATTTGAGAACTACTTAAGAGACCGCATAAAACCTAGTGTATGGCATCTACATTAAGGAATTCATAGTACCATTTGCAAGACGCTAAAACCAAATTAACAACATGGCATATGTGTTAACTCGCATCACATACACTAGGCTCAAACCAAAGTGGTGGCCAATCACCAAGATTAAAATAAAGCTCATAAGCACAGCAAAATGATACTCAAAATGAATGAAACTTCATAAATAATTAAACTGAGAAATTAAAAATTCATAGTTAGGCTACATCGTAGCCCTAGCAAAAAGAAATTAGTTCCGGAACATAATTGGAAATATTATTGAATTCATAAAATTAAAAGAAAATTAAGTTTAGAAAAGCCTGAAAATCTCTTGCTTTGCCGCTGCCTTCTTCCCCTTGATCTCTACTTGCCACAACCTTTTTCTCCTGCTTGTTCAGCCTTCCCTTTTTGCTTCATTCATTTTTCGTAACCGAACATTTATAGCCCATTTATTGTGGACAATAAAAGAGAAAACAAAAGGATGAAACTTCTTGCCAGCCACTATGTATGATTAAACACCTCCATTGACTTCTCAATTTAATAACGCCTCCACTCCACTTTTTGCCTTCTTCATTTATATGCACAGTCAAACTCCTCACCAATCAAACAAACTGAGCAGCCATATATCCAAATTTATGATCTTCTCGAAGACCCACGCATTGGTAGCTGATTTCAGTAGATGGCTTTTCTTTTAATTTGGTGCGACTAACCCTTGGGAGAAACAAATACAACCCCTTTTATTTCTTCTATCCGTACAATTGAAAAGATAATGGCACATGCTTTACTTTATCATCTGCATAACATTTAAATGAAATAGATGTATTATTATGAAACCCAAAAAGAAAAGCATATGATCATCTTAAATATGCTAGAAGCACACATGGTCAATTTACTTAAACAAAATATTGGGAAAGAATCATACTTGACCCATTTAATTCTATAATAACCAATGAGATCCAATATAGTTTTTTTTCATCTTGTTAATCTAGCTAGAGAACACAAAACCATGTAATTCCTCTCATTTGAATCAAATATATCGTAAGAAAATGTAACTTTTGGGGTAAAATAAGTAGTAAAATAGGTACTCAATAATATATATATATATATATATATATATGTAGATCTTAGCTGTGTCTGTATGTCATTTTTTTTCTTTTCTTATTGTTTTCCTTATATTTCAGGACAATGTCTAGTTTGACAATTTTAGTGAACTATGGTGGGAGGTTGGATGACTCAACGTACAAAAATTGCAAAACGAAAGGATTACTTGTTTCAGATAAAATTACATTTGCGGAGCTTCAGAAGAAGGTACATGGTATTGTGAATGTAGACCCAAATGAGTATAAGATAAGTATGAAAGTCATAAATAATGCAATGGAAACTATATGGCCTGCAGATATAGTTGATGATGATGATGTGAGAACATTTATTTTTAAAAACCTTTCAAGGTCTTGAGGGATTCCCTTGTGTGTTAAATTAAAGCAGAAAGTATTTTCTTTAGAAGATAATGATGACCCATCACAAACAGTCTTAACTTTGTTACTCAACAAGGTGATGAAGATAATGTCTTACATGATTCAGATAACGACTTGGTAAATCAAGAAGTTAAGAATGCATCGTATCATGAAGAATTTGAGAATATGCCACATATGGAGTCTGATAATGACACATCCCGATTGAAATCAAGGCATGCTGGCCGTCTCATCAATGGCAAAGTGTAGATTTTGGTGCCCAATGTAAAAAATCTCATTAGTTTTTAAGTAAATGTGACGCTTAATGTGGCGGTTGATGGTTAAATTCCTAGAGTGTCAACTGTGAAAAAAAAAACTTGTAGCTCAAGTAGTCGCATTCACCCCTTTACTCGATCGGCATTCTCGATTTTTCTTCCCCTAATATTACTTGTAGTGAAATATTATTGTACTGTGCATTATCCAGGATTATGGATACCTATTTCATTGAAATATTGTGTCCAGAATAGTCATTTAATTCCTGAAAATTTGAAATTTATTTAAGTGTTTCGTTGAAATAATGTGTGGACCCTTAGGTGAAGGAAAGTTTGAAAAAATTAAGAGCACTGCTACTAGTACTACTTGCCAAAGACTAGCTTCTAAATTTCCTTGAAAATCAATGCCTCGTGCTAAGATAGAAGACATGACACTCACTGTACATGAGTGATAGGTTAACAACTGAGGTTTCAACGAATTTTCGTTGTGATGGAATCGCTTTCGGTGTTATTAAATTATCTATATACTAGAACTCGGATTAGCCGGCACTGTTTTTCACTGTTCGTGAACAGTGAAAGGATGGAAATGCCCCTGATTTCTTCTCTGCTTGTCGTGCTGTTTTCACTTTTCTACAGTCAAAAGTCGATTTTACCCATTTGATCCACGCGTTGATCATCGATGGGTTCTCATTTTCGACTAGGTTGCTTGTTTTACCTTTCATTTTCACTTTTCGTGTTTTGTGGGATAGAGCATCTTTCATTTTCCCCTTCCTCTTCTTTTCTCCTCTCTCTCTCTCTCTCTCCGTCTGTGTGTGCCTTTTATGATTTCTCTATCTCTTTCGTTTCAATTCCGATCCAATCTTTTGTGAGTGATCAGTATTGGCAGTCGCAAGGACGCGGTGGATCTGTTGGTAAGAGTTCTACTCTGTACAATAATTATGAACTACAATTTGTGTTAGGATGGCCGTGATTCATGTTAAACGATCTTGGTGATTGGATCTTTTAGATTGGATTTTTGTGGTTTTGAATTTGTGGGTTTTTTTTTTTGGGATTTCTGGGTTTTTTTAGCTTTTGAGTGTTGGGGATTTCTGTCCCTTTCGAACTAGCCCTCCCTCACTCTCAATTTCCTCCCCTTCACCGATCATCTAAACCAATGATACTCAGAGTTCCCCATCACCGAACTCCATTCGAAAACCTTCTGGAGCAACTTCTCCTCACCAAGCAGCCACTGTGCTCCAGATCTTTCCAGTTGAAATTCCTCTTCTTCACCCTTCCATGTTGAATTTCACATCAACATTGGATTCGAGTTTTTTTGTCTTCTATTTCTTTTTTCAATTTCTACTTTTCCACATAGAGTTTTTTATTTTATTTTATTTTTTTTTACTAGTTAGTAAGTTAGATATTAAATTAACTACCAACGAGATTTGAACTTAGACTGTCATGTAAGGGCACAACACATTTCCATCACTGTGGTAAAGGGCCATATTATTGTTAGCTTATTGTGAAGTTAAGCCGAGCACTTTCTTCTTAATGCTGATAATATTGATTGTTAAAAATAAAAAAAAATAAAAAATAAAAAACATAAAATTGGTTTCCAATAATAAACAAAAAGGTAAAGAATAAATAAGCCCGTGGTATGCGTTCGCGTGTAGGAAATATGTGCATTAGTGCATGCACACAGTGATCGATATACAAAGAGATCAAGTGATCGAGAGCAGAGGACAAGGATTTCTGGTATTATACCCAACAAATTGACAAAATTTGAGTGAGTTGGTCTGTTAATACATCCATGGTTTGGTTTAGTTTGGTCACAGTGGCGAGGCCGCCAAAAATATGTAATAAATTAAAGGAAAAATTAGTATTCGGTCCATACGAGGTTAGATACTGCTTACATAGTAATTGTCGTGAGTCAGTTTATGAATGCACCCAGTGAGGATCATATGGCGGCGGTAATATGAATTTTGAGTTACTTAAAAGAAGCTCCAAGGAAATGACTAATGTACAGGAAGCATGGGCATATGGAGGTGAAAGGGTACACCAGTGTAGATTGGGTTGTAAATATTACTAATCCGCGGTTCACTTCATGTTATTTTACATTTGTAACTAGTAACCTTGTAACCTGGAGAAGTAAAAGTAAAATGTGGCGCGCGACATTTTCGGCAGAGGCTGAATACAAAGGAATGGCACATGGTATTCGTGAGCTTTTGTGGCTTTGGATTCTGCTTACTAAGGTAGAGTTTAAGCCCAAAGATCATATGCTGTTGAATTGTGATAATCAAGCGCGGGAGATACCTAATAATCCAGTGCAGTATGATAGGACTAAACATGTTGAGGTGAATATGCACTTCATTAAAAAAAAAAAAAAAAAATTGGATGTTAAGTTGGTTGACATTCTGTTCGTAAAGACAGATGAGCAGCTAACAGATGTTTTGGCACATGCAGTCTCGGCAAGGAGGTTTCAGTACTCACTCAACAAGTTAGGTCTAGATAATATCTACACACCAACTTGAAGGGGAATGTTAGTGTGAGTCAACATGTTAAATGAATTAGGAGTGTATGTATGTTTCCTATATTTATGCTTCCTAGTTTGGTTGTAACTCTTTGAGGAGTGAAGTTGTGTATATATGTTACCTCCCAACGGGAGGAGTAAAAAGAAAAAGATTTGAAACATTGAGTTATAATTTTAATTGTTTTCACGACTTGGTCTACCGTTTATATTAAAAAGAATAATGTTAGAAAGACTTTAATTTTTAAACCAAATTTGCAAATCAAATGATGTGTAACAAATAGAAAATTAGCATATGAATCAACATTTAAGTAATAATCCGATTATCGATCACCACATTATTTGGCTTAAAAATTTGGTTTTCCTAGCATTACCCATAAAAATAATCATTGCCAAAGTCTTTGCATAAGTATATGGATAATGCTAGGTAGTCTATAATTTCAAATTAAATTTACAAACTAAATGATGTGTCACTAATGATAATGATAAATAAGCACGTTAATAAACTCAAGTAATAATCTAAATTATAGACAAATTTTACAAACTAAATGATGTGTCACAAATAGGAATGAAAACGTTCATCAACACTTAAGTAATAGTCCAATCTTCAACTTCTATGTCATTTAGCTTACCAAATTTTGTCTACAAATTTAATCTCCCTAGCATTATCTATAATCTAATCATTAACAACCACATTATTTAGTTTACAAAATTTAATTTAAATATATCAATATATCTAATATATACAAACCCCAAAAAATGAAAAAGACAACGACACAACGTAGAATCTTAGATGTGTCTTTGCCACGTACGCGCGCATGACAAAATACACAGATATGTCTCTGTCCATCGCATGGTTTTAGGCACCAAGAGGCACATAACTTGTACTTGGCACATTTTAGAGGAAACCACAAAATTTGGGATTTTATAAGAAAATAACAAGGTAAATTACACAAAACTACTTCAATTATAGGTTGAACTACAATCTCATACCCTATATTTTAAACATTGTAATGTCATATCTCAATTTATGAATTCGTTCTATTGTCAGATCGCTATTAAATTTTCTGTCAATTTGGTTGTTCAATGATGACGTGGCAATAGCGCAGCTCACTTCTGCACCAACTAGAATAAAAAATAAATTTTATTTAAGAATTAGAATTAATTAAAAAAATTAAGATAATATCGCATCCACCAAAATATTCATTTTGGTCATTTTGCATAACCGCAACAATTTTACCAGACATTTCTATACTGTTTTTGGTTAAAAGCACTTTTACAATTAGAGTTTACTAAACATCTAACTGTTTTCTTTGAAAACTGTTTTTTCTCACAACACAACTAAATTATTATTATTTAAACATAACAATACTAAATTATCCCTTAGTCTAATGATTCAAATAATACGAAAAAGGTGTAATTTGGATTAGACCATAATTGGGCTCAAAATCTAAGCACCAGCATATGTAGGCCCAAACAACGTCAATCCTTTAGGTAGAAAACCATCTTCCACAACCCAAACCACCTCAAGCATTGAAACACTAACCTCACTCGTTTGTTTACCAAAAGTAAGTAAAAAAAAAAAAAAAAACCATGAAGGTTCTAGTTTCTGTACAGCCCATTTGTCGATCTTATATCTTAGACCTGGTTTGGTACTGAGATGATTTTGAAAAAAAACTGGGAGCTGTTTTTGTGTTTGATAAACATTCAGCTTCAGCTTTTTTTTCACAGTTTTGGGTGAAAAAAAGCCAAAAACAAGAAGCTGCAAAACCCAGCTGTGAAAAATCGGTTTTTTTTCACATCTGTTTTACATAAAAGTACCAAACACTATAATACTATTTTTTTTTCAAAAGCACTTTTACAAAAAAGTTTACCAAGCACTTTGCTGCTTTATTTCACAGCCGCTTATTCTCACAGCACAGCAGAATCAGCTTTTTTTCAAAGTACAGCAATACCAAACCAGCCCTTAATCTCTACCAGCGCAGCTAGAATCCATCTATGACAGTTTTAAATAGAGTGATTAATTGAACTCTACACTCTACACCTACTCATGGCATTGACAGTCGAAGTAAATAATCGTACTCATAACAACCTTCTGAAACGTTAATATCCGATGGTGGCTTTGGTAAATGTATGAATATGGAACGAACTGTAAACTTAAATATTACAATTTCGAATCACACATGTAAGAAAATCTCATGAATACCACTTACTCCTACAAAACCCTGGTGTAATAAGGTGTACAAGGCTCCTATACCATCTCAAGACAGGATATTTTTTCCAATGGGTGTGCTATCCATACATCCCATTTTACTTCTCATACACCTCTTGATAATTTCTGTTCATTAATTTTCTTCAATTCATCATATCCGATAGCTGAAAATTAAATGTGTGTGAGAAGTAAAATGGGATGTGTGGATATCACACCCATTTTCCAATGTATAATATATATTAGGTCCTAACGTAGTAGGTTTGCAGTTGTACAAATAAATGCATAAAATCACGTCTGGTCTTACTTACTCAATTTTGTTACAAAACTATTGTTATCCTTAAAAAAATCAAGAACACGTTTGTCTCTCATAACTAAAATATAGAAAATACAGCACACACTTGCCTGGATCTACACTATATATTACCAGTCGATTTCTTTTTTAAAAAGTGATCAACTGGTAATTTCGCCGTAAAAGTTCATTCTTTTGGGGATCGGGAAGACTCACAAGTACTATATTTCGACTTATAGACCTTCTTTTTAGCCTTATTCTAAAGAAAAGCTGTCACATCCCGGCCCGGGGGGGGACCACTTCCCGGGCCCACTTCACCACTGTAGCACGATATTGTCCGCTTTGGGCCCCGATCACGTCCTCATGGTTTTGTTTCTGAGAACTCATACGAGAACTTCCCGATGGGTCATCCATCCTGTGAATGCTCTCGCGCGCTACTTGCTTAACTTCGGAGTTCCTACGGAACCCGAAGCCAGTGAGCTCTCAAAAAGCCTCATGCTAGGTAAAGGTGGGAATATACATATAAGGATCCCCTGGGCGTTGTGGGATGTTACAATCCACCCCCCTTAGGGGCCCAATGTCCTCATCAGCACACCACGGCTAGGGTTAGGCTCTGATACCAAATTGTCACATCCCAACCCGGGGGGGACCACTTTCCTGGCCCGCTCCACCACCGTAGCGCGATATTGTTCGCTTTGGGCCCCGATCACGCCCTCACCGTTTTGTTTCTGGGAACTCACACGAGAACTTTCTGGTGGGTCATCCATTCTGGGAATGCTCTCACGCACTACTCGCTTAACTTCGGAGTTCCTACGAAACCCGAAGCCAGTAAGCTCCCAAAAGGGCTCGTGCTAGGTAAAGATGGGAATATACATATAAGGATCACTTCCCTGGGCGTTGTGGGATGTTACAAAAGCCCTATCCCGCCTATGCCTATGTCTCAAGTAAACAAATAAGAAGCATTTCAACTTCCTTTGGCCACCATCATGCGATTCACCAACGCTAGGAATCGAACTCAGTTAATTGTATAAGTGATTCGCTGTCTTTGACACCCATAAAAAAAAGTAACGCTGAGTAGACTAATTTTTTAAACCACCTGTATAAATTATGTAATGTATCAACAATAAAAAATAAACATATTAATCATACAACTTAATAAACAAAAGAGGCAAAGGATAAGACCATGGTACGGTCACGTCTAGCAGAATATAATACGTGCATAGTGCATGTACACGGTGATCGATATAGAAAGAGATCAACCGATCGAGAGCACTAGGGTTTCTGGTCTTATACCAATAAAGTTTGACAAAATTTGAGCGCATCCATGCATTGTTTTGTCACAGTGGCTAGGCCGCCAAAAGCATGCGATAAATTAAATAATTAAGCTCACCTACTTAACATTTTCCTTTGCAGCACCAGAGAATTAATAGTCTTTTGTCAGCACCATATATAGCTTTGTTCTATTAGGAACTCGATCGTATACACATATATGTGTGCATATGTACTACAGTGGAAAGATGATTGTCCAAGGTTTATTAAGTAGCAGAATGTTCAGCTCGTAAATAGGTGATCAGGAAATACATAGTCATTAATCTTTAAATTGGATATTAAGGATGAAGGATCAACATAATGTGCTTCTAATTTTTTAGTCTTCACATTTAATATCAAATTGAATGGTGAGTGACTATCAATCTTTGATATATCCAGATGGTCAAAAGAACATGACTCTATTAAGTAGCAAGTTTCCTTAAATTACAGTTTTTTTTAAAGAAAACCTCACATCTTAATAGGTTTATTAAGTCCCCACCCAACTTATATATATGTGGCCAGTGGTGGAGTCGTCAATTTGCAACAATGAGGCTATGGTTTCGAAAAAAAGAAAAAAAAATCATTGCACCATTCATTCGAGCATCTCATGGGCACCTATTAAAATCTACTAACATTCGCCGAAAGCTTGTGATGACATCTATCAATTGTTGTGTTCTTCTATCATCTAAATCTATCAAGGTATGCCCAAGCTAGCAGACTGTCAAGACTTGCATGCCAAGACTTTTTAAGTGAAGCTTTTAGTTGAGCATGTGAGGTACGCACTACTAGGTTGCACACAAGAAAAAAAGAAGGAAGACACGGGAAAGAATGAAGAAATTAGAGAATGAAGAAGCAACAATAGGTTGTAATTCAACATTGTCCACTATCTCCTTAGTTGGGGTCAAAGATAAACTCTAAAACTATTGAGGTCATGAGCAGCCATTGATCCCAAACTGACTCCGCTACTGTATATTGTATAGATATATACAATTAAAGAATTTTAATATACAAGACTGCATATAACCGAATAAACTTCTATAAAAATCACTTGTCTATAAGGTTATAGCAATGATTTGATTGAGGATACATAGAAATGGAAGCACATTGTGCTTTCCACTTCAACTTTTGCTTTGTGGGATCCCATAAGAGGAGATTAAACATTCAAATTGGAGCATAAACATGCATTTATATATAAGAATGCATTGTTACATAAGGATTACGGAATCAAGAATGTCTTGTATTTGAGATATATTAGTTAATGTTTATGCGGGAGCAGCAAGAACAGACAACGTACGTTAGTAAAAAGGAAGCACACCACATTGACCAATCACCTTATTGTATATTATAAGGTCAAGGCATGCCAAGATAAGATTTCGATTCTCTTTTTGTTTGGAGCTGGGATTTCCCATTTTCTCTCTTTTATCTTAGTTAGACTGTCAAGAATTTTAATTTTTTCAAATAAAATGAAAATTATATATATATATATATATATATATATATATATATATATATATATATAGTTTTAGAAAACTAAAACTCATGTAAACTAAAATTCATGGAAAGGTATTTACTTTGTAAAACTGCAATTAATTGTCTGTTTAATTATGCTTGAAAGCAATGACGAGTGTTAACCAGTTAGTAACCTAATAATTCATTTAAGTTCACGCGGCAATTTAACGTCAGATGTGAATCTTACAAAACTTCATCACCATGAGTGAAAAACTGGAAACATTTAGTCATCTGATGATTGTTCTGAACATCTCATTATTTAGTGATGAGAATCTCTTCTAATTCACATAATTACTTTCTCCTCTAGATCTAGCAACAATCATGATACATGAAGGATTAAAACTGAAATTGAAAAACATACTTAGCTCTTACAATTTAGCAACAAGTTATTTCAAACTGAAAATTATTCTAAATTGTGTTGGCCAATAACACATTATTACTAGCGCTTAAATTTATGCACAATGTCAGGGATACTAAATTTTTAAACCAAATTTTGTAAACCATATGACGTGGTTGTTGATAATTTGAATTATTAATGAAATATTGATTAACGTGCTTATTTTTTGTTGATGACACATCATATGGTATGTAAATTGAATCTAAAAATTAGTTTATCTAGCATTACTCTAAATTTATATATTTAATCATTGCCTATATATTTAATCATCCTCGTCTAGAGTTCAAGAAGAAGAAGAACTTGAACCTAGAAGGAGTAAAAGGACAAAAATTCGAAAGGACTTTGGGCCTGATTTTGTGACCTTATTAACCGAGACAGAACCTCGATCATTCAAGGAGGCCATGTCCACTCCTGAAGCTCCATTTTGGAAGGATACAGTTAATAGTGAGATAGATTCCATTATGCAAAATCATACATGGGAATTAGTCGATTTGCCCCTTAGCAATAAGCCAATTGGGTACAAATGGATCTTTAAGAAGAAATTAAAACCTGATGGTACGATTGACAAATATAAGACTCGTTTGGTAGCTAAAGGATACCGTCAAAAACATGGTTTGGATTTCTTTGATACATACTCGCCTGTAACGAGAATTATGTTAATAAGACTGTTGATTGCTATAGCTGCACTCCATAACACGGAAATACATCAAATGGATGTAAAGACTGCATTCTTAAATGGAGACTTAGATGAGGAAATATATATGGAACAACCCGAGGGGTTTGAGGTTAAAGGTCAAGAACACAAAGTTTGTAAACTTGTGAAATCATTGTATGGGCTTAAACAAGCTCCAAAGCAATGGCATGAAAAATTTGACCATATTATGATAACACACGGTTTTAAGATAAACGAGTATGATAAGTGTGTCTACACAAAAACTCAAAATAATGCTTGCGTTATGTTGTGTTTATATGTAGATGATATGCTTATAATGGGAACTAACAAAGAGATAATAAATTGGACCAAGAAGATATTGAAATCAAGTTTCGATATGAAAGATCTTGGACTAGCTGATGTTATTCTTGGTGTAAAAATAAAAAGAAACCAAGAAGGATATATTCTTACACAGTCCCATTATATAGAAGCTACACTTAGGAAATATGGTCATTTGGAAAGTAAAGATGCAATTACTCCTTTTGATGCCAATAGCAAACTTAAGAAAAATAGAGGTGATGCTATATCTCAACGTGAATACTCACAAGTTATTGGAAGTCTTATGTACATTATGAAATGTACAAGCCCTGATATAGCATACTCAGTGAGTAGACTGAGTAGATATACATGCAATCCTGGGCATGATCATTGGGAAGCTTTAATTCGAGTATTGAGATACTTAAAGCATACAATGAATTATGGATTGCATTATACGAGGTACCCTCCTGTGCTTGAAGGATTTACTGATGCGAATTGGATATAGTAATGATACAAAATCCACAAGTGGATATGTATTTACTTTGGGAGGAGCAGCAATATCTTGGAAATCTTCTAAACAAACATGCATAGCCCGATCAATTATGGAATCGGAATTTATCGCTCTCGATATGTCTGGAGGAGAAGCTGAGTGGCTAAGAGATTTTTTGGAGGATGTTCCCATATGGCCTAAACCTGTAACGGCAATATGTATACACTATGATAGTTTAGCTGCACAATATCGAGCTAAAAATAGTGTATACAATGGGAAGTCTAGACAAATTAGACGAAGACATAATACGATAAAGCAATGGCTCTCTAGTGGTGTAATTTCTATTGACTATGTTAAGTCAAAAGATAATATTGCGGATCCGCTTACTAAAGGTTTGTCTAGAGAGCAAGTTAAGCATACATCGAGGGGAATGGGTTTAAAGCCAATAGAGTAAAATGAAACTGCTAAATGGAAATCTAACCTAGTTAATTAGAGATCCCATGGTCTAGGTTCAATAAGCAAACTGGTTTGGCTAGATTCAAGAAGAAACACACTTACATACCCATTCCTATGATGGAAGAAGTGTGCTGACTGCTGATGATGTAGGATACATTAGTTTAATGATATTGATACTTGTAAATCAAGTGGAATAGTAACAGCCTATTCTTAATCAATATCACATATATGAGAGTAAATGTGGGGTCGCATTTATGAGAATTACATGGCTACAGTCTCTAAAGCTCTCATGAATCCAGGATTTGTTTAGGACCAAAAAGAACACAAACGTATGAATTTGTGATGTGTAAATGTGGCATATGTTTTGCTTATTGTCTTGGTTTACTGCGGAGATGAACAGTTCAAGATTTTATAGTCACTGCATCATCTAGTAAATCCGATAAGTATATACTAAGGGAGGTTCAAGTCCAAAAGACACATCTCCTGATGTATGTCACATCTATTGTTTACTCTCGTATCTTAGTGTGTCTAGGACCAAAGAGTCGTCTCAAATGTGGGGTATTGTTGGAGTTTGAGACCCTCTTGTCCCACATTGGTCAATAGTATTTTTTCACAAGCTTTTATATAGGCTTATTCCCTTTTCTTAGTAATTAGAACTTGGACCATTTGGAAATGGATTGAAGGCTTGGGCCTTATGGTTGTGTGGATTAGGCTTGAATATAATATAGCCTAAATACAATTAATATTAATTAATCAAGACAAGGGCCTTGGGCCCTTGGGGCCTTGGAATTTAAAATTAATCAGATTCATTAATTTTAATTTTCGGATTAAGTTTTTTAATTAAAAAACGTTTTGATTAAAAGACACATCTATTAGAAAGAGTTGTACGTTTTGATTAAAAGACATTGCTATTAGAAAGAGTTATGTACTTTCAAAATACACTGAATAGGTATTTGAAAGGGTGTGAAACAGCCTATATATATGCAATCACAGTATCCAAGTGAGAATCATCTTTTCTTCCTCCTTATCTTCCGTACAAAATTTCCAGAGAGTAAACACACAAAGAAATTCGCTAGAGTTCTATAATCCAGTGCGGGTTGTAGAATTAGGTAGTTGTATCCTGGTCGAGCAGACGTTGTAGAACCACAAGCACAAGAGTGGGACGAAAATACTGTTCGAAGGACATAGCTTTTACGCTAGCCTCTACCTTCTGTGATCAAGTTAGTATCATTGATATTTTTATATTAGTTTATGTATTTATTGTATAATTTTATTCTGCACATCAAGTATATTTGGTAAATAAAATATTAGAATTTCAAGTTATGTTTATTTCTGTTATTTTTGTTTATTTCTGAATTGTTCTCCAACAGGTGCTTGATGGTTGCTTTATCATCGAGCTTTTTCGACAAATGAATACTGCCGACGAATTTAATTATTACCACTCTATCTTAGAGAGGCCATGGTTGATTCCAGTTGTTACAAGAGACCTCCTCAAGCTTCAAAACCAACTCCCTTTCGTCGTCCTTGAAAAACTATTTGAGATCTCAAACTTGGGGACTGAACAAGCTCTAGCCATGCTTGCGCTTCAGTTCTTCAATCATTCATTGCCTAGGCCTAGCGAAGTCCTTAAAAGGACAAGCAAGCTAAAGGGGGGCTAAGCACTTGCTTGACTTGTTTCACTTAAGTTTCCTTCCTACCCCACGCGAAACTAGGACCCTTCCTACCCAACGCGAAACTAGGACCGATCATTTGCCTCAGAATTCATGGTTTAAGCGTACGTTAGATGTACTATGTCTAGTGGCCCTACTCCCAGCCGTACCACTCATTTACTTCTCTAGGTTTCTACCTTCCTCAAGAACTCCAGATGATAATGATCGTGCCCCTGACCAAAAGTACCGTCCATCTTCTGAGTCAATCCAATGTACCACACAACTAAGACCCTCCGGTGTCAAGTTTAGGCCACACAGAGATGCAGAGAACCTTTTAGATGTTGACTTCCAAAATGGGGTATGTTGGAGAACAATTTAGAAACAATAAAATAACAGATGTACAAAACTAAAATACTTATACTTTATTATTCACAAATACTTGCAATATAGAATGCAATAACACAATAATTACAAAAATTAATTTGATACTAACTTGAATGAATTGAAGGTAGAGGCTAGCGCAAACGCTATGTCCTTCGAACAGTATTTCGTCCCACTCGTGTGCTTGTGGTTCTACGACGTCTGCTCGGCCAAGATACAACTACCTAATTCTACAACCCGCATTGGATTATAGAACTCTAGCGAATTGCTTTGTGTGGAAAGTTTGTACGGAAGATAAGGAGGAAGAAGAAAAGATAATGATTGATGGAAATGATGACTCCAGTTATATAGGCTCTTTCATACCTCTTCAAACACCTTTTGGATGTATCTGAAGCTATACAGCTCTTTCCAAAAAGATACAACTCTTTCCAAAGAGTTGTGTCTATTAATCAAAACGTTTTTAATTAATTTAATTAAAAACTTAATTCGAAATTAAAACTAATTAATCAGATTAATTTTAATTCCTTGCCCCAAGGCCCTTGTCTTGATTAATTAATATTAATATTATAGTATAATCATCAAGCCTAATCCACACAACCATAAGGCCCAAGCCTTCAATCAATTTCCAAATGGTCCAAGTTCTAATTACTAAGAAAAATGAATAAGCCTATATAAAGGCTAGTGAAAAAATACTATTGACCAATGTGGAACAAGAGGGTCTCAAACTCCAATAGGGTACTCCAAATTCCACCCATAACCATCAATGACCTCGCCATTGTTGTCTTCATCAATTGCATGGCCTTCGAACGATGCCACCAGTACACATCTCAGCACTTCACCGCTTATATTGCCTTCATGAGCAGGCTCATCAATTCAACTAGGGACGTCACACTCCTCTGTGCTGATGGGATAATCACCGGCTTCTCACTGAACGATCAAAACGTAGCTGAGATGATCACAAAGTTAGGGGAAAAAGTTGTGTTCAACATAAGAGATTGCTACCTCTCCAAGCAGTTCAGAGATGTAGAGGCCTATTACAGCAGCCATTGGGCAACTTTCATGCGAACATATTTTAGCAGGCCATGGTCCTTCATTACAGTTTTAACTGCCTTCACCCTTCTTCTTCTTGCTGGGATCCAAACGATTATGGTCATCTTGAGCTACCTTCAAAAAAAATAATCAAAAGATTAATGTTGATGCATGTTGGCCCTTCTCCGGATTCCGGTTACCGGCAGATGAGATCTTATACTTATGTCGTAAGTTTGTTTAGGGATTTCTACTTCTTGCAATATGAGTTTGGCCTGACTGAGTGCGAGTTGAAAACGTATCCAACCGTCACTCGTTTATTTCTGTTTGCTTTGTATTTCCCCTGTTTTTCCAAATGAAAGTTTCAACTAGTCCTGTATTTGGTGTGTTTTCAATAAATATTCTTCCAGCTTTACATCAATACATGCTGGGAAAATTTGATGGTTTCATTATCCTTTCCCTCACTTGACATACATGATGATTAAGGTGTTATGCGGAAGCTTCAAATATGAAACCAAAGCTAATACGGCAAAATATTACAAGACAAATAATCCAAAAAGACACAAGGATTTATACTGGTTCGGCGTAAGCCTACATCCAGTTTCGAGACGGCGAGGAAATTCCACTAATATCAAAAGGAGATTACAAATAGAGTTTTAACTCTCAAACCCAAATCCCACATACAACCAATAGCTCTCACTCAAACTAAGAAACAAATGGAGAAGAAGAAACACATATCAAAATCCTTCTCTCCCAAAAGCTACACAAGTAGCACCAACATCTTTGATTGAGTGATTACTAACAAAATGGGATTATTACAAATGGTGGGAAGAAGCAGCTCATATTCAAATGGGAGAGCCGAATGCTCTCCCTGGTTTCTCTCATCTGCCGCTCCCCCTTCCTCTCTGTATTCAGCTCAAAACATAAAATGAGCTCCCACTCCCTTTTTATCTGCAAAGAAAAAACTCTTTCTTTTCTCTAGTTTTCTGCCAAAACTGAACCTCACGGGTGGTAAAGGGAACCAACACAATAATGAAAGGTGATGTTGCTTTTCCCTTTTTTTCTCCCCAAAACAAGGAAAGGTGTTTCCACCTTCTTTTGTTTAATCTAAAGTATGGCCACTTGGCCACTTATTCAACAATCTCCACCTTGGCCAAGTTCCGAAAGCATCACAGAGAATCGAATCAACAATCACCATAAGCACCCAAAGTACACACAAAAGACAACGGGAACTAAATCAAATTCCCCAAACTTACCAGTGCTCATAACAATTTCCACCTCGACTCAAAATGTACCAAAGCCAACAAAAGTAGACCATTTCTCTACCGTCTTCTCCAATTTTGCAAACCATAAGTGCCTTGATCAAAACAAAAGGTGATTCAAACGAAGAACTGAAATTCTTCAATATCACCAACAAAAGATCAAGTACACCATACCAAAGTTGGACACACAATGAACTCCACCTGCTCACAAACACCATGGTCTTAAACTGCACCAATAAACTCATTCACATAGCATGGCACATTCTCCAAGTCAAAACTGATTACAAATTTGGCAACAAAGTCTCACATACCACAAACGAAAAATATGCCCTTCACTCAAGTTTACCATCATCACATGAGCACCAACAGGACAACCAAAAATTTCAAATTCAAATAATCAGCAGGAGATCCAAAACCATACCTCAACTGGAGTCTTCAAGAAAACTAATTGCAGATGATGGAGACCAACAGACCAAATAGCAGTGGCAAACACATCCAACCAAATGTCCATAGCCCAAACAAAGTTAGAAAGCATATAACTTACCTTCTACAAGAGGGTTCCACACAAATGTTCTGCAGTGCATGTGGTGTATCCAAAATAGTGTGGTGTCTCACTATCCAAACTTTTGCAGAACTCAGCAAATTGGCCCTCACAAACTCCTCCAATGTTTCCAGCAACTTGCTCCAAAGTCAACCAATGAAAGTGGAAAAACAACCAAAAATTTCTGCCGTTGAAAAATGCCAAAGAAAAGAAAACTTAGCCTTAGCCTTTTTCCCTTTTCTTCCAGCCAACAACATCATTTGTCATCATGATGTCCTTCTGCCTAAACAAATGTCGAAAGAAAAAAAAAACAACATTTTCTTTTCAATTTTCAACTGCTTCTACCTTTTCTCCTTCCGACTCAACTCGTCGACAACATTTTGCAGCCAGCATCTCCAATTGACCAAATGCCAAAGTCATTCCTCCTGTCGAATTTTTTCAAAAAACATATTTCACCGTCATTTAAAGATTTCATAGACATACTAGTACAAAGCCTCCAAGTCGAAACCCAGAGCTCTGATTCCACTTGTTGTGCGGAAGCTTCAAATATGAAACCAAAGCTAATACGGCAAAATATTACAAGACAAATAATCCAAAAAGACACAAGGATTTATACTGGTTCGGCGTAAGCCTACATCCAGTTTCGAGACGGCGAGGAAATTCCACTAATATCAAAAGGAGATTACAAATAGAGTTTTAACTCTCAAACCCAAATCCCACATACAACCAATAGCTCTCACTCAAACTAAGAAACAAATGGAGAAGAAGAAACACATATCAAAATCCTTCTCTCCCAAAAGCTACACAAGTAGCACCAACATCTTTGATTGAGTGATTACTAACAAAATGGGATTATTACAAATGGTGGGAAGGAGCAGCTCATATTCAAATGGGAGAGCCGAACGCTCTCCCTGGTTTCTCTCATCTGCCGCTCCCCTTTCCTCTCTGTATTCAGCTCAAAACATAAAATGAGCTCCCACTCCCTTTTTATCTGCAAAGAAAAAACTCTTTCTTTTCTCTAGTTTTCTGCCAAAACTGAACCTCACGGGTGGTAAAGCGAACCAACACAATAATGAAAGGTGATGTTGCTTTTCCCTTTTTTTCTCCCCAAAACAAGGAAAGGTGTTTCCACCTTCTTTTGTTTAATCTAAAGTATGGCCACTTGGCCACTTATTCAACAATCTCCACCTTGGCCAAGTTCCGAAAGCATCACAGAGAATCGAATCAACAATCACCATAAGCACCCAAAGTACACACAAAAGACAACGGGAACTAAATCAAATTCCCCAAACTTACCAGTGCTCATAACAATTTCCACCTCGACTCAAAATGTACCAAAGCCAACAAAAGTAGACCATTTCTCTACCGTCTTCTCCAATTTTGCAAACCATAAGTGCCTTGATCAAAACAAAAGGTGATTCAAACGAAGAACTGAAATTCTTCAATATCACCAACAAAAGATCAAGTACACCATACCAAAGTTGGACACACAATGAACTCCACCTGCTCACAAACACCATGGTCTTAAACTGCACCAATAAACTCATTCACATAGCATGGCACATTCTCCAAGTCAAAACTGATTACAAATTTGGCAACAAAGTCTCACATACCACAAACGAAAAATATGCCCTTCACTCAAGTTTACCATCATCACATGAGCACCAACAGGACAACCAAAAATTTCAAATTCAAATAATCAGCAGGAGATCCAAAACCATACCTCAACTGGAGTCTTCAAGAAAACTAATTGCAGATGATGGAGACCAACAGACCAAATAGCAGTGGCAAACACATCCAACCAAATGTCCATAGCCCAAACAAAGTTAGAAAGCATATAACTTACCTTCTACAAGAGGGTTCCACACAAATGTTCTGCAGTGCATGTGGTGTATCCAAAATAGTGTGGTGTCTCACTATCCAAACTTTTGCAGAACTCGGCAAATTGGCCCTCACAAACTCCTCCAATGTTTCCAGCAACTTGCTCCAAAGTCAACCAATGGAAGTGGAAAAACAACCAAAAATTTCTGCCGTTGAAAAATGCCAAAGAAAAGAAAACTTAGCCTTAGCCTTTTTCCCTTTTCTTCCAGCCAACAACATCATTTGTCATCATGATGTCCTTCTGCCTAAACAAATGCCGAAAAAAAAAAAACAACATTTTCTTTTCAATTTTCAACTGCTTCTACCTTTTCTCCTTCCGACTCAACTCGTCGACAACATTTTGCAGCCAGCATCTCCAATTGACCAAATGCCAAAGTCATTCCTCCTGTCGAATTTTTTCAAAAAACATATTTCACCGTCATTTGAAGATTTCATAGACATACTAGTACAAAGCCTCCAAGTCGAAACCCAGAGCTCTGATACCACTTGTTGTGCGGAAGCTTCAAATATGAAACCAAAGCTAATACGGCAAAATATTACAAGACAAATAATCCAAAAAGACACAAGGATTTATATTGGTTCGGCGTAAGCCTACATCCAGTTTCGAGACGGCGAGGAAATTCCACTAATATCAAAAGGAGATTACAAATAGAGTTTTAACTCTCAAACCCAAATCCCACATACAACCAATAGCTGTCACTCAAACTAAGAAACAAATGGAGAAGAAGAAACACATATCAAAATCCTTCTCTCCCAAAAGCTACACAAGTAGCACCAACATCTTTGATTGAGTGATTACTAACAAAATGGGATTATTACAAATGGTGGGAAGGAGCAGCTCATATTCAAATGGGAGAGCCGAATGCTCTCCCTGGTTTCTCTCATCTGCCGCTCCCCCTTCCTCTCTGTATTCAGCTCAAAACATAAAATGAGCTCCCACTCCCTTTTTATCTGCAAAGAAAAAACTCTTTCTTTTCTCTAGTTTTCTGCCAAAACTGAACCTCACGGGTGGTAAAGGGAACCAACACAATAATGAAAGGTGATGTTGCTTTTCCCTTTTTTTCTCCCCAAAACAAGGAAAGGTGTTTCCACCTTCTTTTGTTTAATCTAAAGTATGGCCACTTGGCCATTTATTCAACATAAGGGTTCTTCAAGAAACCTAAATACCTAATGCTTTTTCAAATGGGATGAGGGTGTCCAGATTCCGGACCTGTTGTGATTGGCCCATATAATATGGCAACAATTGAACCGTGTGTTTGCTTTTGGTGGACTGCATTGAAGGATACAAATCATGTGGAGTGCTACAAAAGAAAAGTAAGAGTAAGCTTGTTTTTTTTGCTTTTTTAACTTTGGGAGCATTTAGCTATAGAAGCTGTTGGATGAAAGGTGATGTCTTGGGATATACTTGCCGAGTGAGAGTGCAGGCATCAGAGAACCATCCAAATAGATGGTGATAGCATTTGGCTCTCCCATGGGCAGGGTTGAGAGAAATCAAGAGTGAAAGGTCTTCGTGGAAGAACTCTTGAGTGGAGTGAGGCTTTAAGAAAATTTTGTGAGTGGGTGTACAAGGAATTTAGAATTGGGTATTTAATTTATGTGTAACTTGTACTGGTATTCTTATAATGAAGAGCAATATCTCTCTAGAGACGTAGGCAGATTTTTGCCGAACCTCGTAAATTTCTTGGTATCTTTATTTCTTTTTCTTGTATTTTATTCTGTTCAACTGTGGAGTTGTGATTTGGTGAGTTTGTAATCTGAATCTCAATTCCGCACTAACTGGCCAAAGCATAACAGGACCCTCGTGTTATGTTTGGATGAGAGACTTCATAAAATGCTACACTAAAATGCTGTGCATTGCAAAGATTTTTGAAATGCCACCATTTAGAAATTCAGACAAATATACTGCATTCAGTAATTTTTAAGTCACTAAAAAATTTAGCTTAAATATCACGAAACTTTAAAGCCCTTTGTCAAAACAAAGCTTGCAAATGCAATCTCTAATGCTTGTCTTTTCTTTGATCTTGAACTAAAAGCGTAAATTTCAGATTTTCACTGTCACATAATTTTCTTGGCAAACAATTAGAGGACATGACAAATTCCCAGAATACAATGAAAAATAAAGGGAAGAAATTTGAAATCCCAATGAAACGAATTAGATCAGTCAAGCCAAAAAGATTAAGAAATAATAAATGAATTAAGAAATAATAAATGAAGATATGTGATTTATTAAAAAAATGATAGTTTTGAAATTATTGGGCACCAAAATCGAACCTCTGCTATTGGCTAGACCAGAAAACCGCCATGGCAGCTCGACTCCACCAAGTGAACCGATTATAGCTATTATAGCTAGTAATCTTCGTCTTCGTCTTCGTAAGGAAATAAACTGAATTTCGTTTGATTCTTCATCTTCTTTTTGGTACAAAATAAATTTACAAGAAAAATTAATGAAAATGGCTTGAAAATTTTAAGTTTTAATGATAAGAACAAAATAAATGGTAAAATGAATAGTACCAAATTTAATTTTTTAGTGTAAAAATATGATTTTTTGTTAAAGTGAACAGTATTGTAAGTTTTCTATTAAAACTCCTAAATTTAAAGGAGTAGAGGCTACGCTACCCCAGAAGCATATAAAAACAGTTAAGCAGTACCAAATGGGATATATGGCCCACTCTGCAGGTTTTTAAACTTGGAAGCCCAAAACTCTCCTTTCATACATTTATAATAATAATATTTAGGATAAAGTACAAAAAATTACCTCAATTATTGGAATCACGACAGTTTCATACCTTATCTTTTAAAATTGACAATATCATACCGCATCTAACGAATTTGTGACAATGTCATACCTCTGTCAATTTTTCTGTTAAGTGCTGACGTGGCAAGAGACAGGGATCACTTTCTATTAAAAAATTAATAAAATATTATTAAAAACTAAAAAGAATTAATATTTTTTTAAATATTAAAATAATAAATAAAAGTAAAAAAAAAAAAATTTGAAAACCCAACCCCACCGCCCCCCCCCCCCCCCTTGGAGAAGGAGGAAGAACCGAAGAAGAAGAAGAAGAAGAAGAAGGAGGAGGAAGAAGAGGAGGAGAAAAAAAATAAAAAATAAAAAATTTGAAAACCCAACCCCACCCGCCCCCCTCCCCCAGGAGAAAAAGGAAGAACCGAAGAAGAAGAATGAGGGGGGAAAAAATGGAAATTGCAACCCAGGAAGAAAAAAAAAACAAAAAAAAAAAACCCCCAGAAGAAGGAAGAAGAAGAAGAAGAAGGAGAAGAACAAAAAAAAATTGAAATTGGTGTGGTTTCCATTTTTTTTTTTTTTTTTTCTGGGTTGCAATTTCCATTTTTTTTTTCCTCCTTCTTCGGTTCTTCCTCTTTCTCCTGGGGGAGGGGGGGCGGGTGGGGTTGGGTTTTCAAATTTCTTCTTTTTTTTCCTCCTCTCCTTCCTCCTTCTCCTGGGGGAGGGGGGGCGGGTGGGGTTGGGTTTTCAAATTTCTTCTTTTTTTTCCTCCTCTCCTTCCTCCTTCTCCTGGGGGAGGGGGGGCGGGTGGGGTTGGGTTTTCAATATTTTTTTTTTCCTCCTCCTCTTCTTCCTCCTTCTCCTGGGGGGGTGGGGGCCGGGTGAGGTTGGGTTTTCAAAATTTTTTTTGTTTTTTTTTTGTGTTAAAGATTAAGCAGATGAAGATGGGGAGAGAGACAGGAGGGAAGGGATAACTAAGGTTTTTTTTTTTTTACTTTTATTTATTATTTTAATATTTAAAAATTATTAAAAAATTTTAGTTTTTAATAATATTTTATTAATTTTTTAATAGAAAGTGGTCCCCGTCTCTTGCCACGTCAGCACTTAACAGAAAAATTGACGGAGGTATGACATTGTCACAAATTCGTAAGATGCGGTATGACATTGTCAATTTTGAAAGATGAGATATGAAACTATCGTGACCCCAATAATTGAGGTAGTTTTTTGTACTTTACCCTAATATTTAAATTTTAAAGAAACTCGAGATTTCCAGTGCAAACGGTTATTAACTAAACTAACTGTTTACAAATCAAGAATGAAAAGGGGAAAAACAATTATACGAGAACTTTTTTTTATACAACGATACATTTATACTAAAGGGTTGAGTGAATAAATTTGTTTACAAACCAAAATTTTTTGTAATACATACGATACTATTTACATTAAGGGGAAGGTGAGTGAGTTAACCCTCACAATGGACTAGTCATAATAATTTGGTTCAAATTCACCTTCGGCAATAATCCAACGTTAAAAATCTCAGTTACAAATGAAAATAATATCACAAGATCAGAATACTAAATGACATTACAAACCAAAACTTTAGCGCAACTAATTTAAGACAAAGTCAAATCTACACTATAAAGTCAACAAGTTATTGAACTAGTAATACAACCATAAAAATATATGTGGGGATATTTGTTCACTTAATATTTGAAGATATCCTTTGTTTCAATTCCCTCCTTCCCTTCTACACTATTACAAAATTCAAGTCATATCCACACTAAAATATGAATCGAGTCTCACCACAAATGTAATCTTATAATCTGAACCATTCATCATTACGTCATTTTTCTGTTACCAAAATGTATCACTTGAATTCAATCAATCTAGTATCAATTAGATTAAGTATGATCCATCTTGACTACTAATCGATTTTACACAGATGACAAATACTTGACTCACTTCCTTTGAAGTAAGACCTTTCTATATTTCTTTCAATAACAATTTAATGCATGTACATTAATTTTTATTTTATGGTTTTGATGAGTTATGTCTGCATATAGATATTGGGTTTATGTATTAATTAAAAACTTCAACTCGTCTCTTTCCTCTCTCTAACCTTTCTTTCCTACTGCCTTTAAGCTAAAAGAAACCGTCTTAGCTGTCTGTGGGTAGTTGGGAGGCCTTTCCTATGTTGGCTCGGGTTAAGCAAATGGGGAGGGATTTTCTTGACTGCCGTTGGTCATGGGTGCCCAGATTAGCTAATTGTGTGGCGCATGAGTTAGCGTCGGTTGATTTTCCGGAGATGTGTGATGTTGTTTGGGTCGAAAGGCCTCCATCTTCGTTGGTCTTTGTTTTGAACAATGATGGGCTACCTTGTCCTCACTAATTTGGGTGTGGTGGTGATGGGGATGACGCCTCTACTTGGTGGGGGGGGGGGGTCTTGTGGTATCTCCTTTATCACTGCTTGGTATTGTTCTGCTGCTTGCCTCTTGTAGGCTTCAATATAATCGGTTTGTTGGGTTTCAAAAAAAAAAAAAAAAAAAAGAAACCGTCTTAGCCGCTGCTCCGGCTTGGGGTCGGCGACAACCCGATTCCCCCTCTTTCTAGCCTTCCTTTCATCTTTCTCTTCCTTCTTCACCCTCTGCATCTTCCCTCTTCCTTTTCTCCCACCTTTTTCTAGCTTTTCTTCCCCCTTTCCCATCCACCTCCACTCTTTGCATCTTATTTTCTCCTCCTACTTTTCTTCATCCTTCCCCTTTCCTTCCTTCCTTCCACTCAAAAGTTTTTTTTTTTTTTTTAAAAAAAATTTATGAACTTTTTCTCTTTTGTTCTTTGATTTGGCTTTCCTTGAGCTTTGTTATATGAACTCTGTTTCAATTCCCATGAGCTAGTCTCAAATCCAAACCTTCATGGCCCTTTCCGGCTCTGGTGCTACTTTTCGTCATGCATCCTCAACCACCGACCTCTGCTACTCGGCTCGTGTGCTTATTCTCGGGTGTTGGGTGGATGTCAAAGTGCTTTTAGCACTATTTGGTAGGATTATGGGAGCGCTTACTGCGCGGGTGGCTTGCTCACCCCATTTTTCGTTGATCCATTTGTTTTGTTGGTTCGTTCTCTTGGTGTTGGTGGTGGCCTTGCGATGGAGGCACATCTGGTGGCTGCTGGTTCTATTTCAGTCTTAGGGTTTTTTTGTTGTTGTTCAGCTAACCACTTTTGGGCCTATCTATTGTATTTTATTTTTTTGCTATTGGGCTTGTATTTAGGTAGTGGGCTATCCTTTGGGCTCCCTTTTTTCTTGTACTTGCTTTTTTATTTAATGGAAGTAATTTAGTTTGATAAAAAAAAAATAATAATAATAATAAAATATTGGGTTTATAACTTTGAAAAAAGACCTAGAATGGGTCAACAGTTAATAAATCCGGCCCAAACCCGGGTCGGCTAAGTGTTGCAATCCGATCCAAACCCTAGCACCAGCTCTGCATAAAACCTCATTCGGCAGTCTTCCTCGCTTCATTTCGCATTCGGCTGCAAATTACCCTTTCTCTCCGCACTCCGCAGATCCATAGCCCTCTCAAGTACTCTCTCTCTCTCTCTCGCTGTATATGGATTTCAGAGACTAATAGCCATTGTTACTGATTAAATTTGTGTTTGACTGGCAGAGATGAAGGTGGTCGCTGCATACTTGTTGGCTGTGTTGGGCGGCAAGACCACCCCTACTGCCGAAGATATCAAGGACATCCTTGGCTCCGGTAATTTTCCTTGTACCTTTCTGTGATTTTTTTGCTCGTTCTGTTTAGAACCCTAATTATTAACTGCGTCAAAGATTGTGGCTTTGTGGTTTGTAGTGCGATGTTGAATTTTGATTTGTAAATCCCATTTTTCTATTCGTATTTTCTATGTGGGTTTAGGGTTTTGACCCTTATAATTTGAGTTTCTAGTTGTAATGGGTCCACTTAATCTTTTGTGAATATGAATGTTTTGGAAATGACAAGGAATTTGGTTTTTCGGGATATGTTGTTTTTCAGTGTTGAATTGTGACGATAATGATTGCCTTTCAGCATTACTGTATGTACCACGGGCTTATATCATTTTTTTTTTCTTTTTTGTTAAGAAGAATCAATTGAATGTCTGTTATGATACCCATATTTCCCAAAATTTTCTGTTTGGCTGCATATGATTCTCCGTCTTTGATGGCTTCTCGGCCTCATTTGGTCTCTAGGATTGGATTGGATTGGATTTTTTAACACCTAAGTTAAATGTATATTGAAGGTAGAAATGAATGATAATAAAGCGGGTTATCGATTCCAATCCAATCCTAGAGACCAATGGAGACTTGAGGACAGTAATTTAATAATTGCATTTGAGTTATTGAATGAATATGTTGTCCATGCCTTCTACTTGGATGTTAACATTAGGGATCATAGTATGGTGTTTGTACAAGGTCAAGGTTATATTAATTATTGAGTCTGAAAACCTGGTATGTTTGCAGTTGGAGCCGAGGCTGATGATGACAGGATTCAACTTCTGCTTTCCGAAGTCAAGGGTAAGGACATCACAGAGCTAATTGCCTCCGGCAGGGAAAAGTTGGCCTCCGTACCAGCTGGTGGAGGTGGTGCTGTTGCAGTTGCCGCAACTGGTGGTGGTGGTGGTGCTGCCGCTGCCCCTGCTGCAGCTGAGGCAAAGAAAGAGGAGAAGGTCGAGGAGAAAGAGGAATCCGATGATGTAAGTTATCTGGATAATCTCATTAAGATTGGTTTTTGTGCTTCAATGACTGCTAATGCAATTCCGTTGCCATTGTTTCTTAAGAAGTATTTACGTTCAATAGCTTCCATCGGTTGTATATGTGCATGACAGCAACCTTCAATTAGCATGGTCATGTCAATTCAATAGCCATTTGCCTTTCGTTGAGTTCTGGCACATTCAGATGCACATTTCTTGACCGCTACTAATAGTCGTCATACTCGGATTGTATCACCAAACACTCTAGGAGACATGAGTCAATTTTGCATCCGTCGATTGTATAGTTTTCTTATATTTCCCGTTTTTCCCTTGCTGCAGGACATGGGCTTCAGTCTGTTTGACTAGAGCGTTTGGAGTGCATACATCCCGGTTTTCGCTATTCGAGTTAAATAGAATTTTTATTCAGTGGAATGTATGGTTTTTGGATCTTAGCCAGTAGAAGACCTGATTACAATCAAATATGTAGTTTGTTATGGTTTATGCAATTGTGGTGGATTTGAATCATCATTGCTATCGAAGTTTATGAATTTTTGTCGTAATGGCTTTTAGCTTTTATCATCTTATTTGTCGACTGCCCTTGCAAATTGATGGTTTATGTCGCTTAATTTATTTTGTTTACGAATGTTTGATAGCATATTATGACTTGGAAGCTGTATTAGGCGTCAGGACTCGGTGCCAAGAGAAGTTAATCGTACTCCAAATGATTTCTTTGATCAGTTTTTAGAGTTATTAACGATGGATACTCTATCATCTCTGTCTCACAACAAATTCTAACTTCTCAAATGCTAAACACATTAAGGATGTGAAAGTCGAATCAATCCTCTCCGGATTTTTATGTCCGGAGTTTGTGGACCGAGAGATCCTAATCGTTCAAAAGAAAAATATATACGCAAACAAGAGCTCGTGGACCGAGAAATCCAAACTGTTCAAAAGAAAAATATATACGCAAACAAGCTGTTTGGATTCAGATTTTGAATCAAATTTAGACTAGGTGGTGGTAAAGTCATGGCATTCCACCCTTTTGGGGGTTGAAAAAACTTACAGAGGCATTTCATTCTCCTCAGGCCGGGTGAATCACTAGCACCAGAAAATCGAATGTAGAACAAGCCATATGAAATAAAGACTTCGTCTCAATCACTAAGTCATCTTGTGGTGGTTAACAAGATGAACATGTTATAAACAAGAGACTTGTAAGGGGATGGATTTGAAGAATGTAGATACGTAACAGATAGGCCTTATTTGGTGGACCAAATCGGATATCTTAAGTCCAATTTAATTGAATGTTCGTGCCTATTATGGCGCCACAAAGTTTATCATGATTGAATATGAATTTCAGATCCATATCAAAGTAGTAGGGGAGACTTTGAACCCATCCTTAGACATGGGTTTCAAAGTCATTTCAATCCAATTTAAGCCACTTACTAATAATCAATACCGATATTGTCTTCAATTTATTTACTATCTCTCTAATTACTATTCACCCCCAATAGTACAACAAGTGTCGGGCTTTATTGCAAAAGACGATGCAATAACCATTCGTTATATATTGTATTTTATTTTTGTCAGAAATTCTTAACACTCTTTTAACAACTGCAAATAACAATAACCTATGTAAACTTTAAACAATAAGAAATTCATGCAACTAAAATCCTAAATTACAACATGGAAACCACTCGATGAAAACCAAAGCAAAAGCTATCACTCACAAGCAACAAAACCATTTATTTTTCCAACCACATCAAGGTTTACATCTTACAAGCGAAAGAGAGACCTTCCGCAGCAAGCTGATCTAAACTCGCAACCGGAGGTTGGGCCTTTGCAACCTTGGCAATAGCCTGGTTTTCCTCGGGTGTGCCGCCTTCCAGAAATGCTCCGACCACCTTCCCGTCTTTAATCCAGTATGTTCCAAACTTCGCCTTTGGTGTCGCGGGATTATTGTCTCCAAAGAGCACGGTTTCACCAACATTGTCACCGTAGAATTGCCATGAAAGATCGAAGGAGCGCGAATAGAAGTATGGAAGGTAGTCGTATTCCTCAACTGTCTTCCCCTCCTCGCTTGCCTTGATGGCCTTTACAGCCTGCTCAGCAGATTTGCGTGCATGATCGACATGCTCAACTCTTCTAATCTCATTGTACAACTTCAAAGGAAAAGTGGCGACATCGCCCACAGCATATACATCCGGAACACTTGTTTTGAAGAATGCATCCGTCTGCAATCAACCGGCACATATTAAAACGGATGCCATGAAACATTAACTAAAGAAACGGGATTACTAATCAAATGTTGAAATTGAAAACACGATTAACACGTTAAATAATCTCTAAAACTCACAAAGAATTCAAGTGATTAAATCCTTAAACCTTTCTTTCGTTATTGTTTACTTAATGTGGTCAAAACAAGCGCTTATCTGTGTGATTAACCAATCAAGACTATGAAGATTGATATTGTTAAGAACTCCAAGCATCACAAAGAATGATTAAAGATATGGGAAAAGGGGAAGGAATCAAGCAATTTCGGAAGTTGCATAACCTTAATGCCACCTTTCTCCTCTTCGACTTGTCCTTTGAACAATGTTGTCAGGGGCCTGCCCCCAACACCGACAACAACGATGTCAGCTTCAAGCACGGTGCCATCCTTTAGGTGCACTTCCTTGACCTACATTATGACAAAAGTCAAAATTCGGAAGCACAGTTTCATCGGATCATGACTACCAAAAACAAGTGACTGTATTTACCTCTCCATTTGAGTCAGCAGTAAATCCAGTCGCAACTGTTCCCTTGATGATTTTAACTCCCTTGTTTTGATAATAGCCCTCATAAAAAGCAGCAATACCAGAAGTGAAAAGTCGAGGCACTACAAGAATTAGGAAAAATTAGGGAAATGAGGCACATAAAATCGAAAGAGTGGCCGAAGTCATGAGTGTATTACACACACAACACGCATATACACACGAAACAAAGCTTGACGCAGTATTCACTTACTGCACCATGGTTCAGGGTAAACCATTTTAACATCTAAATTGTTAATTTTCAAAACTGCACCAAGCTCGAGACCAATGTACCCTCCTCCAACAATCACAGCCTTCCCATTCTTTTTTGACTTAATTGCTTCGTAGAGTTTATCGGCATCATCAATTTCTCTCAAATAGAAGATTTTTTTGGCATCAGCTCCTTTGACACCAAAATCTGTCAATCTTATAACCTACAAAAAAAAAAAAAAATGCATTGATTATGTATACAAGTGGGCTGGATATACAACGCTAAGGCATCAAAAATTCCCAGAGTTGCTTACAGATGAGCCAGTGGCAATGACGAGAGTCTGGTACTTGAAGGATTCCCCAGATCCACTGACAAGAGTCTTCCCAGGAAGATCGGCTTTAACTATTTCAGTGTTGAGAATCAATTCGATCCCTGAAATTGTAAATTATGCTTCCATGAGAATAATGCAATCTAAAAGACTCAGAAATGGAAGATATCTCCAACCATAATTCGTACGTTCTGTACTGTGTAGAAGACAAACATACCTTTCTCCTTGTACCAGTCAGGAAGCAATCTCTCTCCTCCACTTCCAACGCAGACATGAAACCCAGGAAGTCTAGCAGGAGCTGCAATACCAATCCCAACAGTAAGTTACAATGTCAGAGAATGTGATGAACTTAAAAACGAGGTTGCTCTTCGTTAATGTGTCTTGTGTAAGTAAGAATCTAGAGGTCATAAGACACAATTCCGCTTACTTTAAGCACTAAAAATTTGGAACTAAAGTAACACCACTTACACTCGGGGAAGAGATAAGCCTTGCTGAGTGCAGGACGTTCATAGGGAGCAACCTGGAAATAAATGAAACAAAATTTAAGAACATGTGAGAAGTTAACTATGTTATAAAACAAAAATAAATTCTACAGCCATTAGAGGATGATGAACGTATAACAGTAGTAATAATATGAAGTACAGAAAGTATACAGTTAGCAAGCAACGAGCATCAACATGAATAGCACAATAAAAGTATCTTAACCAAAGTTTAATGTGAAAAGTAAATCATTACCTGGTTAAAATTTCTTTGATACGGTCAATATTTTACAGAAATATCAAAAAACCAGAAAAAGATATGGAGGGGTAAAATCTAAACTTCACCCCGTATTGGAGAACTTAAATTTCAGCTAAAATTGACAGGTTTTGTCGATATTTCCAATATATCGGTTAAACATCGACAAACTGCCACATGATGTTCCGAAAGTTTTATTTAAAATTTCCATGCTTTTTAGCAAATTTCTATTATTTCCATCAAAGGCAACCATTATCAATTATATCCATCAATATTTCCACAAATTGGAACGTCAATATTTCCACTGAAACTGAGTCTTGTACAACTTTCATCACAAGGAACAACCGGGAAGAACAGCCGTCATTGTCATTCTTCAATCCAGAACGATATTTTAAACACAAATCATCACTTAAGCAAACAGTAATCAATACTCATGCATACTAAATGTAGACAGACACTACCGCAATTCGCAATTTCTGGTCTCGTTCCCAACACTCACAACTAATTGCATTAATACCCAAAAAAATTATAACTTTGCACAAAAATATCTCAAATATTCAGTCAACTGGATGCAAACACACTCGAAAGCAATCAGTAGAACACATACCGCCTCCTTGGAAATGACCGCTAGTTCGCCTGGCTTAAGGCCCTGTTTGGCAAACTGCCGAGCTGCATATCCCTATACATTTCGAAACCAAACACATATAAAGCACTAATAGTGATCAAGGCTTCCACAGCATAGCAAAAATCATCACATAAAACAGTTTACAAAGCTTGATCACAATTACAAAACGACTTAATTTGTAATAATTAGCATAATTATATACTAAAACAACTACAACAGAATCGAATTGACTTCAAGAACATCAAGTACTCAAAATTTCAAAAATCATAAAAAGAAATTCAAATAATTATACTAGATCTATGTATATACTTCAAAATTCAACGCCAGAACTATGTCAAACCTCATCAGGATCGACAGAAAAATTCAAAAAATATCGAAAAATTCATGTTTTGCGGTGAATTCTTAGAGGAAGCACGAAATTAACAGAAATTGATCAAACGGACGAGAATCGATCGCAGAGAAACTTACAGCTGAGACACCGCCGCCGAGGATCACGTACTTGAAGTTCTTCGCCCCCATTGATAGCTGATCGATAAGGCAAAACGCGCGTTTCGATTCTTCTTCTTCGCTTTGGATGTTGCTGGGGAAGAAGTGAGAGGAATGCGATGACATTCTGTGAGCTTGGTGATTGGTCAACTATTTATGGGGCAACTGGTGCTTCCTCATTGGTCTAACCGTCCTTCCATGTAAACGGGATTTTCCACGTGGCGGACCTTTGACCGTTGATCACTGCCGACTGTTCAATCCCCACGACTATCGATCCGTAAACGGATTTCGTTGTTGAATGTTACTTGCCAAAAGAACTTTCTAACATAATTAAAAAAGATATTGCAAGTTTCTGAAATTTCTTTTTAAATAATGAACATAGTCCTTATTTTCCATAATAATATCTTGTTTGATGTCTAAAAGGAAAAATGAATATCGACTTTCAATTTTTATCTGAAGTTGAATGCACAAGAAAGATTGATATAGACGAACTTCCCTCTTTTAATTCTCACAAAAATGGCCGGATAAAAATTGAAAGTTGAATTCATTTCTTTTCTTCCACATATACCGAATCGAGTGAGTAAGTCAAGCCACGTTCATTTATACTATGCTTATTAAAAATTTGAAAATTAAATTTATCAAGATAGAAAATACAAAATGATCACTAAAACTTTTTAATGACGACATTTAAATGATATTTTTGTCGCTGAAAAGGCTATTCAATATTTAAAAACCGTTTATACATCACTATTTTGTCACTAAATAATTTTTCTTATGTGGAAATTTTCTTGAATCTTAGATAGTAGGTCGGTAGGGTTGTGCAGTGTGAACACAATTTGATCCTATTTTTCAGAGTAGATACACAGTTGAAAAGCCCTTGGCTTTTATCATGGCCGTTGGATTTGCTCTTTTATTTATTTATTATTTTATTTATTTTTTGGGTGGAATTACTTTATGAGGAAAATGGAAAGTGTATAGTGCCGGAAAGAAGCCCACGTTCTTGGGCCGTAAGTTACACTTGCCCAAATTTCCAATATTAATATTCAAACTACTAACTCAAATTCCAAGAAATTTTTTTCTATCAAACGATAAATTTTATTATATTAGTTACCGATGAGATTCGAACTTACATTATTATGCAAGGGTCAATATTTTTTCATACTATGGTAAGATGCTACTTGCTAAATTCCAAGAAATTGAGTTTTTTGTTTTTTCCTTTTTTTTTCGTTTATTGTATTTCTTAATTATGGTGATGCTAGTTTTTAGGAATATTTCCTTACGTGGACGACCGGCAAGTCGTGGCTGGAAACGGTTCCGGAAATATTGACGTCAGCAGTGATGGTAGATACCATCATATTTGTTAAATGTCAATAGCTCATGGATAATACCATCATATTTGTTAAATGTCAATAGCTCATGCATAAAAGGACCGACATCCGTGACCACCGTTACAATGTTCTTTTTTGTACAGAAATAGGAATTCGTACTAACCTTCTAGTCCTTCTGCCTAGGGGTGGGAAATTTTTCATAAACTGATTTACCTACCGGACCATACTGGTCGGCTCATAATGGTATGATATAATTTCAGTATTTTTTCATAATTGGTTGGTATTTTACCAAACCAACAATTAATGACATGTGTATGGTAATTGATTTTGTATGCCAACGGTATGTCATACCTACCAATACACACACACACACACACACACACACACACACACACATATATATATATATATATATATATATATATATATATATATATATTTTTTTTTCTATTTACATATTTTAGGTATTTTTTACATGCTTGACTCTCAGTTTTAGGGTTTAGAAAATAAATGACTCATTAGTTTTAGGGTTTAAAAAATATATGTATATGTATGTGATTCATGCCATAATAAATATAGAAAATATTGTTAACAAAATTGATAGCATGATGATTATTGATACTATATATACACGTACATATATATGATTCTGAATGTATATGCGTTGCTTATGTTTAGGATGATGGAGTCTAGCCAATCAACAACTAGTGCACAACATGGATTAACCCAAAATGAACCACACAATGCAACCGAACAAGCACCCCAATCTGAAAATCAAATTGAGCCCTTGGAACTGGAAGATAGCAAGGAAGAAGTGGAAACCACCGGTTGTGCCATTTACCAACTGAACCAGCCAATAATTTTGGCTGAACCGATTTTTAACTACAAGAAGATAGTTGGCTAGCGGTAACTGATTTTCGATAATTATGTATATGTGGTTGGCAGGTGACACAAGGAATTTTGCATAGTTTGCCAACCGAACCCAGCCCTACTTCTACCAGCGTGAACGTTGTGTGCTTTCTTCCTAAAAAAAAATCATAAATATTTCTTAATGAAAAAAGAATATTTTTTAGCCAACAATGATCATTGAGATTTAAAATCGATAGAAGTGGTATCTGAGATTGTTCACCATCAATCATTTTGATCGTTCTGTGAATTTTTTTTGTTAAATTGAAGAAACCACCGATTCAAGGGGAGTGGTTGATTTGATAAAAATGCCCTCAATTTGACGGAGATTTCTCACAAAAGAGCCAAAATAATTGACAGCGGACAATCTCAATAACCACTTCTATTGATTTTAAATCTTAGAAAACAAAGTAAAGAATTATGCCTATCTCAAATACTATTTTGAATAAAAATCTTAAAAAGAAAACATACAGTTTACGTTTTGCATGGTCAAAGTCTTATGTTATGAAATGTCCCTTTTTTTTTTTATCACAAGCTGGTGGCCCAGTGTTAAAGGGTGGACTGCGAGGCTTCCATCAACTACTACAAAAAATGTGTGGATATCTCGGGTTCGAAACCCGCTGCTAGTCTGGAAGCCACACTTGTGGTCAGGGGAGGCTAAAATGTCTTTGTGAGTCTTTCCAACCCCCAAAAAAGGTAGATAATTGTGGCTTGCCACTTGTTTTCCCCATTTTTAAAGAAAAAAAAGGTCGTTTTTTTTCATTGCAATGCAAATTTATCTGACTTTTTATTTAGTAGTGTCATGTGTTGACGAAGCGTGGCACTTGACATTGTAAATTGATTTTTTTTTCTCTACTCGAATTTAAGAGAGATCAAATCCAAAAGTCTCACACTTCACAATTTTGTGTTGAGATGAGATGTTTTTAACTTTCTATTGCCCAAATTGGAATGGAAAGACTAATTTTTCCTCTGAATTTGTAAGACGTGGCGGCCAACACGTGACCTCTTCACCCCATTCTGTGCCCCATATGTTGTTCACTAACCAACACTTAATCCCATTATCGCTCACTTCATGAGTAAATATTTTACTTAATCCCATTATCGCTCACTTCATGAGTAAATATTTTTTTCATCATCCTCAAAGGATGATGATGTTCATCGTTCTATTTATTATAATTATAGGAATTTAACTTTTGATATCTACGTTGTGGACATTGAACAGACATAAATTTTAAAATTTAAACCCATTAAATTATGATGAATAAGATGTTGAGAAAAAAATGCATACGCTTCGGAATCAACAGCAGCAGCACTATGATCAAAGCCCAGTTCACTCAAATATGGGCCCTGAGGCGGCATTTGATTGGGTTATAGTCAATTGGATCTACGAAAATGAGTCAAAGCCCAGTTTACTCAAATATATTACTAATCGTGTTTTCACCCAAAAAAGTGTTCGAATCATGTTGGGCTTATTAGGTTATCCAGAGTCAAAAGCCTGCTTATGCAAATGAAATGAAGGTAAAAGATATGGGAAATAGGAAGAAGAAAGATGGGAGAAATGAAGTCGAATATATTAAAGAGTTTGGCTTCAATGCTACGTAGCACTTACTGTTATGGTTGTGTTAGCTATTAGATTTGATGTCCTTAACTGCTAGATCTTCTATTTTTAATATCACCTATTTATTTTTCGTATAACTCGATGTTTTGTTAAAGAAAGATTGGATATAGAAGTATAAGGCCTAATTGGAGTAATAGTCTACGTGATGATAAGGTAGTCGGAAGATAACCCATATGGTAAAAAAAAAATTAGGATTTAAGCTCTGTTGTGAATTCTGTTAGGATTTAGACCCAAAATTAAAAGTTTGAGTTAGTTTATTTTAATTTAATGTACGAATGTTTTAACTTAACCAAATTTAAATTGCAACAAAAGTTAAAAAACCAAACAAACCACACCAACCAACCATTCTACTAACCAAACTTCTATACACAAAAATTTATGTTATTATTTTGACCATTGAATTTAAATTTTAGCCATTGGGTCTTTTTTACCATTGGATTTGAAAAAAAGAAAAGAAAAAAAATCTCGACTGTTAGATCAAATTCAAAAGTTTGCCCCAAAAAAAAAAAAAAAGATTTTGATCTGGACCATTGATAGCCAACATCTAGAAATTGAAAGGCGCGTATTTGATTTGGATTGTTACCGTTGGACAAGCAGGCCTCCCTGACACGTGAGACCTAACTGTTAGCCATCACATCCAAAGTCCCGTGCGTTTTTTTTATTTTATAAAAGGGTAGCCCCCAACATTTGGGTCAGCCAAATAAAAATCCAAATTTGGGTTTTCATATGGGTCAAAATCCAAAATTTTTAAATTTAAATCTTGATGTCGGCGGGTGACAATTTTAAAATTTAAATCTAAATATTTGGGTATGTGTCGCTTTGTTGGAGTCGGCCTAAGTGGCATCAAGAATATTTTCCTAATAGATGGTCTCTTCCCATCAACCATCAAAGAATCAAATGGTGTTGAAGTACAATTGATGTTGATCAAAAGAAGAATTAAAAAAAAAGGGATCCAAAGCTTAATCATTGTTATCTTATACCAAATCTTTTGCCTAATGGAAGCAGTTAGAAGGCTGGCTTTCAAGTTTCAACAATATCATTTCATCCAAAACCTTTTGATATCCCAAAAGCAAATTGCTTTTTATCTACTAAGCATTGATTAAGGAGAGAAAAAAGAAAGAAAAGAAGATTTGATGGCTTCACTTTAGGTGCCTAAGGACTTGGGATTACCAAATTAATTGGTCACTTTGTATGCTAATCATGGCTTCCCATGTTCACTGCTTAAGTTGGGGACTGAGGAGGGGCCAATACGAACACCCACCACCATCCCTTTCGGCCGGCCAAGGAGTGAAGTTGGCATATGTACCATGTGAGATCGATGGCTCCACTTCATAATGTACACTGTTGTATGGTTGTATTTGTACATGCATTCGTATATCAATGGATATGATTGTTCGCGATCGTTCAATTAGACTCGCTGTTACATGATTTTTATTTGTTATTTATGGTTTGATTTGGTTTATGATTTTGATTAGTAACTAACTATATGACTAAACATATTCTAGTGTGGTCTAGTTTTTGCATAATTACATTTAAAGAATGACCTAGAATATATACGATGGTTTTGATTATCAAATCACTGTGTAAGATGAAATTCATATATGAGAAGGTAGAAGGGGAAACACAAAGGAAAATGTTTCCATAATTCCTTAAATAATTCATTAGTCTATCTCACTAACTCACTTCATAAAATTCGTAAAACTTAAATAACCCAAATCTCTTTCTCACTCTCTTGACCGGTAAGGATAATCCGTATCTATTTCTCGCTCTCTTGAATAATGAAATGTCTCGATCCGCAAATTTCAAACACAAAAATCTAGAGTGAATCTCGTTCCATTTGGACAAACCGATTTCAAATTTCTTTTCAATTCCAAGAAGAAGAAGATCATTATTGTACTTGGTGTGTGGTCAGGTGTGGGGGCATTGAAGTCGAAAGAAACCAAACATTTCATGGCCACACAAAATTGTACGTGTTTCCTCTCTCTGGCGATTGCAGTATATTATCATCCTACAGAATTACTGAATCACTGACATTGCATTCAATTATTTACCCTAATAAGAAACATCAGAAAAACATTGCATTTACTGATGCCAAATTTAGTGTTAGGTCATATCTCAATCTCAATGGGTGGACGGTGGATTCTCAACCGACATGGTACATAGATCATACCATTTTCTTCAATGCTATTTAAAGCTAAAAGTTAGGAGGGAAATTTTCATATGATAATGTCTTATTTGGATCATCTTCTCGAACGGTACTTGAATACTCTCCAAATTTTTTGAACACTGTTTGAATTCTTCTCGAAACCCTTCGAGCAATGTTCGAATCCCTTTCGAAACTCCTTTTATTTTTAACAAATGACTACGTTAGTGGGTTAAATTGTTAAATGTTATAGGAAGGAAAATCAATGAGGATCAAACTCGAATTAAAATGCATAAACAGTATTAATTTCCGTCGATGCAGTAAAACATCATCTGCAATCAATCACTCTTATTAATGAAGACTAGAAGTACTTGGTAGAGCCCTTTTTTATGGTACATCCTTGTAACATGGAGACAACTTTGTTGACACATAATCATGGTAGAGTTATTAGTTACTTAATTAGCAGGTAAATTATGAGATGGGGTTTGACATATGATATTGCATATTTTGTCTCATATGTTTTTCTTTTAACAAACGAAGAGATAATCTACATTAAACTATAGAGATGTATTCAAACACAAGATCCCAGATACAAAAGTTAATGCTCTTAATCAAATGAACTATAAACCACTTGTAAAGCAATTTTTGTCTCATATCGTTCTTTAGATTATACTTGTAAAATATATATATATACATACATACATATATATAATATAAAATGTTAGGTAAACCATGAATTTGGTTCATTCAATGTTAATATTAAGTGAAACATCAATTTATAGAAAATACTTAAGCTAACTTATTTGTCCAGTATCTCATGCATTAAATAATTGAAATTGTTTGGGACAAGTCCACGTGCCTCACCAACCTTACCACTATCTACATCGTATAAAAATACAAAAGTATAAACGTCCTATATACTTGTAGCTTTCATTCCAAACAAACTAGGTTACTTTATAGACCAACACGTCATTATTTATATTTCGTTATTAGATAACTTGTTATACGTGGTCGACCATAATGGATGAAAATATAACTCTAACAAGCTCGGAAAGTTTTGTTAAGGTCAAAGGTCGAAATATAACTCTAAACACTGTTTGATTGAAAAATCGAAATGACAAACATTTCTTCGGATAAAACTCGCTTACACAAATAATTAAAATGACAAGTATTTAGATAGAAAATACAGAGCCTTTTATTTACCTTCCTTCCCATATTTTCCTCACCAAGATTTTCAGTGGACCCGACAACGTATACGGTGGGAGCGGGACCCACATTCCTTCAAAATAATCAGTGCAACCAGGAAGGAAAGAGAAAACAGTGTTTTGTTTGTTAGCTCGCCTACCGCTTCCCCCATCCTCATCTCTGTCACTCTCCACATCGTTGCCACGGCATCTCTCTCAGCACCCACGCCCAAAGGGTTTCTAGGGTTTTTAGCGCCCTGAGATTTTGTCCAATCTTTCGCCATTTCTCAGATTTGTGATTTGCTCGCCGAATATTGCCCCAATGCGTCTATAGAAGAAGGGCGATCAGGTACTGTTCTTCGCGTTTCTCCGATCTGGGTTTGCTTTGAGCGTGTTCGGGTCTCAAGATTTGAGCTCCTGGAGCTTCAGGAGCTCAAAGAAGCTCTGCATTTTCATTTATTTTATTTTTTCTTGAATTAAATTTTTAGTCTGTTGGATTTGTTTTTTATTAAATTTGATTTGTTTGGTAGGATAAAGTTATTGGTGAATTATTATTATTATTTTTGTTGGTGATGTGCAAAAAGTGATTAAATTATAGCTTGAAGAAAATGAAAGATGGAAACTTGGTGTAGCTTTCATGTAGTTTATGCTTTGTTAGTTTAGGTCGAGGAAAGTGAAATTAGGGAAAATAAAAAATGCTCGTTACACACCATCAAATTGATTGGAAATCTGTTTCGTGCCGGTGTTACGGTCGGAAAGATATGATTTTTGTGTGGTGTTGGAAGGATGCTTTGTCTAAGCTCTTGGGGTTCAGATTAAGTGGCGAGGGAGGGTAGTGAAATGGATTTAGGATTAGGCTAGGTCAAGTGTTCGATTTTGTTCCATTGTAACCGAGTAACGAAAATGATGTTGTGACTAAGCTCTTGGGGTTAGCCGGAGTGGTGAGGGCGCGCGGGGAAATAGTGTTGCAATGTTGTATTGGTTTTGAGTTTGAAATCTTTTCGAGAATCTTGCTTGTTGAAGTCGTATTGCGTTTCACTGAGTAGCTTACTTCTGTTTTTACTAATCAGCGCAAACTGGAAACAACATCTGCTGTTGGGTGACTGATTTTCTGCATACTTTGTTGATATTTCAGGGAATGGATTTTATATTTGCCGCAGTGAAAAGACATTTAGCATGATGTGGGGAGTTTAGTTTTATAGGGCATGGAACAGTCTAACTCGTGATGTGATAAACCTGAAAGGCTTCTCAAGGAACTGATCATTGTAAACTTCCTCATTTTGGCACTTCATTTGGATTACGTGAACAGACTGAGTAACCCTGGAATGGCTTCGTCTTCCGGTACTTCTGAAATTGTTGAAGCAAAAGACGAGCTAATTACAGGTCAATATTCTCACGGAATGCATCGAACGAATCCTGGATTGAGTAGGGGTGAGAAAGATCGGAAGCTTCCTCCTGTTCTAAAACTGGGATACAAGGATTCTCTAGAAGATGATATTAATAAGCTCTTTGAGGCAATCAAAACATCATCCAAGGGTTCAGATCATTCAAAGCAAGTAGGCACTAGTCCTTTAAATAGAAATGCCTTAAAGAAACCAATTACAGTGGGCGTGTCTCGCTCACCAGGGATTGGGAATTCAGAACCGACGACTCTGAAGCAGGCGTTAAGAGAGCTCTCTATTACCAAGGCATCAGAAATGGCTGCTATGAAACGGTTATCAAAATTGACAAGTCCTTCAAGAGCCTCGGAATCTGGGAGGATCAAGACGTTATACAATGCAGTTGTTGTTCAATCCAGTCACTCTGGCGCCTCCTCAAGTGAAGATAGGGGAAATATGGTTGAAATCTCTCTGGTGCCAGAAGAAAGCATTTCAAATTCTTGCGAGGAGCTGTCAGAGCATCCTCAAATGTCCAAGATGAAGTCATCAAGCCAGAGTCGACATTCTTCTCCTCGATTTGCCATTGGGAAAATGGAAAATAATTCTGGGAGCACAATAGTGCAAAATGAAAGTACTTCCAGTTGCAAGTTAAGGACAGTAGGGAAGCAAACGGTAAAGGTGGAACTGGGACAGAAGGAGAAAAATAAATCTACGAATGACCATATTTCAGAACTTGCTGAAAATGTCCCTTCCAACACCATGTTACGGACAAAAACTAAGTCAGAGCTGGGGAAGAAAGAGAAACTTAAATCTACAAGTGGCAATACTTCAGGACTTGTTCAAAATGTTCCTGCCAAGACCAAGTTAGCGAATAAGGTATCAGCAGCAAAACCAGGGCGAAAAGTCAAGTTGCATGTAGTACCTTCTTCATCTAGTTTGGTGAATGTAAATCCGGCAAGCAAAGTATCCAGAAATACCGTCCGCTCTGTAAAACAAGCCAGCAGGAATAGGAATATCTTAAAGAAGAAGACAAGACAACTGGTCTGTGAGAGATGCCAATGTGCAATACAAGGTGCTGGACAACAATCCAATCAAGGTTCTTTGTCTCCCCAGTTTAACGGTCTTACTACTGAAATAAACTCAAGTAATGTGTACAGCACTCCAGGTAAACCAGGCTTCACCTTGGACAACAATAAGACTGGCAATACAGGAGGAGCTGACATCATGAAATCAAAAACGAACTCCAAATCAAAAGAAAAAGGGGAGTTCTCCCAAAGCTCAAAAAGTAGCCAAGGTGATCATAGTAGTAGTACGAGTTTGAGTGACGAAAGCAATGTAAGTGGATCTAGTTATAGCAATAAACCTCACATGTCAAAGGATGTGAGGTGGGAGGCCATCCGTCATGTTCGGTTGCAGCATGGATCCCTGGGCTTGAGACACTTCAATCTTTTGAAAAAGCTTGGTTGTGGAGACATAGGAACTGTATATCTTGCTGAGCTCATTAGTACGAACTGTCTTTTTGCCATAAAGGTAATGGACAATGAATTCTTGGCTAGAAGGAAGAAGATGCCAAGGGCGCAGACCGAAAGCGAAATACTGAGGATGCTTGATCATCCTTTTCTCCCTACACTGTATACCCAATTTACATCAGATAATCTGTCATGTTTAGTTACGGAGTATTGCCCAGGCGGAGATCTTCATGTCCTCCGACAGAAGCAAATTGGAAGGTGTTTTTCTGAAGCAGCAACAAGGTAGAATTATTTTAATTAACACCTATACGTATCGAACTTCTACATTTTGTTTTGGATGCTATTGAGATATTATCTGCAGTCAAGCATTAGGTTACAAGATGCATGTCTAAGAAAATATACACCTTTGTCACTCACCTCCCCAACTAAAATTATATTTAATGTGTTTTTTCCAGTCAGCTATTCACCTTCTCTTCTCTTTGAGAAATGCTTACATGACATCTTGAATTGTCTTTGGTCTTTATTTTTCTGGGTCATCTCTAAAGAGCTTTACTTCAAATTCAATAGAGTAACGGACCATTAGGTTCATGTCCTCTGATCTAATACTTTTTCGTGTATTAAATTAGATGCTGGAATTTTACCATTACAATACTAATTTAAACTTTGTGCTTTCAGGTTCTATGTTGCGGAAATTCTCCTTGCTTTGGAGTATTTACACATGCTTGGGGTAGTTTATCGGGATTTGAAACCAGAAAACATTCTAGTTCGGGAAGATGGTCATATCATGCTCACAGATTTTGACCTGTCTCTCAGGTGCGCTGTCAGTCCAACTCTATTGAAATCACCTTCATGCGATGTTGATCGTGCAAGAGTGTCTGGTCCGTGTACACAATCTAGCTGCGCCGAGCCCTTCTGCATTGAACCCTCCTGTCAAGTCCCATGCTTCAGCCCTAGGTTTTTACCTGCTGCTGCAAAAGCAAAAAAGTCCAAAAATGACCCTGCATCCCATGTCAGATCATTGCCGCAGCTTGTGGCAGAGCCTACTGATGCGCGGTCCAATTCCTTTGTCGGGACCCATGAGTACTTGGCTCCGGAGATCATCAAAGGAGAGGGTCATGGAGCTGCAGTTGATTGGTGGACGTTCGGAATCTTCCTTTACGAACTTCTGTACAGCAGAACACCATTCAAAGGTATTAACAACGAGGAAACGTTGGCCAATGTGGTGTTGCAGAGCCTAAGGTTCCCAGAGGGCTCCCTTGTTAGCTTCCAGGCTCGAGATCTCATCAGAGGTCTGTTGGTAAAGGAGCCAGAGAATCGGTTGGGATCAGAGAAAGGGGCTGGTGAGATCAAGCAGCACCCGTTCTTTGAGGGCCTGAATTGGGCACTGATACGCTGCGCCATTCCGCCAGAACTGCCCGAGTATTGCGATTTTGAGATCCCAGACATGCCTGCTGCTCAGGAGAATACCAAGTATTTGGAGTTTAAGGCGACGGGAGAGCACCTGGAGTTTGAGTTATTTTAGAGGAAAGTCACAATTTTTAGGAGAAGAAGCTTTCTGCTTGTGCATGTATAATTACCTCTTGAAAGACCTCCTCCTTTCCGGCTATATATAACTTATAAATCCAGCTTACGTATGCTCTTTTAAGCTTTCAGTAACGGCGCATATATCAGATTCCGAAATTTTGTATATAGTTGGATTCAATGAATTTATAAATATAAAATTAAATAAAATATACATATATGATGGACCGATTGCATTAATCCTAGATTAAATCTGGCTTTGTTTTAGGTCCAATTTTAAGCTTGGGTTGGATTGGATTTGGGGGAAATAGAAGAGGAAAAATAGATTATAGGCCTGGTTGGAGATGATATAAAGAAAATAAAGCTCAAAAAAGTATCAAATATAATATAATTTTTTTTTTTAATTTTAACAAACGATATTATTCACTATAAGATAACGGTACTGATTTTCATTTTTTAATAAAGAGAAAAATTGAAGGCAGAATGATAAAGGAAAAACTAATGAAAATGATTTGAAAAACATTGAATTTTAAAGAAAATGACAAAATAAAAGATAAAATGAATAGTACCAAAATTAACTTTTTAGTAAAAAAAAAAAAAAAAAAAAAAAAAAAAAGCAGTTTTTAGTCTAAAAACAATCGACGGCGTCTGGCAGAAGAGTCGGACTAGGATTCAACACCACTGGTATTACTGGATTTTCCCCCTAATAATCCTCTCCATCTCTCTGCCGCCGCCACGAGCATAGTTTGTTGCTGACATCATCAACGTCCGCTGCGAGCTCTCACCTGCCCTCGCAGCCATCAATTTGTAGAGGTTGATGGGTGTGATTGATATATACAACGCTTCCTCACTCCGATTAACCGCCCCCTGCAGACCCAGCTGTGGAAGAATCGAAGGGAATATAAAGAGGGTGAGGGTGGTGGCTATGGCGTCCACAATCCCTGTGCAGCATAAACAAGTCAATGACGGTCAACAGCGTTTGACTGGGGACTCATTCATTCGACCCCATTTGAGGAACTTGTCTCCTTATCAGCCCATTTTGCCATTTGAGGTACTTGGAATCCAAAAGATTTGATTTTTCTTGTTCTAATTGGTATGAAGTTAGCTAGTTATCACTAATTTGCTAAATTTATTTTTGTTTATGTGGGTTTAGTTAGCTGTACAATGCATTTCAATGAGCATGTTGAGAATTTTAATTATCTGTGAGTGTGAGCCGATATTTTTGTATTAGCATCGTGAATGTATGATGAATTATAGTTCTAGTGTTGACAAAATTGAGCTGGAGCAGCTTGTTCTAACTGAACCTTGAGTGACAAAATTGATCTCGATTCATCTTAATTGTTATTTGAACTTGTAAAGATTAGGTCTTTACCCCGGATGAGAGGCTGTCCGGGTGTCCAGGTGAGGATGATGCATTCTGTTAAAGAAATGGTTTATCTATACTTTGTTTTTGCTTCTTGTAATTGGGGTTGCTGTGTGTACTTACACTGTAAATTTTTTTTAAGGTCGAATTTGATATCTCTCAGTTGATTGTTAATCGTTTATCTTCGATGTGTTCCATTGTTTTATTAACCATTTCTATTAGTAAATTTATGTCCAAACCAACAGATAAGTTTCTTTTGCTACAGGTTTTGTCAACCAGACTTGGAAGGAAGCCTGAGGACATCATCAAGCTAGATGCAAATGAAAACCCTTATGGTCCTCCTCCGGAGGTAAGTCACATTTGCCATTTTTGCTTGGTTTCGTAGCAAAATAATTTTGATACTCACTTGGTTTCATTTTGTTTTTAAGTGACACCATTATACCGAGATTTTTATACTGCTTTATGTTGTTACTGTAATTTTATATTGTTCGTAGGTTTTTGAAGCTTTGGGTGCATTGAAATTCCCGTATATCTATCCCGACCCTGAAAGCCGTCGATTACGTGCTGCCCTTGCAAAGGATTCGGGCCTTGAATCTGATTATATTCTTGTCGGGTGTGGTGCTGATGAGCTCATTGATTTGATTATGAGGTCAGAACCGAATATTATGTTTGTATAAGATTCCAAAAAATGCTATTCTTTATGCTTTTTTTTTTTTTCTTTTTCTCTATCAATCTCTGATCTTCTATTTAATTTGTCCATCATTAAAATATTGCTGAAGATGTGTACTTGATCCTGGCGACAAGATTGTTGATTGCCCACCGACGTTCACTATGTATGAATTTGATGCTGCAGTAAACGCTGCTTCCGTCATCAAAGGTAAGGTTAACTTCCTGCTTAATTTTCTGTTGAATATTTCAAAAAAGTTTATTATTTCATATATGAAACTCTTTCTACTTATCTGCCCTCCTCAAAAGACAAAAGACCTCAGCTCTTATACTTCGATGTACATTATGTGTGTATAACACTATGTGTTTTGGTGGAACTGTGCAGTGCCAAGGAAGTCGGATTTTAGCTTGGATGTAGAAGTCATTTCTGATGTTGTTTTACAGGAAAAACCAAAATGCATATTCCTAACTTCTCCCAACAATCCAGATGGGAGGTAACTGAAAATTGTCTCTTTCTGTATGTATGTTTGATATACACGTGCTATAAAATTGATATTAGGGCCCTTTTGTGTTTTAAGTAATACAGTCTATTAACAAGCGGTTTAGGGTACTCACCAGAACAAAATTATTGTTAAAACTGATTATCCATTGATATATGATCTATCTTTTCCCCAACTCGAGATCTGGTTTTTTATAGACATGAGATAGATTTGATTCATTCCAAGCTTGAGAAACCAACTTAGCTGCTTAACTCAACTTATTCTTTTAATACGGGTTGCGTACTGGTCCCTAAAACTACTGGTGCTACTAGGGAACATGTAAGCAAAAAGTAAAGGATTCGATAGTCTTTCCAGCTATCTTGCTGAGAAGCTATCAAGTAAGCAATTGACATGGCACTTTTGTTAGACATGGATTTAAGGTTAGCATGATGAGCTGTGTCACAGAAATAGAAGACCAGAATTAGGAAAAAAAAAAAAAAAAAAAAAAAGAGAGAAGTTTTTGAGTAGAATTGTATCTTCGGTTATGAAAATCTTGAGACAATTGCTCCTGGATTCTTATTTTTTTTTATCACAATGAAGATTGGAGATGTTATTTTTTTTATCACAATGAAGATTGGAGATGGTTTATTCCGACTTAATGACTCTACAGACTTCTCCCATCATAACATGTATGGTTTCTAGAATCTGAGTGTCACTCTAAGATATTGTATTTTCATGTTCTACTTATTTGATGACAGTATAATCAGTGATGAGATTCTCTTGAAAATCCTTGAGCTTCCTATATTGGTCGTGCTGGATGAAGCATATATTGAGTTTTCAGGACTCGAATCGAGGATGCAGTGGGTGAAAAAGCACGAGAATTTAATTGTTCTGCGAACATTTAGCAAACGAGCTGGTATTCTTAAACTTCTTGTTTTGTTTTGATAAGTCATTACTTGTGAATACATTGCTTTATATAATTCAGTTTGGTAACTATTGAATAATGAAATATATCGATCAAATAATTTCTGGTGTCATGGTTTTGGCAATAAAAACTATACTTCTGCTTTTGTACTATTGACACTCTTAATAAATTTCCAGTAACAAGATTTTTGTTATACAAACTTTGGTTCTCTTTTGTTTGTCAATTTAACGCTTCTGGTTTCAACTTTTATGTAAATGGTTTGATTCTTTGGCAATGTGCAAATGATGCAGGCTTAGCTGGACTCCGTGTAGGATATGGAGCATTTCCGCTGAGCATAATTGAATATCTGTGGAGAGCTAAGCAACCATATAATGTTTCTGTTACTGCTGAAGTTTCTGCTTGTGCAGCATTGCAGAATCCCACCTATCTTGAGGTTAGGATTCTTCAGATTTCTCGCCTTGCCTCCTGTGACTTTTTAACGTTTGAAATGTATTTCTAACATCGGTTACTACATATACCAGACGGTGAAAGAAGCTTTGCTACGAGAGAGGGAGCGTCTTTTTAACCTCCTAAAGGAGCTCCCGTTTCTCAACCCGTATCCAAGCTATTCCAATTTCATTCTCTGTGAGGTTACATTGGGAATGGATCCTAAGAAGCTGAAGGTATTTTTTCATCTTTTCCTCAATGTAGCATTGTGTCATCATACTAAATTTGTAGTTCTGCACCCAATTTATGCAATCCAACCATTTCATAATTTTCAACCTGCTATTCACCGCTGAAACTTAAATAATGTACGTTTAAGTCACGTAAATCCATCCCTGTTTTGAACATTCTATATCGAGCGAGGTTTCAATTTTGTTTGATACAGGAGGACCTTGCGAAAATGGGCGTGATGATTCGTCACTACAACAACAAAGAGTTGAAGGGTTATGTTCGCATATCTGTTGGGAAGCCTGAACACACAGATATATTGATCGATTGCCTCAGACGCTTGTCGCCTTAATACAGCACCTTAAACCAGTTTCTTTCTTTCTTTGTCAGCAGTTAGTGAGGGATTGGAGTTGTATTTTGTTTGTCAATTTATTGCTGAAAAGCCAAAGATTCCAGGGAAAGCTTGCATTTTAACAGACCACGATATCCAGTTTTGGTGTAAAATATGGAACCGCCGTGATTTGGATTGGATAACTTACTAGGTTCTTTGAGGAATGTTGAACGAAGAAATGGACGACGCAAATAGTGAATAACTAGCAAAGAAACCCGCGCTCTGCTGCGGGTTTGAAACCATAACCACAATTTAGCACACCAATTTTAAGTAATGGGACTAATTAACCTTTCCAACAATGATTAGCAACTAAAATTGATCCACAACTTAATAAAAAGAAAAGACCAAGTTAGAAATTGAACACTATTAGCAGATTCATATGTATACATAATGGCAGGTCCATAAATTTTATCATGAATTCAGTTGTAAACAACTTGATTGTGCTCATGTAAAAAAATTTAACTCGTTATAATTATTGATTCATGTAATAAATGAGTTGATAGATCCATAAACAATATGGAAACCAAATACACATGGAACACTCTATACCTCCCATATACAAACAAATTAAAGGGGTCATATTGCAGAACAAAAGTATACCTCCAGCAGCAAACGCTTAAGCTTCGCCTCCAGTGGAGCAACAATGGATTCAATGGGTGGCATTTCATCATCTTTCTATGCAGCGTGAACTCTTCAAAGTCTGCCTTCTGCTGAAATATCTTGATATAAAACAAAACCCCCATAATCAGACTAATTAGGGTTTTTTCTTCATAGTTTCATGTACTTCAAAAGATATACGATGTAAATTATACTTGAGTATTATCATTGTGTATAGAAAACTAAACGGATATATCACATTCAAATTTAAACTAAACGGATATATCACATTCAAATTTTAGTATGCTCATTACCAAAATACTTTAAATGGTTCTTCAAATTATCATTGTCATATACCATGACTATGCTGACATATCACACTTTTTTTCCAAAAATACCTGCAGAAATTTCAAAGAACCTTCAAAAGAAGTTGTTGCAGAACAGGTTTCATCTCAACCGACTCTATAAAAATCAATTATTTATATAGACTGTTAAGTGTATCTATAAAGTAAAATAGGTGGAAACCTTTATCGGATAAACTATCTGCTCAAATATGCTCAAATATTCTGTACATTTGATCAAGGTTCGCATTCATGAGAGTCATTTGGAGAGCAAGACTAACAGCACCTTAGATGAGTTATGGACAATTTACTATGGCTCAGCCAAGTAAGGACCAATTGTAAAAAGCAACATGAAGTCAATGTGTAATGAAAAGAAGAAAATGAAATAAAGATAGTAATATTATCACAAAAACAGCAGCAAGAGACCTTAATTAATTAAGATGGCTTATTTTAGTGAGCAAAGAAAAGCTAACAATTAACAAAGTATGGATTTATTTGAGAAAAAAACACAGGATGAAATAAATTATTTCTTTCCAAAAGAGTATAAAAATACTACCAGAGATTCAAAAATATCAGTTAACACAAACAAACAGCAACAAAAGCCATTAGACATAAGGTAATGTACCAAATACTTGATCAAAGAAAAAAGAATCATTTACCTCTACGGCTCTAACCATGTGAGGGGAACTTCCTCTTTCACATTTAAATGGTGTTTTGAAGACCAAACATGTTTCTTTCCAAAGAGAAGTGCCTGATGAAGATTAAAAATATATATATAATTCAGGTTGCATCAAAAGAAGTAATAAAGTGGATAAGAATGGCAAAGCATGAAAATTGAACACAACGAATTACTAACATGATTAAATTTTCTATCTTCTACTCTTCAACTATTTTGACATAGCACAACAATTAACCATTTAAAAGAGTTGTGTAAAACATTATTGATTTTCTGAATTTGGTAGACATACACTATCTCTTTGCTTCAGTAGTTGAAAAGAGAAATGGAGAAATCATGAATGTGTATATAAAAAGTTGAACCTTATGGGAGACGAAGAAATAACTCTACAGCTAGCAAACTAGTAGAAATCCTGTTTACAAATTTACTCACGTTATCAACAATGCCAGCCATTGCCTCCTCTCTCCTTTTGCATTGGGATGTATAAGTTTGTTTTCAATAAAACCCTGTAAGAAAGGGAAAGTAGAGGAAAGTTTAATGATATAAACAATAGAACAGATCCCTAAAATGAAAAGTTACAATATGCACAAAATGTAACTATTAGTAATAATAACCAATGTAATCAAACATCAATAAAATGGTATGGTACAGTTTTATTCTTTTTTATAGAGCTCTGAGGTTCGAGTCTTATGAAATGGCGAGTTTGATACAAATTATTATTGATGGAATAGCTAGTTTTATTCTCTTTCATGAAAGTCACATTCAAAACTAAAATCGAATGCCAAAAACCAATACCAACTTGATTCAAAGAACCTCAATCTACTATCTTTAACAATTGAAACTATATTGTAGGGTGTTAAATCTTTAGTCTTAATTTGAAGACTGAAAATAAAATAATTTGAAGCTAAATTGATTAGTATTAAGCTTAGCCTCAAATATTCTTCAGCAGATGCAATCCAAAATTAAGACAAATTTGAAAGAATTGAGCCTTATGTGGTCTTACTCATCACATGCTGCTTCCCCATTCAATACAAAAGTAAAATAAGTGAGAGGATAGTTGGAAGATTAGTTGGAAGAAAATAATAATTAAAATCTAGTTCACGGGCTCTCCTCAATTATGTCTTATCCATCTAATATTTCAGTAAGACTTGAATTTGCTTTCATTAGTCTAGGCTATTACGTAGTCCGAATTTTAATCAATCTTTACCATCTCATTGATTAGAGTTCGTCTTAAAGTCAATTTACACTGTTCACCTCTCAAACAACACGATAATCGATTATTAAAGAAAATTTGCTAAATGACGGATTATTAAAGTCAATTTATATATAACCTTTTAATTTACCTTTTTCTCCAATAAAGCCCTGCTGTCTCTTCCCCTTCTTTGTAGAACGTCCTACACTGTATGGAGTCCATATTCTTCCTGGAAAATCCAACCTTATTATTAAAAACCAGCAGAGTAGCTGGAGCTCCACTCCCAGTTATGTCCTTCTTTGTCATCACAAATTCCAGTGTTGGTTTCAACCCCTTCTTCGTATTCATTGTCTTCCGCATTCTGCAAATCAAAAACCCACAATTAAAATCCACCAAAAGAACAAAACCACAATTTGTTTTCAAGTTCCATTGATGCTAGTATCGAAAAATTGAAACCTTTGCACCTTTTTTTTTAGAGACAACAAAAGACCCAGAAATTGTTTGGATTTTCGAATAAAAATCAACGAAGAAACAAACCTAGCAAATTACAATTACACAAAAAAAGAAACCCACAAATTATTTCGAGTTTCAATGACGTGGGTAAAGAAAAGATTGAAACTTTTTCACTAATTTTTGGAAAAACACAACAAAAATTTAAATACCTGTATGAGCTTCATAAGAAAATGGTATGTCTTTCTAGTACAGCTCAGAAGATAGGCTGGTGACTGCATGGTGAAGGTCAAGAGTTAAAGAGAAGTCGAAATCAGGGAAGAAGATGAGTTTTACCCGATAACTCGAGTCGAGAAGGAAGACAGTGGGAGTCGGCAACTCAGAATTTCAGCCAAACATAATGAGAATATGAAGAAAGAAATAGTTTTGCAAGATGCCGAGAAGAAAAACAGGGAAGAATAGGGTTTTACCTGAGGACTCGAGCAGGCCTCTGAGAGAGAAGTGGAGATGGATTGGTAGTTCCTCCAGATAGAGCTTGTGGCTTCTGCGAGAGAGAGCTCGTTGTTTCTGGAAGCAAAAGGAAAAAAGGTCGGCTTTCCCGTCCTTCTTTTTCTTTCAAGATTACGAACACGTGTACATCTACCAACACGTGTAAATCAGGAGTAGCGCCAGAGAGGCACCAACTGAGATTTTGGCAGAAATGAAATAAAACAAATTTAGAAAACGATGGGTTAGAAAAATCGGAAAAAAGGCCAAATTGGGAAGCTTTGCCCACGTCGATGGTGGTGAAGACGAACCCAGAAAATTAGTAAAAAAATTTCTAACCCACAAAATCATCAAGTTTTTTCTAAAGTCTAATTATATCAAATCAGAAATTTGAAGCAGATTTGAACATATAATAGGTATAGAAAGTACCTGTGGTGATGAGGAATAGATTTTTTCAATTGGAAAGATTTGGAGCAAAATTGCTGCTGTAATTTAGGAAGAGAGCTCTAGAAGGTTTTCAATTCGAATAGAAGTCGATCAGAAAAGAAGAAATCACGGAGAAAGCAGAGATGGAAGAGATCACGAAGCAAAGATGGAAGAACGCGAAGCAGAGATCGAAGAGAGCAGAGATGGAAGAGAGATGGTGAAGCTGAGTGGTTAGGTTTCTCGGCTTTCTGAAGAAATCGAGAGATTTCTACGCACAGCAAGGACAAAAACGGCATTTTACTGTATGATAAACACAAAAAGCCAAACTTAAAGAACAACTGAAGGGCAAAATTGGAAGAACACTGGCGAATGAATAGTAAAAAGGACACAAAGGGAATTAACTGAAAAGTTAGGCGTTTAGTATATATATAATTTTTTGAATAAAGTGACAAAAGTTTTTGATGAAATGCCTCGCAGAGTTTCTATTTAGGGAAATCTTTTATCATTCCCCCATTACGACAAATTCTTAGCTTCGCCACTGTGTGTATGTCCAAAACCCCAACCTCGAGTTTGTGGCCAAATATGATCCCTACCGGTTGAAGTTTGATGTGTGCACAAAGGTGAACTATAATTACATTTTACAACCATACGTTTAAGTTACTTATATACGATCAACTCACAACAAGATTACTTACAACAGGGAAATGACTTTTCTGCACTCTCTATCCTTTTTCACTCCTGCTCTTGTTTATAGTCACATGATTGAATAAATCAACATTCAACATAGACCAAAATGACCAGAGGAATACAGAAGGACAAAACGAGAGTGTAAAAATCATCGCTCGTTACAAAATCTTTTCTGACATATAAAATAATATATTAGAAAAGGGTTTTTATCACAAATGGTACCTGAAATTGACCCTTACCATCAAGATGGTCTCTAAAATTAAAAATCAATTAATATAGTCCCTGAAAATAAGTGTTGCAAATCAATGTGGTCATTTCATCATAATTATGTTAAAAATTATGTTAAGTGCTAATGTAGCACATAAATGGGTCCCATAAGTCATTTTTTTTTCTCACAAATAGTCCTTGAAATTGACCCGCGACATCAAAATAGTTCCTTAAATTGACCCACGACTTCAAATTGATCCTGAAATTGAAAATCGATCAATGTAGTTTCACTAGTACAAATCAATGTAGTTATTCCGTCACAATTCTGTCAAAAATTTTGTTATGTGCTGATATAACACATAAATGGGTCACACAAGTTTAATTAAATTAAAAAAATTTACAAATAGGTTTAATAATTTAATAGTTAATAAAAAAGTAGTCAACCCAAAAACCCAGTCCTGCAATCACATCTGATCCCAATCCACATTTCTCTACCTCCTTCGCTGTCTATTCTCTAAAAAATAATAATAATAATAAAAAATAAATAAAAAACTCAATACCCCATCTTTAGACACCTCGACATCCTTCACCGAATTGAACCTAGATCGAGATCACCTTTGGTGACGACTTGGCAGGTTGGCATTGACTTCTAGGACATCACTGCTAACATTTAATCAACATCCTCACAACCTTAATCTTGGAGAGCTTGTTCGGTGCTTTCCTGGTGGTCTTGTGATGCAAAAAACGACGAGGTCTGCCTTGAGATAATGAGGTTATAACTAAGGTACATCTATTGTTGGTTGAAAACTATTTCCAAACCCCTTTTTAGACATTGGTTAAGCCTTGTGCCTTTGAGAATTTATGGAAGGGATCTCTCTTCGAAGTAAGGCCTACTATAAAAAAAAAAAAAATCATTGTGTAAAAAGGTATTTAGACAACTATTTTAATTAATTATTGAACTCATATCAACGCATAAATTTTTTTTTACAGAATTGTGGCGGAATGATCATATTCATTTTCGATGTCTGTTTTCAAGGACTACATTGATCGCTTTTTAATTTCAGATACCATATTGATGATGCGTATCAATTTCAGGGACCATTTGTAATAAAAACCCATAAATCTTGTTGGGCCCATTTATATGCCACATCAGCACTTAACAGAATTTTTAACATAATTGTGACGGAATGACCACATTGATTTGCAACATCTATTTTCAAGAACTACATTGATTGATTTTCAATTTCAGGTACCATCTTGATTGTGAAGATCAATTTTAAAGACCATTTATAATAAAAACCCTATTAGAAATAACCACAACGCTACCGGAATGTGATGCAACCGTTCCCACAAAAACTGCTTTTGGCTAGCAATCACTCAATAGTTGTGACAACTTTTTTGGTATATAAACATGCGTCACTGAGTGTCAAATGCACCATCACAGATTCACATTCCCTTGCAATCCTAATGAAATCGAGTGTGCTTCCTGTACTTGTCCTTGTGACATTTTTGCTCGTGCTAGCATGGCCCGCAGCGCAAGCAAAAGGATGTCGCAGACACTGCGACAACAACATGACTTACTGCATTCAGCTGTGTTCCGTCGACGAGAGCAAAACACCAGTAACTTCGTGTAGGAATAGGTGCGACGAGCAGTATAACCACTGCCTTGCAAGATGCAAAAGGTACTCCTCCTTCTCCTCCTCGTCGTCGCGGCCGTCGTCCCCTATGCCATATACATGATCGAATGCAGCCGCCCGGCAGAGCTTCCTAAATTATGTTATACATACGTTAAATAAAACAAAGCTACTGTTTGTAAGAAGCTTTTGGTTGAATTCAAATAAAAGGAAGCTTTGAATCAATGAAGGTTAGGTTTGGGATTGCTTAACTTTAAAAAAAAGCTGATATGAAAAAAGGCTGGAGTGTAAAATGTGTTTGGTAAATATACAAATAAGTGTATTTTTTATTTTTTTTTCAAATCTCGGGTCAAAATAAGCAGAAAAATGGAAGCAGTAAAATGCTGCTTCCTAAAACCCTGCCTTTTTTTTTTAAGTAGCGGTGAACAGTAAAATTTAAAGAAACTTTCTCAACCCAATGATATCTTCTCCGTTTCTCCATCTCCCTCCCTCCAATCGCATCTGGGCTGATGACGCATCTGATTCGGGGAGCCTAGATGGGAAGATTGGGTGCTTCGAATCCCCATCACTGAAAGTGAACTTTTTAGCTTTGGTTTAGAGAGAGAGAGATATTGTGTAAAGGGGAAGGTTAGATGTGTAGACCGTGGTGGGGTGATTTGGGTGCGTCTGAGTTGCGGCGGGGCTGGGTTGGAATTTTTGGGGTGTTGGTAGCGCGGCTCGGCTGAGGATTTGGGGTGTCACCGGCACCAAATGCTTGAGGGAGATGGCACTGGTTCATAATTGAAATAAAAAAGGTAGTGCTTTCTCAAGAAGAGGCACTGATGCGATAAGGTTTTTCAAGGTTCTGATGCGATAAGTTGTTTTGAGGAAGATCGTGAAGATAAGATTTCAAATAAAATAAATTATTATTTCAATATCTAACTTTATACATTTTTCAGTCATTTAATATAGTCACAGCAATTTTATGTAAAAATTTACCAAACAAACGATTCTGCTTTTTTTCAAAGCACTTTTACAAAAAAAAAAAAAGATTTACCAAACACTCTACTGCTTTATTTTATAGCTGTTTATTCTCACAGCATGGTAGAAGCAACTTTTTAAAAAAGCACAACAATATCAAACTAGCCCTAAATTATGTTATACTTCTAATACTACCAACTTCGTAGCAAGTCCTCGTTATAGTTTAAGTGATAAAGAGCATTCAACTCTACCTTCTAATGTCTTGAGTTTACCCATTCTCTCGTCTAAAATCGCTTGTACTTTCATTTTCTCGAACTTCGTAGCTTGACTTAAGCTGTTTGAGTTTGGCCAAATGGTGAAGAAAAGTGGGTTAGTTTACGATCAAGATATATTCAGGATTCAAATTGTTTTACGACATGTTTACTTTATTACAAAATCAAAGGAATTTGTTTCTGCATAGCCTGATAAGACCAACTTCAATGGTGGGCTAAAAGCCAAATTACCCCTCAAAATTTCCCCCCAAACCCACTCCAACCCAAGGGGAAATTTTGGGCTAAATACTAAATGCTAAACCAATGTCAAATTCCCCCCAAAATTTAGCCCAGAAATCAAAGTGGACTCTACTCAATATTTATCGGAATTTAATTTTTTTAGATTAAAATGTTCATAAAATTAATTTATGATAGTCTACATATTTATTTTTATTTTTTAAATTTAATTTAACAAAAAAATAGCCTAAGTTCATTCTTTAATAATCCCGGGCTAAAATTTTAGGCTAGAACGGTTGAAGCAGAAAAACTATTTCTGGGCTAAAAGCTAAATTTTCCGGGCTAAAAAATTTGGCTTTTAGCCCAACTATTGGAGATGGTTTAACGTAGGCTTGTAACTAAGCAGATGATTAATGTGATTGATGGGAGATGGAGCTGTTGGAACAATATTAGAAAATATGGGAAAAACAATATAATTCCAATGATAATAATCATAAAGAAATTCACAACATCACATGTGTACAAAATTAATATAAACAACTAGAGAGAAAGTTAGAAAAAACTGACATATTTAGAGATTGAGGCTTGCATAAATGCAATGTTCTAAAGACAGAATTTTGTCTCTACTCTTGTGCTTATAGTTCGGTAGGCGTCTGTCTCTCAGGATTCAACAATCTATAATCCGAAGTCAAAGCACTTCAATATTCGAACTCTGACGAACTTCATATATTCCGTACTCTCAAGACACGACTCGGATTTTTACCTAAGACATTGGAGAGAAAACTCTTCTCTTAATTCTATTAGACAGGTGAGATGCTTGAGTTTATATAGAACTTAAGCCACCATTTTTGAAACATTATGAATGTTGCCTAAAGTTCCAACGAACAGATACAACTCATGAATTTGAATTCAACTATGACACATGACTCTTATTTTTCATTCATACAAAAATTAAATATTATAATATATAATTTCCAACAATCATCCACATGAATGAAAAATTAGGAAGAATTTGAGTGTACAGGCGGACAAGAGATGCATCAGGAGAGGTGTCTTTTGTACTTAAACCTACCTTAGTGAATACTTATCGGATTTACTTGGCGACGCAGTGGATATAGAATTTTGAATTGTTCACTGTAGCAGTAAATTGAGACAATATGCAACATACATCACTAATCTTAATATATTCCGGTTCATATGGTTGTGTCCATTTTGGTCCTGAACAAATCCCGGATTCATGAGAGTTTTAGAGAATTTAGCCATCTCATACTCATAGAAGTGACTCACTTCTACTCTCACATAGGTGACCACTGATTAAGAATACTCTATAATATTCCTCTTATTTATAAGATATCACTGTCATTCAGTATAAATATACATCCTAAAATTTCTGTAGACAACACACTTCTTCCACCATAGGAATGAGGTATAGAGTGTGTTAACTTCTTTGAATCATGCCCAACTAGTTTGCCCATTGAACTTAGACCATGGGATCTCCAATCAACTAAGTTAGGTTTTCGTTCGGCTGATTCATTAGTTATGTTGGCTTTGGCCTCATTCCCCTCGATGATCAACTTATACTCTATTCAATCCCTTAATAATTTGTACCACTTAGATTGACTATCTTTAATGGTGTGCACAATCCATCTTATGAAATTTTAATTCAAATGAGAGTAGTTTTTTCCAATGTTAAGTCCTTGAAACATATGTTAGGACTTACACAATAATTTGCTAACACTAGGAAATAGACTTCCCCCATATTTAAGGTATTTGTAAGAAGGCCTCTAACCTTGTCATACCTTAAACAATTACTTATTACATGACATCTTGAATGTTGTTCAATTAGCAAATTACTTTTAACCAACCCCCACAATTCTTTCATAATTGTGTTTGCTTTTAATGGTATCACTCAATTGATCATTTTTTTCGTACTTTAAGAGGTAGGAAGCAATGAAGACTATATCTTCATATAATTAGGGCCTTAATGCCTTACAAGCTGTTTTTGGAAAATCACTTGTTGGCCTTCATCCTTTAGCTTATAAGCTTTCAAAATTGTCACGGGTCTCAAACCCCTCACACAACAATGTTATCTCCTTTTTTGCCTCGGCCCCCCACAATCCCAATTATCATCTATCCAAAACAATGTTAATTAATTTATCTCAAAAGAATTTTGGGTTTCTCAAATAAGTAATACTCTTGACTTATGACAATACTTGGTTTGTAGTTATCATGACATAACTTGTCTTGAAAGAAGCAGTAGGCCATAATCATTCTTGGCACTACAAAGCTACATCTCTATGATTTATGGCACCAAGTTCTATAGTGCCTTCTCATTCAAACGATGCCAAATGGTGCATCCTTTTAACAACCTTGACACGATATGGTGATAGACAGAAACCATATCATCAGGTTCTTCAGTCCCAAAGTCCAGATGGATTACATTTTGCCTCTTTCTGATTATTAGGTTTCCTCAGGAAACACCGATCATTAATCATTCTTAGTGCCAAATCACAAAAAGTAAATATTACCGCAAGAAAAACTTATTGTTTGTAGTATAAACAACTTTTTCACCAACTGGTATGAGAATGCACAAGAAAGTTCATCATGAACCGTTGGTGGTTTCTGAATTCCTCAATGAGTGAAGACGTCTCACATATTTTCCAGGAATTCGCAAGATTGAGCAATAGAGGTCATTCATTTCTGCAGAAGGAACTTTATGCACAAACTGGGCATGATTCCCAATACCAAATTAACATCAAATTCAAACCCAATACAACATTGTGGTCATCTCTAATTAACCAGATAATGCAGATTTTGTATCATAGCATTTATTTTCTAACAGACGAGTAAACATCAAACATGGCCTTTGAAAAGATATCTCATATGCAGACCAATTAACAGAAAACGATATGCCTCGTTTCAGGAAAACTTTTATGTATAGCAAATGTATATGGTGGTTGTCCACGAATATTCATAACAGTTCGTGCATAAATGACAAACAAAGGATATAATAGTCTGTATAAAACCTAGCAGGCTTCAAACATCGAAGACCAAAACTTCGCTAGTTATCCTCATAACCAACACTGGTATATAAACAGAACGTAACCACGAAATGAAGGCATGCATAAATGTCCAAGTCAATCTAAATATGAGTCTAAATGCCGCAACTATTAACGTCAGTTAGCAAAGCATTCATATAAATAAATAATATGTAGTAAGTTGTCTAATAAAGTAACCGCATGCACCACTTCAAACATGCTTTCAGAAACAAGAACAATAACAGTAGCATTCGCAAAAGATACAATACCTTTTGGATTAGACAGGACATTTGCAGTTATATAGTAGTTGCCACTTTTAAGTTATATGTCCTAACAACCTCATGCCATTTCAATTTACAAATGGACTTGCATAATCATTCATCAAGAATGTGCAGTATAAGGCAGCGGTGCTGCACTTTCAATGTCGGATTTATACATTTTTTTTTTTGGACAAACAAAGTAAATTTCATTTAAAGAGAAAGTCAATACAAGATAAGGACAACTCCAAAAGAAAGTCCAACATAGCCAAGCAAGAGCCCAACTCCTTAAACGAAAACTACAATGAGGAGGGCCCAAAGTGAGCAGACCATAGCAGCAACCAAACTAAAATACCTAGACGGCCACCTCCACCAAAACAGTTGCACCGCCACCACAGATCCGTCACCACCACCTGGAAGAAGGGCCAAAGAACCAAATGGATGAATGAAAAATAGGGGTAGGCAAGCTACCCGCGCTAGGAGCGCTCCTATAATCCTACCAAATAGTGCAAAATGCACTTTAAAAGGGTAGCTGGTAGAAGATTCACGGTGAGAAGCAATGTTTGGAGAGGAACAAGGCAAAGAAAACATATCTGAGATAAACTCAGGAAAGACTAAGACCAAACTCAGAGCAACCTAAGACACAAAATGCTCAGACAGAAAACAAACGAAAGTTAAAAGCAAATACAGATAATCTAAATCTCCAATCATGGTGGCTTGGAGAGGGAAAAACTGTGGTGGAGTTGGAGGAAAGTGAGGGAGAGAAAAGGAGAAAGTAAGGAAACAAGGGTGGAAAAAGAAGAAGAGGAAGAAGGGTGAAGATCAGGGAGAGATGGGAGATAGTGATGAAATAGGGGGTGGACAAAAGAGGAAAAGAGAGGAGGGTGAGGAGGGAAGGGTTAGGCTGCTGCCGACCTCAAGCCGCAGCAAGAGGCCAACGGCAGAGAAGGTTTCAGAGGTTTAGGTGCTGTATTTCGGGGGAAGGAACAGATTTATACATATTTAGTAATTAGACTTTTTTCCAAAATTTGTCACTGCAATTCATTTAAAAGTATAAAATTAAACAGTTTCAAAGAAAAGAAAACTGGGCACTGACATATACATGTAATAAGAAGTGACGTGAAATGGAACATATCTGTCCGATCCACTTCATAACAATGATATCCAATCCACTTTATTCTTAATTAAACATATACCACGTGATATGCAGAATTCAAGCATAAAGATATTTGTAATTCTCATTACTAAACCAATTAATCAAACATTTAGAATTTTGTCTATTCATATTTCTTATTGTTCCATTGTGTCTTTAGATTGTTGGAATAATACTAGAAAATATGGGAAAAACAATATAATTCCATTGATAATATTCATAAAGAAATTCACAACATCACATGTGTACAAAATTAATATAAACAACTAGAGAGAAAATTAGAAAAACTGACATATTTGGAGATTGAGACTTACATAAATGCAATGTCCTAAAGACAAAATTTCGCCCCTACTCTTGTGCTTGTAGTTCGGTAAACGTCTCTCTCCTAGGATTCAACAATCTATAATCTGAAGTCAAAGCACTTCAATCTTCAGACTTTGATGAACTTCATATATTCCGTACTCTCAAGACACAATTCGGATTTTTACTTTAGACATTGGAGAGAAAACTCCTCTTAATTCTATTAGATAGGTGGGATGCTTGAGTTTATATAGAACTCAAGCCACCATTTTTGAAACATTATGACTGTTGCCTAAAGTTCCAACGAATATATATAACTCATGAATTTGAATTCAACTATGACACTTGACTATTATTTTTCATTCATACAAAAATTAAATATTATAATATTAATTATAATCTATAATTTCCAACATAAGCCTTAGTCAAGTGAGGCATGGTGTTTGAAATATGTTCACCACTCTTGTGAAGTCACTTTAAGCACACTCTAATGCCATCTCCAACCGAAGGCTGGCCAAATGGCTCGTTTAAGCCCTCTGACCCTCCAAGAAATTAATATTTTAATCAACAGTGTAGGGCCATGTTTCTTACCATCTCCAACCGAGGGGCCAGAGGGCCATAGGCTAAACATAGCCTTGTGAAAAAAAGTCATCTCCAACTGAGGGCTAAAGGGCCATAGGTCCAAACATAATTTATTATTTTTATTGAACTACTATGGTTACTTAAATTAAATTACCTCAATAATTTTATGTTATGAATTGTCAATAATTTTCATGTTGTTAAATGTTTTTAAAAATGTTGTTTAAGTTTCATGTTGTTAATTTTTTTTTTATGTTGTATAATGTTACTTAATGTTATTTAATGTTGTTTAATATTGTTTAATGTTGTTTCATGTTACTTAATGTTATTTAATGTTGTTGTTTAATGACTTAGGAAGTTATAGAAAAAAAAAATAGAACTTTTAAATTTTGTAAAAAAAAAAAGAAAAATCAAATATGACATCAGCATAGGGCCCCGCTCAGGGCCGATTGGCTGGCTACTTTGGGTCAACCAATTGGCCCTTTGGCCTTTTTTTGTCCAGTAGGGCCCAAAAGCCCTTTGGTCTAGCCCTTGGTTGGAGACAGTTTTCGGACTATTTTTGGCCTTCTGGCATTTTGGACCCTTCGGTTGGAGTTGGCCTAAGCCCCTCCAGTTAGTAAAGGCGCCCCACAAGCAAAAAAATGAATTTGTTTCTTGATTTCAGATTACTCATGTGTTTACTAACTATATCCAAATAAAAGCACAAGTAGAGCTCACACAATATCAATGACACAGCACGAAGCAAGTGGGATACGAACGTAAGCCCTCAAATAACACGATTGCTGGAATCTGCCAGATTTTGGTTGAAAACCCAAAGGTTGTTTTGTTTAATTGATAACTTGATGCTTATAAATGAACAACCAAATGGATAAAATAAACATAATACATATGTTGGGACAACTCAAAGGACTATTACATAAATTCAAACGACAAACAAAAAGTCCAAAATTTTATTACGTGCTTAAAACTGTATTTTGGAGGATGAAACAACCTCGGCTGACCAAAATCCATAGTACATCATGGCAAATCGGTCTATTGGACTCGCGGCGTGATTTTCTTTTTGAAAAGGTATCATGGGCCCAAATCGAAGCTCGGACGCCAAATCTCCAAATTTCCGCTGCGTTATTTTGTCTTCCGATAGTCAATTTCTTCTTCGATCCATTCTGTCATTTACTTTACATTGATCAATTATTCAAAATTTTGATTTTGGTGGAAATAAACTCCTGAATTCTCCGAGAAACAACTCATAAGGATATTGGTTATTTACCCAATATACCATCACTTTTTCTAAACTTGACTTTATTTAAAACAAGTTTCAATTTCGATTCGTGTGAATTAGCAGATAAATTATACGAAATCAATGTCATTCTTACTCAAATTCTTGATAGTTTAGTAAGCAAAACTAAACTCATCCTCAATCAAATTCCTCTTCCTTTCAATTCATTTCCCTTTATTCATTTATGTAAGAGAAAAATTAACCAAAAAAAAGGTTCAAATATCTTTCAATTTAGGTTTAAAATCGTTGATTACATGTGTCTAAATACGAATTATAATAGATTTTTCACAGAAAAATATATTTTAAAAGACATGAATATGATAGTTTGTTGTAATGGTAAGAGAAATAAAAGAAAAAATTAACAAAAATGATTAAAATGCTTCATTTTTGTTAAACAAAAAATTTTCTTTTATTTCTCTTACCACTACAACAAAATGTCATATTCATGTTCTTCAAAATATACTTTTATGTGCGTGAAGCCTGACTTGTTTTCTGAGCACCGCCTCGTTCTGCGTGCATTGAGCCCACCTCTTCTTGTGTGTTTGGGTTGGCATCATTCTGCAAGTGAGGTGTTTGCATCATTTTACATGCCAGAAGCCCTCCATTTTTTGCATCCATGGAGCCGCATCATTTTGGCGTGCATGAAGTTAGCCTCGTTTTTCGTGCGCAGGGTTGGCCTCGATTTGTGTGACGTATGCTGCCTGTTATTTGTGCGACGTATCTCGGCTCGTTTTTCGTGCGCAAAGCTTGCCTCGTTTTGCATGCCAGAAATCTGCCTCATTTTCTGTGAGCGAAGCCCACCTTGTTTTGTGTGTCACGGTTCACCTTGTTTTGCGTGAGCTAAGTCTACCTCGTTTTGCGTGCATCTAGCCCACCTAACACCCATGTTTTTTTACAACAATGCAATTTTTTTATTTTCGCAAAATATTGAGCATTAAGTTGAACTTTTTAAGGAATTTGGAAGCAGTTTTACAGTTTATTGAGCAACAAATGTATATTTAGTAAAATATTTAAGCCGAAAACTAAAAAAATAAGTGAAAAATATAGTAGTGAGGCCCATAACATTGTCAAATGGGGTTCTACATTCAAAAATCTCTACGGAAAGTCTCACTTTAATTTTCAAAACTTCACAGTGAGGTGAAGGGGAAAATAAATAGATTGAACGGTGATTTATGTACGAATTTGCAAAACCGACTGAAAACCGTGAATGCTAATCCACGTTTTTTTGTCAAAAATGCAAATTTTTTATTTTCTCGAAATATTTTCTGTTAAGGATTAAGGAAATCTCTATAATGCATTTGGAAACGGATTTACGATTTATTGAGCAACAAGTGTATATTTAGTAGAATATTTAATCCAAAATGTAAAAAAGTAAGTGAAAAATATAGAGATGTTAAAATTTATATTTAGTGTATATATATTTTTTTAAAATTAGAAATGTTCAAATCACTTGTAGGTGATGCTTAAATAAAAAATAGCAAAACTTTGTTTTGTTAAAGAGTCTTTCACTCTCTTTTGGTTGACAAAGAGGGTTCTATTAATATGTAGTTTAGATTTAGATGAGAGAAAAATTTACAAAAAAAATGTTCAAATATCTTTAAATTTAGGTTTAAAATTGTTGATTACAAGTGTTTAAATACAAATTATAATAGATTTTGCACGGAAAAATATATTTTGAAGAAGGGAATTTTTATTTAAACTCATGTAACATCTTTTTACATTCAACTTAAATTTTAAATGTTAATTGTCTATTTTACCCTATTGCATAATTACTATTAAGTACAAAATGAAATTAATAATAAAACTCAAATTTCTCAATAAACCCAGACACTATAATCAAACCCTAGCATCACCCTTTGTTTATCTTACGTCCATTCCAGCTAAAACCCTAATAGTTCTGATAGATAAAAACAAGCTTTTTTATTGATAAATAGTGATTTTGAAGTTTTGAATCCTCCAACTAAGGTATGACTTGATTTATGGATATTTTGTTTGTTTACTTCTTCTTTGGATTAAATTTCATACTTATTATATTATATTGTGTTTGTTTTTCTCTACTGTTTGTCTGCCCCCAAAGCACCATCGCAAGGACTTTTGATTAGTAGTGCAAAGACATATAACTTGATTCTTAGTGCAAATAACGATTGCCCAACCTCATAAACCTTGACCACTCACTAGCGGGTGGCATGTCTCCATCCAAATCCAAAGCATTAAGGTCAAATGTTTTTCTGGCAAAGTGATGGACTGAACTGGAACTTGCATTGCATTCTGTAGCAAATTCAAATCTATGGAAGGATCTCTTGGATCTCAAGTCTATGGATGGGTTTGGTAGCAGAAAAAAAAAAAAACAGCCATGGAAATGCTAGTCATATGCAATTATACAGGGGCAAAGGATGCCTACTTGAAGAAAAAAACATTTAGTTAAAGATGTTATTTTATAAAGGGAATGAGTGTAAAGATAACTTTACATTTTGAATTGGGTTTGAGAGGATAGTTTAGATTATAAACTTGGGTTTAAAGAGATATTAATTCTTTAATTAAAAAAATATGGATAAAAAAAGTAAATTAAATGTAGAAATAGGTTAGATGGATTCAAATAAAATTTCCTTTTAAGAATATGAAGTTATGAACCTGAAAGTAGTTTAGATTTTAGTCTTTATTCACAATGTTGGGCCGTGGACGACATGTCGTCCATGGAATCTAACGGTCGTGTCGGCGCACTGTTTCAATTTTAAAGCAAAACAAATCATCAAAATCTTCTACCAAGAGGGAGCCCGCAGATATATTTCGAAAACCCTAAACCCCCTTTCCGCTCTGCTCCGCCTGGCTTCGCGCCACCTTCACCGCCTCCGCCACCACAGCGTTCTCTTCTCTCCATCAGGTAACTAACGTAACTTTTTCTATATCTAATTTTTCAGCAATGTTTTTTTTTTTTGTTTTTTAATTTGCGATTTGTCTCTTTTAGGTTGTTCGAATTGCTAAAATATCTTAATGCGAAGTAAATCGATGATTAATTAAAGACTGAAGCTTTTTCTAGTTAGTGTGCGATTCGGAGAGAAATTTTAACCCTTTTGTTTTTCCTTCAGGTCTTTTTTTTTTTTTTTTTTTTGGTCTTTTGGGACTTTGGATTTTACAGTTCAATCGTTATATGCACGATATGTAGCGTTTTTTTACAGCTTTTTTTTCTTTTTTCCATGAAATTTAGCGCTGTGCAGGTGGAGAATTCATCATATGATTTTGATGAATTTTTGGTTTTGGGTTATCGGTTTTTATTGTTGATTATGGCTTTGGAATTTCCAGACTAGTAATTGATTATATGTTGCGACGGATGACAGGTATAAAATGCCGAAGGTGAAGACTAACCGAGTCAATTACCCAGAAGGTTGGGAACTGATTGAGCCTACTCTACGCGAACTACAAGCTACGATGAGAGAAGGTATAAACGTCCCATGTTGTTATTACATTGTTTGTTGAAGTTTGGAACATCAATGTGTTTCAGAGCCCGAAAGGATTTTGATGTGTATTTGGTTTTAAACTTTTTGGCAGCCGAGAATGATACTCATGATGGTAAGAGAAAATGTGAGACCTTGTGGCCTATTTTCAAAGTTGCACATCAAAAGAGCCGCTACATTTTTGACCTTTACCACCGGAGAAATGAAATTTCCAAGGAGTTATATGAGTTTTGCCTGGACCAAGGCTATGCTGACCGCAATCTAATTGCAAAATGGAAAAAGGTTTGTCTTAGATCTCTTCTACCTCAATTTGCAACAAGTGTTCTAGTATTATTCACTTGGAATTGGAGCTTAATTATTCATCATGAAAAACCTGTATATAAGATTAACAGAACATAACCATGAATATTATATTAAACTGAGTAAACATAGACATCGGACATGGGTAGTTATGAACTTATGACATTGAGTTGTGATGACAAAGATCAATGTGCTAATATAATACATACGTTCCTTCAACATTGCTTGAAGCCACGTTCTCCTGCTACATGTATTGGCGTTGCATCTTTAGCTATATGACTCAGGGATTGTCAATGGGTGTCCATGGATACTCCATATATCACCATCACAGGCACAAACTCCACCACTCACCACCACAATAACACATATCTACGCTTAAACGGACCTCCATTTAACTAAATGGGCATTGACCATGTATCAGTATGATGAAGGAACTTCTGTACTATACTTGCAGGTCGTACGTAAAACTGTTGGATTACTTTAATTTGGATACTGAAAGGAAAATATTGCATACTCAAGTAGCTTGTGTCTTTTTATCTGAAGTTCTACGGTCTATTGTTTTATAACTTAACTCTAATGACATGTGATGACATATGGTTTGTGTTTGAAATGCAGCCTGGTTATGAACGGCTCTGCTGTTTAAGATGCATGCAGCCCCGGGACCATAACTTTGCCACCACATGCGTTTGCCGAGTTCCCAAGCATCTGAGGGAGGAGAAGGTTATAGAGTGTGTGCACTGCGGCTGTCGGGGCTGCGCCAGTGGAGATTGATTAGTGGTCGAGTCCGTTTTACAAAATGTAATTCTAGTTATGGTTGAACCAGGTTATCATTGGTACCATGAACTGTTAGGAATTTGTAACATGTAGCTGATCGTAATCTTCCCGAATCTCGAATGGTATTAGTATGTCTCCCTTGTTTTGAACAACTGTTGTGAGCTTCAACTTAACTGCAACTTGTAAGCTGAAAGAAGGAATACTTAGGAGTTTGCCATGGATGAGTTTTAGTGTTCCTAACTGTTTTGTTGTTTCGGAAACTTCTGCCAACGTACATTGGAGCAAATCTCTAATGGAGAGATGCAAATTTGAGATGTAAAATCACAATTAAATACGGTTTTTGCTTCAGTAGGGAGATGTAAATTTAAATTTTGGCCTACATCCTCTTGAACACATTCTTTATTCTTGGACACAAGGAGGATTGGCTCCTTCAGCAGTGTTTTGTCATGGATTTATTGTTGGATTGTGAGCATCCGATAGAGGGCCAGACTTGCGGTCAAGGATTTAACAGTCAAGAATCTCAGTGTATACTTTAACACCGGTATTCATGGTCAAGGATTTAACAGCCAAGGATCCCAATGTATGCTATAACACCGGTTAAAAGTATAACCATAGATAGTGGATTTGTTTTTGTCTTTTGTTGAATCTTTTTCATGGCTCGATAGATAATTTAATAAGCCAATGTTTTTTTTTCCGTATTTCAGAATACGGTTAACCAACATTTTAACTAATCAATAATGATAAATTGGATCATATTTTGCAGTTTTTTTCTTCTGCAGTACCTCGACGTGACATGAGCATGAAGGGTTATAACTTAATCAAAAAGCCTAAGAGTCATCCAAGAGAGTAATTGAATACCAAAGTTAGATTTGTTATGTCGCTTAAGAAAAACACATCTCCAACAAAGTTAGCAACCCAACTGACAAATTAAAGAATTAGACATTTCTTGCCCCGCACAAAGAAAAAGAGGGAACAAAGTAGCCATTGTGGACCCTACATATAGTGTCCAAGTCTCATGAAAAAGTCCTAAATCCAATAATTGTAAATCTGACGATGTGTGCAGTGGAATAAATAAACAAGACACAAAATTTACGAGATTCCTTTACAGTCAATGTGACTAGAGTACATCCTCGGGGCAGCAGTGGTGCTTTCCACTATAATCTAGAATAATAAGATTACAAAGATAACTCTTTCTGTTATCTCCTTTCTTCTCTCTTCCTCTACCAGTTGTATGTCTATCTATTTCTGTGTCTGTCTGCTATCCTTCTTCTCATTAATTTTATAGGCAAAACTTTAGACAAAGTTGCAGTGGGAGGACTGTAAAGTGGGATGAGTGGGATTGTAGTGGGTTGGGTGGCCATCCAAAATGAATGGCCTGTAAATTACAACACTCCCCCTTGGATAACCACAAGTCTTCAATTGACTCGAGAGCAATGCTAGGTAAGCAATCAAGAAAGTTTCCATGCAATCGATTCCTGAATGGAAATTTGATTTCAAGTTTCGACTGATTGCTTTCTTTCTCCTTAGTCCTCCAGGTGAGAATAAGGACAAAGAAAAAGACAGGGAGATTGCATGATATGAGATATTTTTGCTCTCGTCCCTGATGATATGAGATATTCTTGTTTTGGTGTGACTTATTTGAAGAGGTATTCTCGGGGAGGAAGAAAACTGAGTATTTCGAGATGCTTTGTTAAAGATGTATTCTCGAAGAGGAAGAAGAGTTAGATATTTTTGTAGGTCTGCCTTGTTATGGAAGATAGAGGTCGACATATATATATATATATATATATATATATATATATATAGGGATTTCCTAATAACAAGTAGTGGTGTTGTGCCTTTACTCTTGTTAGCAACTGTGGTGTAATTAGAACAGTAAAATTCACGCGTTTTCAAATTTATCAGAGATCTTTGACAAAGTTGCACGTGATATCCAAAAGTTGAGATTGCGTCTGAGAAATGTTGACGAACTTTATCCTGAAAATCTAGCTTTTGAAATTCGGAGAGCGGTGTCTCTTTGATTTTTGAACAAGTGGCCCTATTGCTTCTTTTTTTATAGAGGCATCAATTGTGCTCAAAATGTATGCTCGAAAAAACTGATGCCTGTAAAATTTTCTCTTTCTTGCACTTCTGAGATTTTATCTGACCTCATTTTTCTTCCATCATTTCTGAAAATGGCTTGCCCATCTAACCTTTGTTTAGATTTGAGTCTCGGGAAAGATATAGATGAGCTGCATCAGGATAATATATGGCACCCGTCCTTCTTCTCTTCTAATGGTCATCTTACGGTTGAGGACTCTGTGATGAAGAATAACCTAACCGCTACAGTGGTAACTAGGAATCTTCTCACTCCCAAGGATAATAGAATCTTTTCAAACCGATCTGATGAGTCGGTCGTTCAAGACTCCTTGGCTCTCAGTATTCAGTGTGCGGGCTCTGTTTCTAATATGGGCCAACGTCTACTTGCTCGAACTCACCAAGTTGAATCATTGATGACTGAGGTGGCAAGTCTTAAACAAGAGATTAGAGGGCTCAAGCACGAGAATAGAGCGTTACACATGCTTGCAAATAATTACTCGACGAACATGAAAAGAAAGCTCGATCAGCTACTGGAATCCAAAGGTCGAATTCAAAATGACAATCAAGGGTTCGAGTCTTTATTCCAAAGAGACCTATTGTCTCAGCTGTCTGGAGTTTCACCAAGTACTGAGTCTCCAAATAATCAACCTCTACTGCCTTCCCCTTTTGGGGTACTTCCGAGTACTGAGGCTTCACATGAGCAATCTTTGTGAAGGTTCCCTCCTGTTTGTTTGTTTTAACTCATGTGTATGTAATTTCTCAGATATATTAATAGATAAGCTTTATTTCATACAATGTATTGTGCCAAATACAATAAAGCATATACTTCACTAAGATGTGGTACTTCTGGACCAAATATCAATTTATCTTTACCTTCACGAAGATAAATGATCATTCTTAGTGTCTAAATAATTTGAGTATTCAACTCATAATCTTCAATCCATATGATTCTTTATAAACATCATGGATAAACTTCGTGTTAGCATATTGTTCGATTCTGCAGTTTGAGACAATATCTCTCTCAACACTTTATAAACTTTCTAGACTCTTCAGGAGTCTAAATCTAATATTATCGACTCTTGCAAGAGATTTTAGTATGTTACAACAATATCATAATGATAGTACTCATTAAGGCAATTTATATCATCCATTGGTATTTAAGTACATATTTTATGTTTTACCCTTCCAGGGCTTACTTCAAGCAATTTGAATCCTTCAGGGATTTTCCACACTTCATGACACATTTTCCTTTGGAATTTATACAGAGCAACTTGCTTCCATGTATACTTAAGGGATTTACTTGTGGAGATATGATGTGGATGACTCATAACCCTTCGTATATAATTCTCCATTCATATGAACTTGTTTATAAGAGCATAATTTCAGGTTTCAATTAGTAACCTTGTGTCATATCATGTGAGTGTAATTCACTGTATTACAAATGTCCATATGTAACCTCATTTGGTTCAACATCTTTTGGCTATTTGTATTATATATATATATATATAGGTTCATTTTTCCACATTCTTAAAAGATTGTAATGGAATTGCCTTTATCCATTTTTGGCAAATAATATTTCATTTCGTCGACGAACAAAAGAACGTGACTCAATATCAATACAACTCATTGATGAATTTAGTAGCTACTTGTAAAAACCAAAATTACCATTGGTTGTCATCAATCATTGATCCCATATTCTCATGTGCATGCACATGCATAAAAGCTTTTCATTTCTTTGGATATCCATTGCCTCTTCAAGGGCATTACACTATTTCTTCCAAGATAGTCATAATTTAGATAATGCGGATCATAACCTCCTCTAGAGCGTTATAGAGCTGGGATTTTAATCCCCACTTCCGGGAGTTGAGTCATTGGAACTTATATGTCTATCATGCTTCATGCATGAGGCATCAACATTCCCATGTCTACGGATTATCCTTTTTGGGACACGTATACGGCGACTGTCATGCTTCCAGCATGCAATAGTTATGCTTTGGGAATGCAATAGTTCAGTAGTGTCATATTCTTCTTCTTTCGAAGTACTAAACCTTTTGAATCTAAGGGTCTGCCACGCTTCAGGTGTGTAACAGATAAATCATTTGCTACCACATTATTTTGTTCAACAGGAACATCAATTCATGAAGGCACATTTGCAACAAGCATATGTGATTTTATTACTTTCGTTGCATCATTAAATGCATCTGGCATTTGATTTGCATATCATTGCATCATTCAATTATTCTCACTTCATTTTTATATTGATTGCTTCATGAATCAAAATAAGACAAATTCTCTTCGTTTTTCTGGAATGGTCTTTCCTCATCATTCTTCTGGAATGATATTTTCTCATCCTTCTTTTGGAACGATGTTATTTTCTCCCTCTAATAGCGGGAAAACTGTCTTATCAAAATCATAATCCGTAAATTATGCGGTAAATATATCCCCAGTCAAGGGTTCCAAATATTGAATCATAAATGGTGAATCAAATCCAACCTAAATTCCCAGTTTGTATTGATGCCTTATTTTAGTACGTTGTGGCAGTACAACAGGCACATAGATAACACAACCAAAAACTCGTAAGTGTGTAATGTTTGGTTGGTGCCCAAACACGAGTTGTACTGAGAAATATTGATGGTTGGCAACTGGTCTCCACCGAACTTAATAACGAATTATGTAAAATGGTATGTACCCATCTTGCAATTTCTTTTTCATGAACAGAGCATGGGTAATCAATTTCATCCGCTTACTAAATGCTTCTGCTAAACCATTTTTGGGTATGGACATGAGGAACATGGCGGTCAACATCAATGCCCAGTGATATGCAATAACATCAAGACTTTGAGATGTAAACTCTTCAGCAAATATGCATTATATCATCATTTACATATATCAAGGAACTTCTAGTCCTTATTTAATAGTTTATGGACTGAGACTCTTATGTCCTTTATTACAATTAAGTTGTGGCACTTCAGCTCTTCAAACTTAAGGTACTCATTAAGGAACTTCATGTCCGATCTTGAGAATCTAAAGACTTCATGCCTGATCTTTTTGCATGATAGAACTTCGGGTCTAATCATTTTATGTGATGAGGATCAAGAAACTTCAGGTCTAATATGCACTCATCGTAACAAAAAAAAAATACAATAAATAAATTAAAGCAGTAGGCGGTAATTCCAACCATGATAAATAAATTACTTTTAAGTAAATAAAGCTTGTGACAAGGGCTTTGATTCAGCACCATTCGCATAAATATCAAAGCTTTAAAGCAAAAGGTAATAATTCTACCCACTATAAATAAATAGAACTTATGATAGGCTTTAAACCAACATCATGCACATAAATATACCAAAACAGAAAATGCAATGATTAAGTCCTTATCTTTTGCTTTTTTCTTTTTCTTGGTTTGCCATTTTCTTTTATTTCATCCCTTTTACTTTTATTATTATTTCACAATTCGAAGTCATTTTAGTTATCCAAGAAATAATACTGACACTAATTTCCAATTGGTGTTCCTCCTCTGGTGAGTTTCGAAAAAATCGAAACAGTTCCCATAAGTTTTGGAGTCAAGAGTGTCATTGTAATTTTCTGAAAATTTGATATGTTGTAGGTACTAGGCGGATGAACAACTTTGAAGAAGAAAGTATTTCAATTCGAGGTCTGCAAGTTGGAGTTCCGAGGCTGTTTACATGGCTGTCAGATTTTTTACGAATTTTGAGTTTGTACTTTTTTGCTTCTGCAAAGGATTATATACAGTCATACAACAACATATATATATTTGCTTCAGGGAAATCAGTAGTACAAAGATTTTATGATGAAATGAAAAGATTTTCTTATCTGTGAGATTCCAGGCAACATAGGTGAACATGATTTGTGGCTTTGTGCTTTCCACTGACATGAAAGCTTCTCATGCTGATAACGTGTTGTAAAACTGACGATGTGTGCAGTGGAATAAATAAATAAGACACAAAATTTATGAGGTTCCTCTACAGTTAGTGTGACTGGAGTACGTCCTCGGGGCAGCAATGGTGTTTTCCATTATAATCTGGAATAATAAGATTACAAAGATAACTCTTTCTATTATATCCACAATGAATGGCATGTGAATTACAACAAAATCGTATAATTGTGGTATTTGGGTTGGATAAGGGACATTTGGAAATCCAAACCAAGATTTTGCACAACGATTTTTTTTTTTTAGGCAAAACGATAGGGGTTTTATTAGCATTTTAAGAAAAAATACAAACTTTAAATAGGACATCCTGAATTAAATCTGAAGAATCTTCAACAAAAAGGACTCTAAAATAAAAAATAAGGCCAACTTGGCCAATCTAATAGCCACCATATTGGTAGATCTTTTAGTGTAACAAGCACAAGAACACATCCAGCAATCCAAGGCCAAAGGAATTTTGATCCCGACAACTAGAAATTCAATCACTTCATCATCAGCTATATAAGAAATTTTACGCACAAAATCATCAACAAACTGGTAAAATAACATTTTTTAAATAAATTAATTACGCACTCGTTATTAGGAAATTCAAATTTAAGGCCTGAGATTATCACTTTAGACTTTGGAAAGAGATGTATCAACGTATTGATGACTAGTGCCCAATCCATAGTTGACGAAGAAAATAAAAGGTTAGGTCCGATCCCAAAAAGGCAACAACCATGCCGTATACTACTACTTATAATCATGGTTGGAGATGGAATTGTCAAGTTTCTAGTCCCAGTGTGTTTCTTCCTTTTACTATTTTTTATCTTTTTCTTTTGTTCAATAATGACAATCATCGTCTCATTGACCAACTTTAGCATATGGTTAACGTTCTTTCAGTTATAAAAAATAAAAAATAAAAAATAAAATCTCAGGCAGACAGCGGTTGAAACTGAATCACACATCGAGGAAAGAAGAGATCTTGTATATGCTTTTATATGGTGGTTCTATTCACACATCTCTTTCTACCTCTCACACACACTCTCAATTTTCAGTCGTTAGATTGAATGAATTGAAAAATATTAAATAACAAAAATTAACAAAGGCTCAATTTCCAAACTGTCGGATGAGATGAATTAAATAAGATCAAATGATAGAAATTAACAAGAGATGTGTGAGATGTAAAAAAAAAGGTGTATAGATAGCACTACTTTATTTTTATAGTGAAACCTCAACATTTTTCACTGTCAATTCCAATACAATCAAATAAACAATTAAACTTAATCTCAGCAAGAAGTCTTTTATTCCAAATTTGAGGATCTTGCTAGTAATGGCGTTGTTGAGAGCCTTCTCTCTCAAAGGTTTTAGCCAATGGCAATTAGAGACTGGTGAAAGTCCAAGTTGAGTGTTGGAATGCTAGGCATGCCACAATTGGTTCCTGCCAACAAACAATTAGTGATTAGTTAGGTATTTATTAATATTACTTGCACCACACACGTTATTTACCTTCTAATAAAAGGACGGTCAAGAATCGAATACCGGCTCATTCTTAATTCTTTTCTATGTGTTGTAAGCGAAGGATTATGATAAGAGGACTCTTTGAAAAGTGAAATTCTTCATAGACTTTTCGTCACTTCATATTATTGACATAATATTTTATAATATTGGTTCGGAAGTTGACGTTAAACAATGAAGTGTCAAAGAGTTCATGAAAAGTCTCACTTTTAGAAAATCCCCTTAGCATTTCTTACTTTTTGTAGTTGGTTTCACTGTTCATCTTTTGCAAAAAATACAGGCCTATAGTACAGGATCCAAATTAAAATAGAGAGGGAGGGATGGAATAAACATCTTAGTGCTTGCTAATGAGAAAGACCAAATAAAAGCAATCGAATCATACAATGAACCCTGCTGGATTGAAAAGCGGTAAACATGCGTGAGCACCCAAATAATTGGTTTTCGTGTTGTTGGGGGTTAGGTTTGGTTTGGTTTGGTTTGATTTGTCTAGACAATAATAGATTTGGATCTCATTCGGATTCAAATTGTGGGAATTCTAGGGATCCTCACATCTTAGTCATTCATCGTGCATTGTGCGGTCAGAAATCATTTGACTGCTTTTATTTAAAATTAAACACAAATAGTACTTAATGAAACTAGTCGTATGATGTACGATGAACGGCTAGGATGTGAAAATCCTTAGGATTCCCATAGAGTGAATCCAAAGAAAATCCTCTTCCGACAATAATATAGATTAATTGTTCACGCCAACTAACCAAGTGAGGAATTGAAAGGATGCCCTAGCTTAATTTCACAGACATTTACTAGAATTTCCAATCAAGTGTAGTCCAATATAGGGCAACAAAAGAAAGTTCTGCATCCAAAATTTTTACTTTCTTAAGACTAGTTTAGAAGTAGTTTTATCATGACTAAAAACATTTTTATAGAAAATGTGCTACTTCCAGGAAGCATTTTAAATACTTTTTCAAGATTTCCTTGTATTTTTACTAAAAATTCGTTCTAAAAACATTTTCAGTTGAACTCTCAACTGGACTCGATGCATGTAGTAAACCATATATACATCAAACATTACTTAAGCTAGTTTATTGATTCTTGTCATTGGATGTATTGTTTGTTATTTGATTTCTTCGTGGCTGCAATTACAAATTCAGTATTTCGTATACTGTCTAGGTTTCATAAAGGGAATTGATATTAACACTCTAAAAATCTCATTTGACACTCCAAACTTTCTATAATTAAAAAGAAAAATACATTTATAAAGAATGTAGAATGAAAATTTTGAAATTCTAATAATAGTTCGACTCTTAAATAGTCAAGACTACAATAGATGGCCATGCCAATGTATTTTCTTGGAACTTACACCTTATTTTATTGGTCATGCAAAATGTTCTCAGCTTATATTTTCAGAGTTTTTTTTTATACATACCAGTCAATGTGATCACGCTTCAGTATCTCCTGTATTTTAAAAATTAGTACCACACATCGATGCCAATTATACAGGTATATATATTTTATTTTGAGCAGCAACAATCGAGATCTGAGAGAGGATCAAGACTAGAATAGTGGAATCAAGTCACTTTCAAAATTGACAATGGCTAGCTCCAAAAATTATGGAATTTTCTTACAACAAAATGGGACCAGTTCAGATTTTATTTAAAGAACATGTACTGAAGTATTACTTTTTTTCTTTCTTTCTGAACTCTTGAAACATGACAGCAAATATGACACATCGATCAGGCTAGATTTTTGAAATGTTCACCCCACCATGTGAGCTACTTTCATGTGATCCCATCTTAATTTGGGTTGGTAACTTGGTATATTATTTAATTCTTCCCTGATTGGTATTTCTGAAACGTAAGGTCATTGTACAAAAAGTTGTATAAACGATCCAACAAGATTTCATACATTAGATCCGACAAATAGGTCGTGTTTTTTGTGTTTGTATTGTTCTCGTGTGAAAATTTGTTATCTTAGTTGATTGTGTCATTTCAAACATGTTGTCTTGACGAGTTTTAAAATTCAAAACCAAATCCAACCTGTTAGTTTTAACGAGTTACACGACTTGACCCGTTTTACCTTTGACCGACGGTTGACTTTTGGTCAATGAGTTTCAAATCATTTTAGAATGTCTTTGGGAATGTGTTTTATGTAAGTTACATGTTCTATCGATAAGAATTCTAAGACGTGATTTGATAATTGTTCTAGGCGCCGATCGTTCGAGATGCCTTGATGTTCATGTTAAGGAGTTGTAGCGCGGACTTCAGGTGAGTGGGTATTTTCCTTTTTATAGTGTGTGTGTGTGTGTGTATGATTGATAGTTTCCACAAATGCTTTTGAATTGATTCATGCACTTCATGCCATGATTAAATTATGTTATGAGAAATGTTGCACTGTTGTGAAATACCAAGATGATCCTACCAAATGTGCAGGTAAGTTCAGGTAAGTTTATTATGTTGATGGGAATTATTGCATCATTATGGCATGCTTATATTCATATAGTTAGCTCATCATTGATGCACCCCAAGCGAGTGCTCAGTTGAGGCCAAGCTAGCCTTCACGTGTATGTTCACCTCCCTGCACCGCACGCTCGCTTTGGATCCAAGTAGGTGTTAGCCTATTGTATAGACTGCAATAGGCAGTTCCGACTCGTAGGTGACTGCGCATAGCGCAAGCTTCACGTAATCGTAGCACTAGAATGTTTATTATTACACCTAGTCTGTCATACAAATTGTACTAGGCAGTTTCGACTCGTGTGTTAGCATATACTAATTAGTATAGATTACTGAACACATGATCATATCTATATTGATGTTGGGCTTTTCTGTTATGACATACTTCTGGACTTACTTTTGGCATGCATTTGATTTCATACTTATACATAGTATGATTTTCTGGAACTATACTTGTTTTACGACAAGGGGTTACAATGTTTTCAGAAAGGTTTTTATAAAACTTTATTTTTAGGCCCACTCACCCTTATTTTTCGCCCCTCCAGGTTTTAGCTACGGAACGTTTGTATCGACAAGGATTCTTGGCGAATTTCAGTATAGATGGCTACCTTTGAGGGTATAATCCTTATCTTGTCTTACTGTACTTTACTTATGTTTTGTCATCACATGTGAAATGGGTTCATTCCCGCTCACAAAGCACTCTTATGGCGTGTTTACATACCCGGAAAGGATACGGTGGAATGGTAGTCATTTCCCATTCTTGATCATTCCTCTGTTTACTAATTTAAGTGGAATGCACAGTTCTGCGGGCCCCATGTAAAATCAGGATTTCAATTCCTGATATTGCTGGAATTGGATTACGTAGACGAAGGTGGTATTTGGATTCCGGGGAGAAGGGCTCCATCCGGAATCAAATTTTCCTTCCCAAAATGCCTTTCTCCTTCAATACTCATTTCCTTCTTCCGTTGTCATCCGCCATCCTCTCCAGCAGCTCTCTGCCCTTGACAACTTCTCGGCCACTCCGCGAAACTACGGTCACCTTCATCGTTGACATCAATTGAGAGAAACCAACTTCAGCAAATTGATCAAGCAACAAACCCTTTTAATTCTTCCAGAAAAATCATGCAATTTCCATTCGAATTGCAGAGAGTGTGAATCAACCGGAAAGTGAGAGAAATGAGGATGAGAGTGAGATCCGGAAATGGGCTCTGTTAGAACCAGAAATGACAAATAAGTTTTGTAAATGCAAAGCTTAACAACGCTAGAAGTCTGGGAGAATGCTTATTCAATTAAAGAACAATCATCATGGCTATTAAATAGCCTTACATCCAAACAGAAAAGTAAACAGCAACCCACGATGTTACAAGCCCTAGAATCGTGGTCATGACTAAGTCTTTTAAAACAGAAAATGCAAACTTATCCCTCAGGTATAGGAGGGTTATTAGCACGACTCAAAACAAACCCTAAAAACAAGGATCCTAACTCTAATAGTTAGGAACAACCCAACAACTTCATCATCCTCCCTTAAACTGAATGCCATTGACATTTAGTTTATTCCAGAATATTCGCAAACGCCCATCAAACCTCGCAGCTTCTGAAATGCTTCAAGCTTCAATGGTTTTGTCATGATATCCGCAACCTGCTCCTGGGTAGAGCACTGTAATAGCTCCACTACTTCATCTTTAATAAGATCTCTAAGAAAATGAAAGCGCACATCTATGTGCTTGCTCCGTCCGTGCATAACTGGATTTTTCGAGAGCTTAATTGCTGAAACATTGTCGCAGTATACCACTGTAGGCCTGGTTTGCACCTGATTCAAACTTTCCAGAACTCTTCTTAACCAAACAGCTTGGCATGCACTTGAAGCTGCAGCAATGAACTCCGCTTCAGTGGTGGAGAGAGTAACCACAGACTGCTTCTTTGACGACCATGATACTGCACTTGAATTCATAAAAACATAGCCTGAAGTACTCTTCCTGTCGTCCTGATCACCAGCATAATCGCTGTCCGTATAGCCAATAAACTTGTCATTTCCTCCCTTCTTGTAGAACACTCCAAATCCAACTGTGCCCTTCACATACCTTAGTATTCTTTTTGCTGCCAGCAAGTGAGACTCAGTGGGATGCTCCATGTATCTGCTAATCAAACTCACACTAAACATTAGATCAGGACGCGTAGCTGTTAAATACATGAGACTGCCCACCATTTGCTTGTAAAGAGTGCCGTCAACTTTCATTCCTTCCTCGTCCCGTGTAAGTTTAAAACCAGGAACCACTGGATTATGCACTGGGTTGCATTGGTGCAAATTAAATCGCTCTAACACTTCTTGCGCATACTTCCTTTGACTTATGAAAATGCCATCTGTTTTTTGCACAACCTCAATACCAAGGAAGTACCTCATTTTTCCGAGATCCGTCATATCAAATTCATCCATCATGGACTTCTTGAATTGCTCAAACATAAACTCATCATTTCCAGTAAAAATTAGGTCATCAACGTAAAGGCAAACAATCAGAATTTTACCTCCTTCCGCTGTTTTTGTGAACAAAGTATGCTCGTAGGGACATTTTTTAAATCCCTCCTTGATGAAGTATGACTCTATGCGACTGTACCAGGCTCGTGGAGCTTGTTTGAGTCCGTATAATGCCTTTTTGAGACGATACACCTTTGTTTCCTTCCCCTTCTGTTCGTAACCAGGTGGCTGTTCAACGAAAACTTCTTCATGAATTTCTCCATGCAAAAATGCCGATTTCACGTCGAGTTGATAAATCATCCAATCCTCTTGTGCAGCAATAGAAATAACCATTCGAATTGTATCAAGACGAGCTACTGGTGCAAATACTTCAGCGTAATCCACCCCATATTGTTGGCTGTATCCCTTAGCAACTAGACGAGCCTTGTACTTGTTCACTTCCCCATTCTCATTAAGCTTCGTCTTGAAAATCCACTTCACTCCAATGGTTTTTCCCCCTGACGGTAGATCCGTTAATTCCCACGTATCATTCCTCTCTATTGCTTCAATTTCCTGGTTCATGGCCTGCCTCCATTTTTCACTTCTCACGGCATCATCATATGTTGTGGGATCACTGTCAGTTAGCAAAGCTAACTGAGCCAAAGTCGCACTTTCCTCATCTGAGAGTCCTGCACCAGTTTCGTAATCTTGCATCCAAGTTGGTGGCCTCCGTGTTCGTCCTGCACGAGGTGGGCTGTCTTCATTTGTGGTTTCTCCATTTTCGAATGAGTCACTGTCGTTTGACTCACTGTTTTCAGTGTCTTCATCAGCTTCAGGTGCTTCTTCATTTCCTTCATCTTCCGTATCTGTTTCTTCATCTGATTCCCACTCAAGATCTGCCAAAATGGCTGGCTCATGACTGTCATCCCACTTCCATTGTTGATCTTCTTCAAAAATCACATCTCGGCTTATGATAATTTTATGTGAAATAGGATCAAACAGCCTATAGGCCTTAGATTCTTCACTTACCCCCAACAATATGCACTTAAGACTTTTGGCATCCAGTTTCACTCTTTTGTGGTCAGGCACGTGCACATGGGATATACATCCAAATATTCTAAAGTGGTCGACAGACGGTTTGTACCCACTCCAAGCTTCTTCAGGTGTTTTATTCTTCACGGCAAAAGTTGGGCTTCGATTCAGCACATGCACTGTCCAGTTGACTGCTTCAGGCCAAAAGGTTTTAGGAATATGTTTCTCTGATAACATACTTCGTACCATATTCATTATTGTTCGATTTTTCCTCTCGGCAACACCATTTTGCTGAGGAGTATAGGCAGCCGTCAATTGCCTTTGGATCCCATTCTCATTACAGAAACTTGTGAACTCAGATGATGTGAATTCACCCCCACGATCTGTTCTCAGGCTCCTTATGAATGCTCCGGTTTCCTTCTCAACCTTAGCCTTGTAAGTTTTGAATGTGGCAAAAGCTTCTGATTTTTCAACTAGGAAATAAACCCAAGTTTTACGACTGAAATCATCAATAAAGGTGATTAAGTACCTTTTCTTGCTATTTGAAATTGGGTTTATCGGGCCACATATGTCAGCATGTATTAATTGAAGGATCTTGGAGGCTTTCCACAAGCTTTCCTTTGGAAAAGGATCACGGTGCTGTTTTCCCACAAGGCAGTTCTCGCACACTTTCTGAGAAACTTTGAACTTTGGTAACCCTTCAACCATATTCTTCTCTTGAATCACTTTGAGTCCATTCCAGCTGAGGTGCCCATAACGACAGTGCCAAAGATCTGCTTGATTTGTGTTCATCACGGAGAGACATTTTTGTTCCTTTGGTGGGCAGCGAGCAAGCACAGCAAACATTCTATTGTATGTCATCTCAGTTTCAATGATAAGACCTTTCTCAGGATGAAAGACCTTACATTTTCCATATCGCATAAGCACAGCAAGTCCTCTTTCTTGAAGTTGGCCTATGCTAAGCAAGTTATTCTTCAAATCTGGTACATAGTAAACTTCTGTAATCACATGTACGATCCCGTTCACCTCCATTCGAACCTTGCCCTTGCCTTGGACCGTGATACTAGAATCATTGCCCAGCCTCACTGACTCTTTGAAGTTGCTATCCAGTTCGATAAATATTTCCCTTTGGCCACACATATGGTTGCTACACCCAGAATCGAGGAACCAAATGTATTCCGTCCCAGCTTCTTGAAAGTCCACATGTGCCATCAACAACATCTCTTCCTTGGTTTCTGCGTAGTTCACCTTTGGATCTCTTGCTCTCTTAGGGCATTCCCATTGAAAATGCCCTAATTCATGACAATTATAGCATTCCAGGATAGATTTGTCGAACCCAAATCTACCTCTTCCCCTTCCTCTTCCACGATAATTACCTCGACCACCACTTCTTCCTCCCTGCTGAGCACCTGCCATCACTTGGAGTGCTTGTTCATCGACAGCATGCCGGCTGATTCTTTGTTCATGTACCAAGAGACTGCTCTGAAGCTCATCTATTGACAAAATGTCCAAGTCATTTGACTCCTCAATTGAGCAAACGACATAATCGTATTTTGAAGCCATAGACCTCAAAAATTTTTCAATAATCACCACATCCTCCATTTTCTCTCCGTGACTCCTCATCTTGTTCGCTATGATAAGCGTCCTTCCAAAATAATCGTTGACAGATTCTCCAGTCTTCATGTGCAGCATTTCAAACTCTTTACGAAGAGCTTGCAGTTGAGCACGTTTGACCCGTGCCGTCCCCTGATATTTCTGCTTCAAGGAATCCCATATATCCTTTGCAGTATCCTTCTTCAAGATTGTCTCTAGGATCGAACGATCAATGGCCTGGAATAAGTAGTTCTTGGCCTTCAAATCTTTCAGCTTCTGATCTTCCAATACCTTCTTCTACGTCTCACTGATATCACTTCCTTCTGCTGCTGCATTGATCCCCGTTTCCACCAGGTTCCAGTATTCCTTGGAACGTAAGAAGTTCTCCATTAGCATGCTCCAGTGATCATAGTGTCCATCAAGCCTTGGAATGGCAGGTTGCACGAAACTGTTCTCAGATGCCATGTCTTTTGTTCCTTCACGCTAGTGATTGTAATACACGTTTTGGTCAGGCCCCGTGATGGGGCTCTGATACCAGATGTTAGAACCAGAAATGACAAATAAGTTTTGTAAATGCAAAGCTTAACAACGCTAGAAGTCTGGGAGAATGCTTATTCAATTAAAGAACAATCATCATGGCTATTAAATAGCCTTACATCCAAACAGAAAAGTAAACAGCAACCCACGATGTTACAAGCCCTAGAATCGTGGTCATGACTAAGTCTTTTAAAACAGAAAATGCAAACTTATCCCTCAGGTATAGGAGGGTTATTAGCACGACTCAAAACAAACCCTAAAAACAAGGATCCTAACTCTAATAGTTAGGAACAACCCAACAACTTCATCAGGCTCTTTCTCCTTAATAACGACATGAAATGTTGTTTGGGTGTAAGAGTTAGTTTGGGGGATATCGGATGGATGGTATAATATTAATGGCGTGTGGTTGGGGTAGGAAATCAGGATAGCTAACTATCACCCCTCTACTGCCTCCTCACGCTCCACCACCTTAAAATCATCCATGTCCTCCTCCATAGGATTAGGCAAATCATCACAAGTGGATACAAGGGACTCGCTATCAATCACAGTGCCTTCTCTCTGCCTCCGCATGCATTGCCATGTGAACAGTTTCGATTTGGGGAACGCTTCACCTTCATCGTCTGCGCCACACCTTCCACCTCCCAGTGTAGCCATGCATTACTCCCTTGCCACTGCCTCATAAAACCCAACCACATTTCCCCCAAATCGGATTAAAGAATTTATCATCCAAACCCCAGATAATAAACCCACAGATCCGGTGAAGAGATCACTCAAAACCTAGAAAATCTTGAAATTGAAATACTTAGCAGGGAGGAGGGTTGGTGATTATGGGGGTAAGGTGAGGGGAAAGATGAAAGCGAGGGGGAAAAGGGGAGAGGGGGTAGTTTTATCTTCCGCTGGGGAAGATACAGAAGACAAGATGAAAGTTTACAATAATGACATTTTGTGAAAATGTAATATGGGCAAGAAATAAAACAAAAACAATAAGGGCATTTTAGTAATCATATTGATTTTTATTCCGATTCAGATGAATTAGTAAACTTATATGAATTTCGTTTCATTTTTACTCTGATTCCAGAACATTTAAGTAAACAGCTTTAATAGGAATCCGATTCTGACTCCTCCTTAATCCAATTCCTCCTCAATTCAATTCCTCCTTAATCCAATTCCTCTATTTTGATTACGGTCACGTAAACGTGCTCTTATGTTTAGGCACTTTTAAGTTTAAATTTATTCATATTTTCCACATCACTGTACTTTATGGATTTGTCACCTTTCAGGTATCGCCCAGCACAACTCTATTCGGAATCCTAATGGACATACCAGATCGGGATGTGACATTAATAACATAAACTGATAAACACAACTGCATGACATAAGTAAACCATAATTGACAATGACATATCAATTATATCATGTATTTAATTAGAGTAATTTTTAGTTATTTAATTTTCCATGGAAGGACTTTTATCTGTAAAGCAAGCTGCAACCGTTAATTGTAGCTGTCATCTATCATTGCAGGTTACACAGAGTACCGTGAGTAGCGACAGAGGTTCACAAATACATGACTGCAGCAAATACTCCACCGAGGAAAGATTGGAGGGAGTATGTATTTTAAGAGTTTCTAAGAATATTGTGCACAAAATGAGCACGCATCTTAGACAAATTCCTAAACCAAAATTTGACTAAAGTGGTTGAGCAGGAGACTGACGAGTTGATTCTCCGAATTTCATTGTACAAAACTCAAAAATTAAGAAATTTGAACAATTCAAGAGAGAGATTCAGGCTTTTATATTGTGTGAGGTTGACCAGTGAAATGAGTTAATAAGGATCGCGTGATTCAACTTGAGTAATCTAAATTTCTTGATCATTGAGCTCCAGACAAGTGAGATCTATAGTAAATCTCAACTCGAAACTGACTAGTGACTTACCGACTATGCCAAATAACTTAAAAAGTCCAAAGACTTGGTTTTGTTTTGCTCAATAAACAAAGTCTTGTCAAGAGAGTATTCTAATCAAACAATCCCCATCTCTATTTTGTATTCAACTGCTGCCAATTAAACTCCCGACGCTAAGGACCATTCAGAAAGGGAGAGTTTTAATTCCAAAAACCAGTCTCTGTCCGACTCTCAAAGAAGGCTAGAAGCACCAAACACTTGGCAGTGAATTGTATACGTAACCTAATAATTAAATAAGGGATTTAGGGTTTGGTTATCATTTTCTACCACGTACGTACGCCTCTATGCATTGTCAACAAATTCAATTCATCTCCAATTTATCCAAACATTCAATCTCATAAATTGTCTCACGTATTAGGGTTTAGGATCGACCTGATTAAGTTGGTAGCTTTGGTGGGTTAGGTTTCTATCGGTTTGGTTGGCAAGTGGGAAATATAAAGAAACTTCTACTTGTCGAAATCATTGAGTTAATTGGCATCCACCCACCCCCCACGGGGCGCCGGGGGAAAATTTAGTAGTAGCTAGATTAACTTTATCGATCATCCATTCGTTTCTTTTAGGAAGAAAAATGTTATTCACACTCATTTTTTATTATTAATCTTTTTCAATTTATTTAATTCGACAATCGAAAATTTAAAGATGTGTGTAAGAAGTAAATATGAGTATGTGGTAATGTGTCACACTACGAAAAATAGTGTTAAAGGTATTACGTCAACAAAGAAAGTTGCGATTTAGTCATAAAACCAATTAGTATGAGCCATGACTCAACTTTTTATAATCCATGCAAAATATAGTAAACTTCTAATCTGAGACAATTTGTATGTACTAATAGTTAATGAACGGTGTTATGCCACAACTGAAGTTGACATATTACGTCAATTATTATGAATAAATAATGAATGGCATAATTTTCTAGTGTGGTCTAAAAATATAATAATTTCATGATCGATTATGAACAAGGATCGGTGGTTTTGGGTAGAGGTAGTAAATCAACTCATAGGATTGTTAATAGGTACGCATTAAGATCTATTTAGTTTGTTTTTATTTCACACAATCAGCACTATTACCAATTTCATATCTATATTATAATAACATCAAATTAAATATTTCTTAACGAGTACTTATTTATAACAGAATAAGTTGATTTGTCAAATTGTCATCTCAAAAAATAAGTCTTTTTAATACTGATTAGGTTGACTAGAAATAGTTGGTGTTTTAATTATTTATTGCTTTCCGTTAAAGATAAGATGGGAAGGGAATGGAACTGACCACACAAATCGATCGGACATGGTATCCGTTGAAAGATGTCCATATGGTATCGTTTGGTATGCAGACGGGACGGGACAGAATGGAATGGGACGGGACAGTACGGAACAGGACGAGACAGGATGGAACGGAACGGAGCAGGAGCAAAAATGCCCTCGGATGGAAACAAGGAGGAAGAAGAAGGAGACGGAGAGGTTATAATTTTGTGTTCCACAGATGTGGAACGAGTCGTTCCAGGGGATGAGGTGGAACGAAAATTCACCCAAAACTCGTCCCATGGAACAGCTCGTTCCACCCGTTTTAGGCGCACCAAACGTGGGAATGAACGCTTTGTCCCACTCTGTTCCGTCCCGTCCCACGTACCAAACGGTACCTATGGAACAGGATCCTCTCCAATCCTCTTTATGAGGATTCCAGAAATTCTAACATTCTAATCATTCATCGTATATCATGCGATCAGTTTTTGTTAGTTATTATTTATATTTAATTTTAAATAATAAAATTCAAACGATTTCTAACTGTATGATAAATGATTAAGAATTTGAATCTGAATGGGATCCAAATCCATCCATATGCATATATGCAATCGAATAAAAACCATGATCAATCCACGTCACTTGATATGAGAGATGCAAATGAATGAAGAGTAACTCTCTGCATCTAAATATGAATGGTAATTTAAATAAATTTAATATAATTATTTTATCGGTAGTCAAACAGAGAGAAAATATAGTGATAACGTAAGGCAAGATTTTATATTTTTTAATAAACGATATTATCTATCCTACGAGAAAAAGGGGTTGGGCTTCACAATGGACTAGCAATAATGTGGTTCAAATTCACCTTCGACGAAAATCGAACATGAGACCTCTCACTTACAAGTAAAGAAAAATACTATTAAACCATAATACTAAGTGGCAATGTGAGGCAAAATTTAAAACCCATTTATAAGACCGTTCTAGTCTTTTGGTCACTACTATTCATAACGTGTAGCAACTACCAAGCATAAAACTACTAGTGATTAATAATTAATCTTAATTTGTGAACCGGGGTGAGGTTAACTAATTAAACACTAAAACAGCCATGCACAGCGCGCCAGAGACAATATACTGTCTTCAAAACGCTGGCATGCATGAAAAGGGCACACAGACACATATCTCCAGGCTCAAGCTTGGGTTAGCCAACTGAATTTAAACTTCTTTTAAAACATAAGGGGAAATAATAAATATAAAAGCAATCGACGAAATAATATTACAATAAACTTCGATTTGAAATGACAATAAAATACTCAAGTTTTGTTTGTTTGTACTTTGTAGTTTGCGGTATGAGCACGTTCTTTGCTTCTACTTTCCACAATATTGAATATTGATTTTGCTTTGGTTGCAAGTTGAGCCAAATGTCATGTGGATTCTACATTATTCTTAAGTTATACTATGATTAATATATCTATATACTTTGCTTTAAAAAATTTGAGAGACATGGACCATAGTTTGATGGACAAAAGCAAGCTATTCTACGTGCAAAAATTAAAGGAAGAAAGTCGCATATATCAAGAAAAGTCACAGAAAAATTTGTATTTTACGGGTTAATTGGTTATTTTTAGGCCAAATTTTTTTCGTGATCCTTGTGGTGATATCCTATTTTTAAATAGATCTTTGTGGTGAAAAAGCTATTAATTATAATTTTGAAGTGAAATTTGTTATCAATCATAGTCCAAATTGAATTTTTCCTCATTCTTCTGTCATTTGTAGGGGCAAAATTGTTATTTTCGTTTTTATTGATTCCATCAATCAATCATAAAAGCACCATATGGACATAAACAAATTTTATTTTTAAAACTTTTAGAACTACAATAAAAGAATAAATAAACAATAAAATTACAAAGTTCATATTATTAAACTTTCTCATTTCAAAAGAGTCAAGAGTCCAAACTCACGATTTAAAAAATCACAAAGTACCTCATCGCGTATAGGTTAAAATATAAGTTATTATGCAAACATTGAATTTAGTTTCATTTTAAGAAGAACAATGGTGGACGAGATGGCTAGGGCTATGTGAGAGAGAGTGGGGAAGGTGGTGGGTGGTTGTTGTGGTTGTGGCTGACAAGGGTAGGGATTGAGGGATTTCTTCTTCTTTTTTTCCTGCTATATTTGTTGATTATAAAAAAGTGGAATTACCAAAAAGAAAAGAAAAAAGAGAATGGAATGACCATTTTGCGCCTGCAAGTGGATGAGATTTTGACTAGGATTGATAACAAATTTCACCACAAGGTTAAGATTAACACTTTTTTCATCACATGGGTCGATTTAAAAGTAGTGTCTCATCACAGGGAAAAAAAAAATTGGCCTTATTTTTATTGTTGTAATATCTTGAAAGTTGGAGTTTATATATATATATATATATTGGGCAAATTATATAAAACTACCTCAATTATTGGGTTAGTCATAGTTTCATACCCCATCTTTTTAATGTTATACATCAACTATTAGGTCAGTCACAGTTTTATATCCCAAAAGACACTGCATTGACAGAGCTGTTGAAGGCAGGGGAAGAAGGAGGAGGAGGAGGACTGCACGGATGGGATATGGGTTTGGGGTGGGATCTGGTTTTGGATTTGGGGAAGACGGGAGCAGGGAAGAAAGGGTGAGAGGGATAAGGGGTGGGTCCCACTTAAAAAAAATTAAATGATTTTATTTTTTTAGTTTTTAATATTTAATTAATTTTTTAATAGAGACTGGGCCCAGTCTCAAGTCACGTCACTATTTAACAGAAGAATTAACAAACAAACTGATGAAAGTTGTGAAATTGTAACAAATTCGTAGATTAGGTATGACATTGAAATTTTTTTAAAATGAGAAATGAAACTGCAACTGACCTAATAATTAAGGTAATTTTATATAATTTACCTTAATATTTAATACATACCACATACGATTGGCACAAGACACAGTGCACAAGAAGTAAAAAATTATCTTCTATTAACTTTACATTTCTGACTAAATAAAAAAAGTTTCGTATGTTAAACTCGACCTGACTCGATAATTACGCTAAAGTAGTTTTCCATAAGTACGTTATTCTAGAAGGTCCAGCCATAATCCTTCACCGTATATTGTGTGCTTCTAGAAGGTAGATATATATCATGATTATCATCTAGCAGATTCGATCCAATCCAACATCACTAGCCAAGTGTCAATCCATTTCCAGATCATACGTACACACTTGAGACGTAATAAATAGTTTCTAGAATGAACAGCAAAAATGAAAAATGTAGCTACTCAATTTTGGGCCATGCACTAGATTTTGTCGACGCAGATTTATTCAAATGGCTTAAAGCTGTGTATTTTTTCTGATGTATTTAAGTTTAAATTCTTATTTCCATACGTAGTTTAACTTAATTTAATTAAATTATCGTTTATATCATAAAATTCTGGACCTGCACAATATCCCACAAAATTTCAAATTTAAATATTTGTAACACTCGTTTTCCTAGGAGTTGATAAATATATCTCTTATAGTGACCTAAGAAACAATTTTATACTGAACATCTTGTCCCATACATAAAGTATAGAGAAACACATGATTATTTTGGAGCTCTAAAAATCATTTTCTAATTGTTATTAATTTTAAAATAACAATTCCTTGAATTACCTAATATTTGTTGTGCACCACCAATTTGCCAATACCACACCAACAGGTCCTTATATCTTATCAACTTATTGGGTTGTACTATTTCTCAAAGTTTCATCAACAGGATTCTCTCATGGGGATTTGTGAACCGTGTTCGTTCATCGTACATTGTGTGGTTAGTTTTTGTTAGGTACTGTTTGTGTTTAATTTTAAATAAAAATATTTAAAATGATTTATGATCGCACGATATACGATGAACAGACATAATTCACGAATCTCTAAGATCCTCATAAAGAGGATCTGACGAAGATTTGGATTCAAAGTTTCAGAAATCTTTTAATCCAATAAAAGAACATGGTCCTACTTCCAACTTGCTGCGTGCAAGTATCAATTTGTGCTTTAATTCTAAGAAAATATTGTCTTTTGGTTTTTGCTTTGCTACACGACTTGAAGTTCGATTACCTGCCTTTTGAGCTCTTGAGGTTAGTTCAAGCGAAGAGGACAAGTGTTGTAACCAACGAACATGATTACGATAATTTCAAAATTTAGGTTCGATTTTCTCCAATATAAGTTATACAACAAAGTATAACGATAAATAAACAATGCGATACAACTTTTTAGTTTTTACACAGTTCTTAACCTAAAGATTGAATTGCAGTGCTTTTTTTTATTTTACAAAAAGGGACCAGCACGACAATCCACCTTTTCGAGGGCCAGCAAAACTCATAGAGGCATTCGGCCCCTCCTGACCACCAGTGTATGATTCACAGCGCAAGATATCACACATATAACGTGTTATGTAGAATACAAACTTAAAATTTGTTCTCAACTATAAGACCAACCCGTGATAATAATTGCACTGTTAAGTTAATTAGGTGTTGAAACTTGCTAATTGCCCAATCTACACGTCATGAAATGCACCCGAGCATACACTCTTGTTTATTTTTTGGGATACAAAAGTAACAAAACATACACTATAAATAACATATAAAACAAAACAATGGGTAGCAATTATGAAAAAAAATAAGCAGTGAGTTAAAAGTGAGTTGTAGGATCAGTGCCACAAACGCAAGCTAAAACAACCCACATACTCCAGTCAAACACTTGACCTCTAAGACACTGGAAGCTGAGTTGGCTATAAATATTTTCGTACTCAGATTTTGATTTCGAATATTCTCCTCAATAACGAGAAATTTTCGTTAAAAACATGATTATTAAGTGTTATAATATAATTGATTATAATTTTTTTTAATTTCTAATCAATTGTATTATGTTAATGGAAAGATTTTTTAATGTAACCGTCACACGAGAGGTACACAACGTGTCTCCATTTAAATGGTGGGATATGTGTTAAAAGGTTTGTAAATTAAAAATTAAAATTTTTCACTACTAACATAAAAATACGTAATGTACTATCCGTGTTTACTGAAAATTTCTCATGTCAATGGTGTTGGACGGTGTTCCCGGCAAGTAAAAAATCTCTACTCAATCTCGGTTTATATACCCAAAAAATTAAATAAATATAAACAGTCAACATCAGCACACATCAGCGCCAATTGCATGAAGCTTCCTGAATTCAAAGCTGCCGTGCGTGTGAATACCCTGCCGCTGCATATGAAATTGAGACCCTCACCAAAATCACCAAAAGCACTTTCACTTACTCTCTTTTACGGCGGCCAGAGTCAGTGCACCACCGTGGCACGCCGTTTCGCCAACGAGGATTTAGTCGCACCACCACCAACCATTTCTGTAAGCCCCCAGAGTTAATTTCGGCCAAAGATATAACCATCTGAGTTTGCTATAGTATCCGAAAGAACCCAGTTCAGTTAATACAACGACTTCACGGTTGTCGTTGCTAAAAAGTAGTGTCTGTCACACATGCTACCTTTGACACGGTTTTCCTAACAAAGGTGGCCAATACTCGATGAATACACAAAAGCAAAAGCTGTACTGAATTAGATCAAATGGCGGCGGCTTTGGCGGGGGACGATCTGGCTCGGTCGTTGAGCCAGAGGAGCTGGGGGTCGGGGAGCAAGCGGAGTTGGGCGTCCACGAGTTTCCGGGAAGTGTGGCAGGCACCACCGGATGTGTTCAACAGAAGCGGGCGGCAGGACGAGGAGGAGGAGCTGCGGTGGGCGGCGATCGAACGGCTGCCGACGTATGACAGGTTGAAAAGAGGGATGCTGAGGCAGGTGCTGGATAGCGGGAAGGTGGTGACTGGTGAGGTGGACGTGACGAGGCTCGGAATGCAGGACAAAAAGCAGTTGATGGAGAGTATACTGAAGGTTGTGGAAGATGATAACGAAAAGTTCTTGAGAAGACTTAGAGACAGAACTGATAGGTTTGAGACTCTTTCTTTCTTTTCTTTTTGAAAAAAACGATATTCTGAACTACTTTAATCTGCAGACGGGATTCAAACTCGAGTGCATGGGCGGTCGCACTGCCCTACTCAACTCTACGAAACCTTGTCTTCAAAACCCAAGTGTTTTTATTTTTTTCCTTAAAAAATGATAATCTTTTGCCTTTTTAATGATCTTTTTTATGTTTTTTTATTTGGGTTTTTGTTACTTCTGTGAATTTTGTAGAGTGGGGATTGAGATTCCGAAGATTGAAGTTCGATATGAGAATTTGTCGATCGAAGGAGATGTGTATGTTGGGAGCAGAGCACTGCCTACTCTGCTCAATGCTACCTTAAACACTGTTGAGGTTTGGTTTCTTCAGATTTTCCATTTTTTTAAGACTAGTTTATGAAGGAACTTTTTTTTTTTTCCTTAAATTTGTAACTTTCTTTCAATTTTTTATGATTTTTCAAGATGTTTGTTTTGTGGGATGCAGAGTGTTCTGGGATTAATTAAGCTTGCTCCATCAAAAAAGAGAAAGATTCAGATACTTAAAGATGTGAGTGGAATAGTCAGACCTTCCAGGTATGAGATTACAAGTCCTTTTCTTTTCCAATTACTGTAAGGAATTGGTGGTTGATTTGCAGATTTCAGAAAGAAAAAAATATGTTTCAGTTTTTTGGGTAATCTCTTGTTTTCCACATAGGTAAGTAATTTTGATTGGTCCCTCCATTTCATCAACTGTATAGTTATGTTTTGGGGATGGGAGGTCGAACTCCGGACCTCGGGTGCATGGGTGAATGCTCTCCACAGTTAACTGATATGATAATTTTCCAGGATGACCCTACTTTTGGGTCCTCCAGGTGCAGGCAAAACAACCTTCTTATTAGCACTTGCAGGAAAGCTTGATGATGATCTAAGAGTGAGATTCTCTCCTCTCTCTTTCTCTCTCTCTCTCTCTCAACAGTTTAATTAGTTTGCATAATTAGGCTTTGTTATTGATTACTTAGAATATGGTGATCAGATTTCTGGGAAAATCACATATTGTGGCCATGAACTGAATGAGTTTGTTCCTAAAAGAACATGTGCTTACATTAGTCAGCATGATCTTCACTATGGAGAAATGACAGTGAGAGAGACTTTGGATTTCTCGGGACGATGTTTGGGTGTGGGAACTAGATACCAAATGCTGGCTGAACTCTCAAGAAGAGAGAAAGAAGCCGGAATCAAGCCTGACCCCGAGATTGATGCATTCATGAAAGCCACCTCAGTCTCAGGCCAGAAGACTAGTTTGGTCACAGATTATGTTCTCAAGGTTCATAATTGCCATCATTTTTTTAAGACAAACATTTTCCGTGTGCCCCTGTTTATTTATGTCCCTTAATTCTCTTTTGGATTATGATTCTTAGAAAATCTGACTAATTAGTATAGAAATTTTGACAGATACTTGGATTGGATATCTGTGCTGATATCATGGTTGGTGATGATATGAGAAGGGGTATTTCCGGTGGCCAGAAAAAGCGCGTGACCACCGGTATATTTTTTTCACACCATGTTGTTAATTTTGTAAATCAAATCTTCTTATAATTATGGTTTAGGGACTAATTGCTTGAACAATGTGCAGGGGAGATGTTGGTAGGACCGGCAAAGGTTCTTCTGATGGATGAAATATCAACAGGGTTAGACAGTTCCACAACTTTTCAGATATGCAGCTACATGCGGCAATTGGTTCACATAATGGATGTTACCATGGTTATCTCTCTTCTGCAGCCCGCACCGGAGTCATTTGAGCTCTTCGATGACCTAATACTACTTTCGGAAGGGCAAATCGTGTACCAAGGTCCACGCGAGAGTGTCCTCGAGTTCTTCGAACACGTAGGATTCAAGTGCCCAGAGAGGAAAGGAATAGCTGATTTTTTGCAAGAGGTGACATCTAAGAAGGACCAAGAACAATATTGGTTAAAAAAAAGCCAACCCTACAGATATATCTCGGTTCCTGAATTCGTGGAGGCCTTCAGCTCTTTTCGGAGTGGCCAGCAACTTGCAGCTGATCTCAGGGTTCCTTACGACAAGTCCAGAGCTCATCCGGCTGCATTGGTCACAGAGAAGTATGGCATTTCAAATTGGGAATTGTTCAAGGCATGTTTTTCGAGGGAGTGGCTGCTAATGAAGCGCAATTCATTCGTGTACATATTCAAGACCACGCAGATTACAATCATGTCTTTGATTGCCTTCACTATGTTCCTTAGAACAGAAATGCCAGTGGGCACAGTACAAAATGGAGGAAAATTTTTAGGAGCGTTGTTCTTCAGTCTAATTAATGTGATGTTTAATGGTATGGCGGAACTGGCAATGACTATTTTCAGACTTCCTGTTTTCTATAAGCAGAGGGATTTCTTGTTTTATCCTGCGTGGGCTTTTGGGTTACCAATTTGGGTCCTCAGGATCCCACTTTCGTTCGTGGAATCAGGGATTTGGATCATTCTTACCTATTACACCATTGGATTTGCTCCATCTGCTAACAGGTAAATAGTAGTGTTCACATTTTTCATTTTCCATCTTATAAATTTATATCCTTCTGGAACACTAACTCACACGATTTTTTCTTCACTGCTCCAGATTTTTCAAACAGTTCTTGGCATTCTTTGGCATACATCAGATGGCTCTGTCCCTCTTTCGGTTCATTGCTGCACTTGGAAGAACACAAGTTGTTGCTAGCACGCTCGGTACCTTTACCTTGCTAATGGTATTTGTCCTAGGAGGATTTATTGTTGCCAAAAGTAAGTAATCGATCTTATATATGACTTTATCGTGTTAATGCAGTTAAACCAAACTAACGCATGCTTAAATTTGTTCTAAGTTTCTTGAAAGTTTCAAATTATTTATGATTGTTCACTTTCTAAGCTATCCTTCTTATGAATGCAGATGACATTGAGCCTTGGATGCTATGGGGCTACTACATTTCTCCTATGATGTACGGACAGAATGCGATTGTCATGAATGAATTCCTTGACAAAAGATGGAGCGCGGTAAGATCTCTATGTGGTCTGATTGTCTTTAGTTCATGATTTTTCGTTCCATAAAAACACGTTCATCTAATCAATTCTCATCTTCGTTTGCAGCCAAATACAGATCCAAGAATTAACGCAACTACAGTCGGGAAAGTCCTTCTCAAGTCTAGAGGATTTTTCACAGATGAATACTGGTTTTGGATATGTATTGGAGCACTATTTGGTTTTTCTCTTCTCTTCAACATCTTGTTCATTGCAGCATTGACTTTTCTGAACCGTAAGTTCATCTTACTTTGAAGCTTTACTCTCTTTTCTTAATGGAAATGAAGTTCCGGAGCTGACACACCCTCATTTTCTTTTTCGGGGAACGAACATTAGCTCTTGGGGATTCAAAAGCTGTCATAGTTGATGACAAAAGTGAAGGAAAGAGAAGGAAGTCGTTAAGCGAAGAAATGACAGTGAAAAGTTCTTCAGAAATTTCTGGTGCTTCGGATCATACACCAAAGAAAGGAATGGTTTTGCCTTTCCAACCCCTTTCGCTTGCGTTTAACCATGTGAACTACTTTGTAGATATGCCCCATGTAAGTCGTTCATTTCAAACATTTTATTCCTGATGCCTCACATACTCATTTCGATCAAGAAATATTATTGTTTTGGTGACTGATTCCAGGAAATGAAGACTCATGGAGTTGAAGAAGATCGTCTTCAATTGCTACGAGATGTCAGTGGTGCTTTTAGACCGGGAATATTGACAGCACTTGTAGGTGTTAGTGGTGCTGGAAAGACAACTCTTATGGACGTCCTGGCAGGTAGAAAGACTGGTGGATATATCGAAGGGACCATTAACATATCTGGTTACCCAAAGAACCAAGAAACATTTGCTCGTGTCAGTGGTTATTGTGAACAGAATGACATTCATTCCCCGCATGTTACTGTCTATGAATCTCTCCTGTATTCAGCCTGGCTCCGTCTTGCTTCTGATGTCAATACACAAACACGAAAGGTATGTTGCACTGGAATCTTTCTTATCTAGACTTTAAATCATATTTTCAATTTGATCTTGAAATCTTATTTTCAATGTTCTTTTTAATGGTGATACAGATGTTTGTTGAAGAAGTCATGGATTTGGTTGAGCTTAATCCAATAAGAAATTCTCTCGTTGGCCTCCCGGGACTAGATGGTCTTTCAACAGAACAACGGAAGAGACTAACCATAGCTGTGGAGCTGGTTGCTAACCCCTCTATCATTTTCATGGATGAACCGACATCTGGTCTCGATGCCAGGGCTGCTGCTATCGTCATGCGTACTGTGAGAAACACAGTGGACACAGGCAGAACTGTTGTCTGCACAATTCACCAGCCAAGCATAGATATTTTTGAATCTTTCGACGAATTACTCTTGATGAAACGTGGAGGGCAAGTGATTTATGCTGGACCCCTCGGCCGTCACTCTCACAAGCTTGTAGAATATTTTGAAGTGAGTTTTCCTTTCACTTCTTATTTCTTATACGTCTTTCGCTAGTAATTTTAGAGAAGTGATTTCCGCATGAGCCTTGTTTATTTCTCGTCTTCCATTGAATAAATCAAAGAAGAATCAAGTGACAAAATAAACGAGTTGTGTAGAAGAAGAAAATGCATGTGTGGAAGTCATTTCCTGTGATTTTAATGCAGTATGGACTCATATCTTTAACCTCTACAGGCCATCCCGGGTGTGCCCAAGATCAAGGATGGTTACAATCCTGCTACATGGATGCTTGAGGTCACTGCTCCTGCAGTTGAGACTCAACTTGATGTGGACTTTGCAGACATTTACCAAAACTCCTCACTTTACCAGTAAGTGTCGTAATATCTTTCTTGTGTAAGCTATGATTTCTAGTTTTATGATTCACACTCTTCCTCTTGATGTTCTTTTAGGAAGAACCAGGAGATGATCAAAGAGCTCAGTACACCGGCTCCCGGGTCTAAAGATCTCTACTTTCCAACCAAATACTCTCAACCTTTTCCGGTTCAGTGCAAAGCTTGTTTCTGGAAAATGCATTGGTCTTATTGGAGAAATCCTCAGTACAATGCCATACGATTCTTTATGACCATTGTCATCGGTGTCTTATTTGGTCTTATCTTCTGGCAGAAGGGACAACAGACGTAAGCTCTAGTTTTTTAACTGCAAAATTGATGAAATCATGTTATTGGCATCTCTATTTATTATGAACGAAAATTTTCTTGTAACAGAGCCCAACAGCAAGATTTGATGAACTTTTTGGGAGCTATGTATGCTGCTGTGCTTTTCCTTGGAGCCACGAATGCTTCTGCAGTCCAATCTGTTGTCGCCATTGAAAGAACAGTTTTCTACCGCGAAAAAGCTGCCGGAATGTATTCTGAACTGCCTTATGCGTTTGCTCAGGTGATGTATAAAATTGACAAATTGTTAAGAGACCTTGTGGTACACATCATATTACTTGATTGGCAAGTTATCCCTTTTTTTTTTGCAGGTGGCTATAGAGACAATCTATGTTGCAATCCAAACATTTATATATACACTTCTTCTCTATTCCATGATTGGATTCAAGTGGAAAATCGAAAAATTCCTTTGGTTTTACTACTATATCCTAATGTGCTTCATCTACTTCACAATGTACGGTATGATGGTGGTTGCACTGACTCCGGGCCACCAGATTGCTGCCATTGTCATGTCTTTCTTCCTCAGTTTCTGGAACTTGTTTTCCGGCTTCCTCATTCCAAGACCGGTACGTCATATCAAAATTACAAGCCTATTTGGGATTTGTTTCTAGAAGAGATAAAAGCGTTTCTGACTATCAAACATTGTTCTAACTGCATTTGGTAGAACAACTTAGCTTCTTGCTCACAGAAGCGTTTTCTGGATAAGCACTCCTAATAAAACTGTTTATAAGTAGAAATTCTTCTTATGAAAACAATCCCAAACTAACCCTAAATATGTGGTCGATGCACATTGCTTTCGTTTAACCTCATTATATGAAAGCCCATAGTTCAAAAATTAACATTGAATTTATATTGTGTTTGCAGCAAATACCAATCTGGTGGAGGTGGTACTACTGGGCTTCCCCTGTGGCCTGGACACTTTATGGCCTTGTGACATCCCAAGTGGGTGACAAGAATGCTGACCTTATCTTGCCTGGATATGGCACCATGCCATTGAAGAAGTTCCTGAAAGATGACTTTGGTTTTGAGTATGACTTCCTTCCGGTCGTCGCCGCCGCACACGTCGGCTGGGTTCTTCTTTTCTTCTTTGTGTTTGCCTATGGCATCAAGTTCCTCAACTTCCAAAGGAGATAGAGAAAGAACCAACTTTCAATACTACTGCAAATCATATTAGAAGGTCTTGGGAAGAGTATTAGTTTTTGTAATTTGTGTTAGTTTTCTAGTTTCTAGTGTTAGAGGAGTGTTTAATTTGGGTTTATCCAGAAATGCAATTTCTGAACGAGTTAGAATGTCATGATTATTCTGGGTGACATGATATTAATGTTATGGAGACAAGTTTCCTTTTTAGTAAACGATTAGATTTTACATATATCTTTTTTGTTATGCTATGACTGACTTGCATAACTGGCAAAGTGGATGCAAATTTCCGCCTTCTTCTTCTTGGACAAAATTGCATATACAAAACATTTGACACCTTAGGTCAATGCCAAGAGCCTCACGCGCTCACGATGAATGGGGGGGCTTTGGGCGAAGAACCTCCGATGCCAAAGTTAGAATTTAGAGAGAAAAGTGTTTGAAAAGTTTTTGAGAGTTTTGCAAGAGTGTGGACCTCCTCTTTTAGAGAAAAATAGGGTCATATATATAGGGAATGGAGGTGGCCGGTCCTTAGAGGTTTTTTGTGTGAAAATGGGTGATTTAATTAGTGATTAATTAGGACTTAATCGATTAATTAGCCAATTAATCTCCATTTATATGGAATAATTTGTAGATTATGAAGTAATTACCTTAAGATGAGGATGGATGAGATAATTTGGAATTGGTTACATATTTTGGACACTCTTGGCTTAATTAAAGAATGATTGTCCACTACTCGCGCGTAGGATAACCGGTATGTCTCAGGGATAACTTTGTCATTTTTATCAAAAATCCATATGTCGTCTTGTGATTATTTTTTACTCCACAGGCAAAGTCTATGACTCTATGACTAACAAATAACATTACATGTATCACGTTTATTCAGGACGTAATTTTATGGCTAATGTGGTCAATGAACAAATAAACTTTTAAGTGTGACAATCATTAATCAAGGAATATTATCAATTCACTTCCAATGTAATCGAATTTCAATATGACATTGCAAATTTGTAATAACATTATGTAACGTGTGACATTCAAACCAGAAAAATTACACAACCGGCAGTAAATGACAGCCACGAACACCCAACATATATAATCCCCAAGCTCTCAAGTCTCCACGTCCAACCCAACGACCGTCAACCTCAAGACTCAAACTTTCCGCACAAATCTGCACAGAGATTCAATGTCAGACCCAAAACCAAAACCCAGAGTGGTGTGCTGCATCGGCGACACCCATGGCTTCCACACCAAGCTCCAGAATTTCTGGTCCAATCTCCAATCCGCCATCGACCCATCAGATTTCTCCACCGCCGTCATCATTTTCCTCGGGGATTACTGCGACCGCGGCCCGGACACCAGGAAAATCATCGACTTTCTCATCTCCCTGCCCACCAGATACCCGAATCAGAAGCACGTCTTTCTCTCCGACAACCACGACCTGGCCTTGGCCGCCTTCGTGGGCGTCCTGCCGCCGCCTCCCGACGGGTCGGAGTTTTCCGAGGGGTGGAAGGATTATGCGGATAGCGAGGAGAGAGAAGGGTGGTTTAAGGGAGATGGGTACGAGAGAATGCACTTGCAGGGGAGGAGATGGGGTGGGAAGATCAAGGCCAAGTTTAATGCAGCAAAAGGGACGGAGTACAAAGGGTCGATTTATGATGCTGGGCCCACATTTGAATCCTATGGGGTCCCACATGGTTCAGCTGGTATGTGTTTCAATTTTGCTGGATTTGCGTGTGAGATTCATGGATTTTTTGTTTGCTGATTTGGGATTTTTGTTTTGGATTGTTTGTTGATTTGATCCATTTTGTTAAGTTCTTTTGTCTTTTGGGACTGTTTACGTAGCAAACACTTCTGATTAAAAGTGCTTCTGCTAAATGTAAAATCAAGTAGTTATGGAAAAGCACTCGGAATTGCTTCAGCATCTAGCAGCTACTTCTCAAAGCGCATCTATGAGTAAAAAATTGCTTTTAAATTTTTCTGCCAGAATGTAGACAAAAACTTTTGGTTGTAAGAATCCATATGCTTTCCGGTTCTGTGCAATAGCAATTGACAAATGCTAAACTTTGTTAAGTTATGGATGTACCATTGTGTTATTGACTTATTAGTATTCGCAACCGTGGGTTAGGGCAGTTTTCTCGGGCAATGTTCCCGCCCCTTGCACTCAAACGCAAATCCCCCTTCCCATAGTTTAGAATTGTTTAGAATATGGTCTTTGTCAAAAAAATCTTGTTAGTATTCAGTGATTTGGTCACCTAGTGTCATATATTTACAATGTCTATACTCGGACTGGTCCGTGTGCTTTATTTGTAAATTCAATGTTGTAGCTTTGTTCTGTAGTTTTCTGTGTTGAAAGAATGATTGTTATGGGTAGATTTGGTTAAGGCTGTTCCCGACAAACACAAGAAGTTTCTTGCTGATATGGTTTGGGTCCATGAAGAGGTGAGGCCTGTTCTATTTCCTATCTTCTTTATTTTTTGGATGAAAAATAGAGCCGGTGTGTTAAATTTACTAAAATGTGAGAAAAACCTTTAAATTTCAATTGGTTCACTTTCCCATTCTTTTTGTGTGTGGTGGAGTGGAATGCAGTAGTTGAGAACTGTAGGACCAAATGCCGAAGCTTAGTCAGTCTTGATGATGTGCGTTTTTTCCAGGATAATGTCTGCGTAGAGACTGCAGATGGAATCAAACACTGTAGATTGATTGCTGTGCACGCTGGTTTAGAGAAAGATAAAGATGTCAAGCAGCAGTTGGCGTTTTTGAAAGCCAGAGACACCCGGGTGCCTAAGATAGAGGCTCTGAGTGGGAGGAAAAATGTATGGGATATACCATAGGTAATGGCGTTCCACCTCTTAATATCAGCAATCCTTTCTACTGAAACGTTCGTCGTTTATTGTCCGATGGTTTTTGTATTTCTTATGTTCGTTAGTTCTCGATAAAGACTTCATCTTTTGTGGGTTAACTGAGATTTGATATACAACATACAATGAAATGCAACTGAAATCAATAGATATTTTGGTGTTGTGGTCCTGATAGGAACTGACAGAGAAACCAACTATTGTCGTAAGCGGTCATCACGCGAAACTTAACATTGAAGGCCTCAGACTGATCATTGATGAAGGTGGTGGTATGGCGGAAAGGCCAGTGGCTGCAGTTGTGCTCCCCTCTATGAAAATAGTCCGTGATACAGATGCGTTGACAAACTAGTTTCAAATCTGGGGTACATACTTACATTGTCATATACTATACTCATAATAAAGTATCTATTTGATAGCAGAATTTGGTAAAAGTGTATAATCAACCGGATCAATTAGATCCTATGAGCTAGTGTAGAACCGTAGAGCTGATAAGTCTTCGTATGTTTCTGATTTGCCGTCTTTAGCAGTTGCTGCATCGAAGAAAATTCTTGTTCCTGACAGCCAGAGTGATGGCTCTTCGTCTTTGACGCAGCAATTGGGAGCTATGAGTACAGTTGCAGAGGATCCTCAGGGTTATGATACCTGTGGAGCCAAAAATAATCGAGAGGCGACACGTGAATTTTGGATAAAAAAGGACAAAAATACTCTTGAGGCATATCGGGATTCCTACACTCGAGCAGCGGGCAATCATCCTCAACCAAGTCAAAAGTGCCCAAAATAGGTAACAATTCAAAATCTATTTCATCCATCCTTATCCAATATTCTCCACAAGGGGTAATTATTCTATTAATTAGCTAATTGATTAGGTAATTATTCCATAACTCCCAAATTAACACAAATCAAGAACCTAGCCCACAAAAATACTCTTGAGGCATATCGGGATTCCTACACTCGAGTAGCGGGCAATCATCCTCAACCAAGTCAAAAGTGCCCAAAATAGGTAACAATTCAAAATCTATTTCATCCATCCTCATCCAATATTCTCCACAAGGGGTAATTATTCTATTAATTAGCTAATTGATTAGGTAATTATTCCATAACTCCCAAATTAACACAAATCAAGAACCTAGCCCACAAACAAGGCTAGGTGGTCGATCCTCTCACCCTAGGAGGCTGGCCACTCTCCTATTTAAACCCCATTCTTTTCCTTAAAGTTCAGTTGGAATTCTCTTTCTAAAATTCTCTAGAATTTTCAAACACTCTCTCTAAATTCTAACTTTGGTATCGAAGGTCTTCGGCCAAAGCCCCCATTCATCGTGGGTGCGTGAGGCTCTTGGCCTTGACCAAAGGTGTTAATTATTTTATAGGTGCAATTTTGTCATCAAGGAGGAAGAAATTTGCATCCGCAATACCCATATATGTGCATACCAGTTATGTTTTATGCTTTCAAATTAAGGGTTTTAGAGGGTGTGCAGAACGCTGTAGCATAGTCAATTTCTGTGTGACATCTTGGAGGATAACATATTGTCGTACTGTGTCACACATGCTACCATTGACACGGTTTTCCTAACAAAGGTGGCCAATACTCGTTAAATGCAGGAGCAAAAGCTGTGCTGAATTTAGATCAAATGGCGGCGGCTTTGGCGGAGGACGATCTGGCTCGGTCGACGAGCCAGAGGAGCTGGGGGTCGGGGAGCGAGAGGAGTTGGGCGTCCACGAGTTTCAGGGAAGTGTGGCAGGCACCACCGGACGTGTTCAACAGAAGCGGGCGGCAGGACGACGATGAGGAGCTGCGGTGGGCGGCGATCCAACGGCTGCCGACATATGACAGGTTGAAAAGAGGGATGCTGAGGCAGGTGCTGGATAACGGGAAGGTGGTGACTGATGAGGTGGACGTGACGAGGCTGGGAATGCAGGACAAGAAGCAGTTGATGGAGAGTATACTCAAGGTTGTGGAAGATGATAACGAAAAGTTCTTGAGAAGACTTAGAGACAGAACCAATAGGTTTGAGACTCTTTCTTTCTTTTCTTTTTGGAAAAACTTGAACTACTCTAATCTGCAGACGGGATTCAAACTCGAGTGCATGGGCTGGTCACACTGCCCTACTCAACTCTACGAAACTTTGTCTTCAAAACCCAAGTGTTTTTTTTTCCTTAAAAGAATGATAATCTTTTGCCTTTTTAATGATCTTTTTTATTATTTGGGTTTTTGTTACTTCTGTGAATTTTGTAGAGTGGGGATTGAAATTCCGAAGATTGAAATTCGATACGAGAATTTGTCGATTGAAGGAGATGTGTATGTTGGGAGCAGAGCACTGCCTACTCTGCTCAGTGCTACCTTAAACACTATTGAGGTTTGATTTCTTCAGATTTTCCATCTTTTTACGACTAGTTTATGAAGGAACTTTTTTTTTCCCTTAAATTTGTAATTTTCTTTCAAATTTTAATGATTTTTCAAGATGTTTGTTTGTGGGATGCAGAGTGTTCTGGGATTAATTAAGCTTGCTCCATCAAAAAAGAGAAAGATCCAGATACTTAAAGATGTCAGTGGAATTGTCAGACCTTCCAGGTATGAGATTACAAGTCCTTTTCTTTTCCAATTACTGTAAGGAATTGGTGGTTGATTTGCAGATTTCAGAAACAAAAAAAATATGTTTCAGTTTTTTGGGTAATCTCTTGTTTTCTATGTAGGTAAGTAATTTTGATTTGTCCTTACTGTATACTTATGTTTTGGGGATGGGAGGTCGAACTCCGGACCTCAAGTGCATGGGTGAATGCTCTCGACAGTTAACTGATATGATAATTTTCCAGGATGACCCTACTTTTGGGTCCTCCAGGTGCAGGCAAAACAACCTTGTTACTAGCACTTGCAGGAAAGCTTGATGATGATCTAAGAGTGAGATTCTCTCTCTCTCTCTCTCTCTCTCTCTCTTTAAAAACAGTTTAATTGGTTTGCATAATTAGGCTTTGTTATTGATTACTTAAAATATGGTGATCAGGTTTCTGGGAAAATCACATATTGTGGCCATGAACTGAATGAGTTTGTTCCAAAAAGAACATGTGCTTACATTAGTCAGTATGATCTTCACTATGGAGAAATGACAGTGAGAGAGACGTTGGATTTCTCGGGACGATGTTTGGGTGTCGGAACTAGATGCCAAATGCTGGCTGAACTCTCAAGAAGAGAGAAAGAAGCCGGAATCAAGCCTGACCCCGAGATTGATGCATTCATGAAAGCCACCTCAGTCTCAGGCCAGAAGACTAATTTGGTCACAGATTATGTTCTCAAGGTTCGTAATTGCCTCATTTTTCAAGACAAATGTTTTCCGCGCGCCCCTGTTTGTTTATGTCCCTTAATTCTCTTTTCGATTATGATTCTTGGACAATCTGACTAATTAGTATAGAAATTTTGACAGATACTTGGATTGGATATCTGTGCTGATATCATGGTTGGTGATGATATGAGAAGGGGTATTTCCGGTGGCCAGAAGAAGCGCGTGACCACCGGTATATTTTTTTGCACCATGTTGTTAATTTTGTTCATCAAATCTTCTTATAATTATGGTTTAGGGACTAATTGCTTGAACAATGTGCAGGGGAGATGTTGGTAGGACCAGCAAAGGTTCTTCTGATGGATGAAATATCAACAGGGTTAGACAGTTCCACAACTTTTCAGATATGCAGATACATGCGGCAATTGGTTCACATAATGGATGTTACCATGGTCATCTCTCTTCTGCAGCCCGCGCCAGAGACATTTGAGCTCTTCGATGACCTAATCCTGCTTTCAGAAGGACAGATCATGTACCAAGGTCCACGCGAGAGTGTCCTCGAGTTCTTTGAACTCGTGGGATTCAAGTGCCCAGAGAGGAAAGGAGTAGCCGATTTTTTGCAAGAGGTGACATCCAAGAAGGACCAAGAACAATATTGGTTAAAAAAAGGCCAGCCCTACAGATATATCTCGGTTCCTGAGTTCGTGGAGGCCTTCAGCTCTTTTCGGAGTGGCCAGCAACTCGCAGCTGATCTCGGGGTTCCTTACGACAAGTCCAGAGCTCATCCGGCTGCATTGGTCACAGATAAGTATGGCATTTCAAACTGGGAATTGTTCAAGGCATGTTTTTGGAGGGAGTGGCTGCTAATGAAGCGCAATTCGTTTGTGTACATATTCAAGACCACGCAGATTGCAATCATGTCTTTGATTGCCTTCACCGTGTTCCTTAGAACAGAAATGCCTGTGGGCACAATACAAAATGGAGGAAAATTTTTCGGAGCGTTGTTCTTCAGTCTGAATAATGTGATGTTAAATGGTATGGCGGAACTGGGAATGATTGTTTTCAGACTTCCTGTTTTTTTTAAGCAGAGGGATTTCTTGTTTTATCCTGCGTGGGCTTTCGGGTTACCAATTTGGGTCCTCAGGATCCCACTTTCGTTCGTGGAATCAGGGATTTGGATCATTCTTACCTATTACACCATTGGATTTGCTCCATCCGCTAGCAGGTAAATAGTAGTGTTCACATTTTTCAGTTTCCATCTTATAAATTTATATCCTTCCGGAACACCAACTCACACGATTTTTTCTTCACTGCTCCAGATTTTTCAAACAGTTCTTGGCATTCTTTGGCATACATCAGATGGCTCTGTCCCTCTTTCGGTTCATTGCTGCACTTGGAAGAACACAAGTTGTTGCTAGCACGATCGGTACCTTTACCTTGCTAATGGCATTTGTCCTGGGAGGATTTATTGTTGCCAAAAGTAAGTAATCAATCTTATATCTGACCTTATCGTGTTAATGTAGTTAAACCAAAGTGACGCATGCTTAAATTTGTTCTAAGTTTCTTGAAAATTTCAAATTATTTATGATTGTCCACTTTCTAAGCTATCCTTCTTACCTTATGAATGCAGATGACCTTGAGCCTTGGATGCTATGGGGCTACTACATTTCTCCTATGATGTACGGACAGAATGCGATCGTCATGAATGAATTCCTTGACAAAAGATGGAGCGCGGTAAGATCTCTCTGTGGTTTGATTGTCTTCAGTTCAAGATTTTTCGTTCCATAAAAACGCGTTCATCTAATCTATTCTCATCTTTGTTTGCAGCCAAATACAGATCCAAGAATTAACGCAACTACAGTCGGGAAAGTCCTTCTCAAGTCTAGAGGATTCTTCACAGATGAATACTGGTTTTGGATATGTATTGGAGCACTATTTGGTTTTTCTCTTCTCTTCAACATCTTGTTCATTGCAGCATTGACTTTTCTGAACCGTAAGTTCATCTCACCTTGAAGCTTTACTCTCTTTTGTTAACGGAAATGAAGTTCCGGAGCTGACACACCCTCCTTTTCCTTTTCGGGGAACCAACATTAGCTCTCGGGGATGCAAAAGCTGTCATAGCTGATGATGAAAGTGAAGGAAAGAGAAGGAAATCGTTAAGTGAAGAAATGACAGCAAAAAGTTCTTCAGAAATTGCTGGTGCTTCGGATCATGCACCAAAGAAAGGAATGGTTTTGCCCTTCCAACCCCTTTCGCTTGCGTTTAACCATGTGAACTACTTTGTGGATATGCCCCCTGTAAGTCGTTCATTTCAGACATTTTATTCCTGATGCTTCACATACTCATTTCGACCAAGAAATATACTTCTTTTAGTTACTAATTCCAGGAAATGAAGACTCATGGAGTTGAAGAAGATCGCCTTCAATTGCTACGAGATGTCAGTGGTGCTTTTAGACCGGGAATATTGACAGCGCTTGTAGGTGTTAGTGGTGCTGGAAAGACAACTCTTATGGACGTCCTGGCAGGTAGAAAGACTGGTGGATACATCGAAGGGACCATTAACATATCTGGTTATCCAAAGAACCAAGAAACATTTGCTCGTGTCTGTGGTTATTGTGAACAGAATGACATCCATTCCCCCCATGTTACTGTCTATGAATCTCTCCTGTATTCAGCCTGGCTCCGTCTTGCTTCTGATGTCAATACACAAACACGAAAGGTATGCTGCACTGGAATCTTTCTTATCGAGACTTTAAATTGTATTTTCAATTTAATCTTGAAATCTTATTTTCAGTCTTCTTTTGAACGGTGATACAGATGTTTGTTGAAGAAGTCATGGGTTTGGTTGAGCTTAATCCAATAAGAAATTCTCTCGTTGGCCTTCCGGGACTAGATGGTCTTTCAACAGAACAACGGAAGAGACTAACCATAGCTGTGGAGCTGGTTGCTAACCCCTCTATCATTTTCATGGATGAACCGACATCTGGTCTTGATGCAAGGGCTGCTGCTATCACCATGCGTACTGTGAGAAACACGGTGGATACAGGCCGAACTGTTGTCTGCACAATTCACCAGCCAAGCATAGATATTTTTGAATCTTTCGACGAGTTACTCTTGATGAAACGTGGAGGGCAAGTCATTTATGCTGGACCCCTCGGCCGCCACTCTCACAAGCTTGTAGAATATTTTGAAGTGAGTTTTCCTTTCGCTTCTTATTTCTTGTACGTCCTTCACTAGTAATTTTAGAGAAGTGATTTCCGCATGAGCCTTGTTTATTTCTCGTCTTACATTGAATAAATCAAAGGAGAATCAAGTGACAAAATAAACGAGTTGTGCAGAAGAAGAAAATGCATGTGTGGAAGTCATTTCCTGTGATTTTAATGCTGTCTGGACTCATATCTTTAACCTGTACAGGCCATCCCGGGTGTGCCCAAGATCAAGGATGGTTACAATCCTGCTACATGGATGCTTGAGGTCACTGCTCCTGCAGTTGAGACTCAACTTGATGTGGACTTTGCAGACATTTACCAAAACTCCTTGCTTTACCAGTAAGTGTCGTAATATCTTTCTCGTGTAAGGTATGATTTCTAGTTTTATGATTCTCACTCTTCCTCTTGATGTTCTTTTAGGAGGAACCAGGAGCTTATCAAAGAGCTTAGTACACCGGCTCCCGGGTCCAAAGATCTCTACTTCCCAACCAAATACTCTCAACCTTTCCCGGTTCAGTGCAAAGCTTGTTTCTGGAAAATGCATTGGTCTTATTGGAGAAATCCTCAGTACAATGCCATCCGATTCTTTATGACCATTGTCATCGGTGTCTTGTTCGGTCTTATCTTCTGGCAGAAGGGACAGCAGACGTAAGCTCTGGTTTTTTAACTGCAAATTTGACTAAATCATGTTATTGGCATCTCTATTTATTAGGAACGAAAATTTTCTTGTAACAGAGCACAACAGCAAGATCTGATGAACCTTTTGGGAGCTATGTATGCTGCTGTGCTTTTCCTTGGAACCACGAATGCTTCTGTGGTCCGATTTGTTGTCGCCATTGAAAGAACAGTTTTCTACTGTGAAAGAGCTGCCGGAATGTATTCTGAACTGCCTTATGCATTTGCTCAGGTGATGTATACAATTGACAAATTGTTAGAGACCTTTTGGTACACATCGTATTACGTGATTGACAAGTTATCCCCCCTTTTTTTGCAGGTGGCTATAGAGACGGTCTATGTTGCAATCCAAACATTTATATATACACTTCTTCTCTTCTCCATGATTGGATTCACGTGGAAAGTCGAAAAATTCATTTGGTTCTACTACTATATCCTAATGTGCTTCATCTACTTCACAATGTACGGTATGATGGTGGTTGCACTGACTCCGGGCCCCCAGATTGCTGCCATTGTCATGTCCTTCTTCCTCGGTTTCTGGAACTTGTTTTCCGGCTTCCTCATTCTAAGACCGGTACGTCATATCAAAATTAAGGGCCTATTTGGGATTGTTTCTAGAAGAGATAAAAGCGGTTTCTGACTATCAAACATTGTTCTAACTGCATTTGGTAGAAAACCTTAGCTTCTAGCTCATAGAAGCGTTTTCTGGAGAAGCATTTGTAACAAAACTGTATGCAAGTAGAAATGCTTCTTACGAAAACAATCCCAAACTAGCCCTAAATATGCGGTCGATGCACATTGCTTTCATTTAACCTCACTACATGAAAGTCCACAGTTCAAAAATTAACCTTGAATTTCTGTTGTGTTTGCAGCAAATACCAATCTGGTGGAGGTGGTACTACTGGGCTTCCCCTGTGGCCTGGACAGTTTATGGCCTTGTGACATCCCAAGTGGGTGACAAGAACGCTGACCTTATCCTGCCTGGATATGGCACCATGCCATTGAAGAAGTTCCTGAAAGATGACTTTGGTTTTGAGTATGACTTCCTTCCGGCCGTCGCCGCCGCACACGTCGGCTGGGTTCTTCTTTTCTTCTTTGTGTTTGCCTATGGCATCAAGTTCCTCAACTTCCAAAGGAGATAGAGAAAGAACCAACTTTCAATACTACTGCAAATCATATTAGTAAGTCCTGGGGAGGGTATTAGTTTTTGTAGTTTGTGTTAGTTTTCTAGTATCTAGTGTTAGAGGAGTGTTTAATTAGGGTCCAAAAATGCAATTTCTGAACGAGTTGGAATGTCTTGATTATTGTGGATGGCGTGATATTGACGTTACGTAGACAAGTTTCACTTTTAGTAAACGATTAAATTTTACGTGTATCTTTTTTGTCATGCTATGACTCACTTGCATAATTGGCAAAGTCTATGACTCTATGACTAACAAATAACATTACATGTATCACATTTATTGATTTTAGAACGTAATTTTATGGGTAATGTGGTCGATGAACACACTAGTTCAACGAAACACTAAAATAGATTTCAATTTTTCAGAGATTAAACAACTACTCTTAACACACTAGTTCAACGAAACAGTCAAATATATTTCAATTTTTCAGGATTAAACGACAACTCTTAACACAATATTTCAACGAAATAGTTATCCAAAATCCTGGATAATGCACAGTACAATGATATTTTACTATAAGTAATATTTAGAGAAGAACAATTGAGAATGCCTATCGAGTAAAGGGGAGAATGCTACTACTTGAGCTACAAGTTTTTTTTTTTCCTTATCTTTCTATATTCTTGAAAGTTGAAAGTTGAAAGCTTCACACTTGATACTCTAGGGATCTAACTATCAACCGCCACATCGAGCGTCACCTTTATTTAAAAAGTTGAGGTTTTTTACATTGGGCACCACAATCTACACTTTGCCATTGACGAGACCAGAAAACCACCATGGCAGCTTGGCAATCTTCAACATTTCCAAGCTCACTCGGTAACTGTAAAGAAGGAGAATCCGAACCATTCATATCTACGTCATTTTTCTGTTAACAGAATGTATTAGTTAAATTCAATATATGACTTGAATCAAGACTCACTGCGAATGTAATCTTATAATTCGAACCATTCATCATCTACGTCTTTTTCGGTTACCAAAATGTGTCACTTGAATTCAATCAATCCAATATCAATTAGATTATAAGTATGATCCATGTTGACTGCTATCGATTTCACACAGATGACAAAAACTTGACTAATTTCCTTTGAAGTAAAACATTTCTATTTTTCTTTCAAAAACAAGTTGGTTGTATATAATTTAAGCATTGAAGGTGAGGTGGTGTTGCTGTCATTTAAATAATGCTTTAGATTTAGTGGATGACTTGCTAATGGACTTACTGCCCCGAAATCCCCGAAAGGGGTTTATGATCAGAACCCTGACGAGACCTTGAGTGCAAAAGCCTTTCGGTTTCGGCTTCGTAAGTCTCAACAAAATTGAATGCCAAAAGGGTTTATGCTCGAAAAGGGTTTTATGCTCTTATTATACACTAGAAATTTGTACCCGCGCGATGCTGCGGGATTTAAAATCATATGAAATATTTTATAGGTTCAATTTTCACAATGTTTGAGTGAAAAACAGAGAATTATGAATGACAAATGAGTAATAAGTCATTGAACCCAATCAACGAACTTTATTTAAATAGAACCAAATGAGTAATAAGTCATTAAACCCTCACTTTACCATTCTAATTTTTTGCATATCTGTCTGTGTATATATGAGGGTGGTCATTCAACCCTCACTTTTTTCTTTTTTTAGAGTTTTGCATACTAATTGGAGGAAACCAAGGAATTCGGAGCTTTTCCATACCTCGGCTTATATTTTGAGGGAATTTAATGTGTTCTTGGAAATTGGTAAAAGTGAATGTGGAGGAATAGGAGAAGATTCCATTGTCTGTCAAGCTCTTCCCTTTGAATTGCTGTAAAAGAAACTCTCACATCCACCATTCCACCATTCCTCCTATTCAAATTGAAAAAATTTAAATTAAAAATTTTAAGAAAAAACTCGACAGAAAATCACTAAATAGTTCAATAAATTTGGAATCTTTGTTATTTTCCTGAAGAATAAAAGGTGGAAACTTTACCTGAGGAACTAAAAGCCAAGCTGTGATGAGAGCAAGGCAGATGGTGCTGGAAATGTTATGGAGGGACATAATCAGAACTGATAGGATTGAATAAATCAGTTGGAAAACTCAAGATGTGATCAACTTGTTTGTTGCCGACCTGCATCCACACAAAAAACCATACAAAAAAATCGCTAATTATATTCGATAGCATACCACAATATCATGGTACAAAGTTACCTGTAATCACGAACTTAATCACCTGAAATCTGCCGGACAACTCATCAGGAAACCCAACTTTTTCTGGGTTTAAATTTTCTCCCAATCCGAAACGGATTCATCTAAAACACAAAGTCGAACGGGCTAATCCCTTCACTGGACTGTGATTTAACAGAAGTTCACAATCTCTCCACAGTGCCTTAGCAGTGCTACTTGTTTCCTAGGTTCTGAACTGGACCTGAGGTGCGAAGAGAAGCATCTCTTTTTTATGACTTCCACTTATCGATCCCGGGCCGTAAAAGTGACCGACCGGGGCCCTATTGATGGATGAAAGAAAGAATCCAAATTTTATCATTAAAACCAAAATTATAGTAAGAAAATAATAATTATAACAGCTTGTACAAACATGAGTTTTTGAAATTCACCTGCCTTAACTTGTGCACACTTTACATACAGAGAACCTTATGTTTTTTTGGTGGTTTAAAAGCCTGCAAATCAAGGGAGGCTGTCCATTCTGTTACAAAGATGCAGGACCAAAATATATATTTTATCAATTTTCGAGAGCATAAATGGACATATTAAATTGTATGTAAAGAATGTATAGCAAACTATCAATATAGCAAAAGAAATCTCGACACAACTCTACCACAACAATAAGAAATTTCAAATAGAAACAATCTACCAACTATCATACGGATGATTTTTAAAATGAATAAAAGACTACCCTATTATGGAGAGCTTATACCCTTCATTTGTTTACTGTTCTTGATGAGTTGCAAAACACAACCAAACAAAAGAAAGGTCATGTCTGATAAGAAGGTTTCATTTATAATTATTTCTATTTCTACATAAATACTAATAAATTAAGCTCCCAATAATCTACGTAAACATTTGCAGGGCGCTCTTTTCCATCGACGGAAATGACTGAAACAGATTCGCCCCATGTCTTAATGACATCAGTTATGTGTGGAACCACCTAAATTGACTCAAATCATAGAAGAAAGGCAGTCATCAGTGTTCAAGCAAGTGAAGCAAAAAAGAAAAGGTAGGACATATGAACATTGTGATTTTGTATCATGACCTGGACAGTCTTGCCAACATAAGGGCACAGGACAAAAATGAATGAACTCAATTGCAATACACTAAACGTTTAAGGTATTGGATAACTAAATTATCTGAAGTTCAAGATATTAGAGTAGCTACATACAGATTTGGAGACAAAACCAATAGATCCAGGCCTGTATAGCTTGTAGTGAATAATGTTATCAATTGTTCCAGCAGTGTCACCAATCTTAAAAGCTCCAACTTGAATTCCTCCAATAGTAGCAGGGCCAATGACAACCTGCAAAAGATACGATAATTAAAGTTAGTATGGCTAGTTCATTTTCGCAGGTTAGTGAAATTAAGTTGACTTTGCATCAATGGTGTAACCTTGTTGTTTGCCCGTGCATATGCGATCAATTGCTTAGTGTCTGACTCAGGTACACCTTCAGTAATGATTGCCACAACTCTAATGGTTGGTTGCATAAGAGCAGCCATGGAAGAAGCGGGAGCATTGCAGATATATCAACATACATTCATCGTTAGGTACAACCATAGAAGTTTCGCACTCCAGAACACTACTCATAGAATAATTACTGACCTTCTGTATGAAGCAAAGTTGATTAAGACATCAGCAGTAGGATGTGTAGCGCGTGATGCTTCAATGCTGCAACAGTTATCAAACCAAAGGTCAGACAATCTTGAAACAACAGATCAAGAATGGTAATCTGACTATGAATATGATTTGAATACATTGGATATGGAAAATTAAGATTAACCAAGTATGCATGCATATACATAACTATACAAAAAGTGGTTTGTAGCCACAAAAGTCAAAATTTAGGAAGAGGATGAGAGAATGGCAACTTACTTTGAGTGCACTGATATGGCAATTTCCTCTTAATGGAAAAATGGCTTCTAAAATCCCTCTGAACCGGGGTTAAAGATTCCAGCAAACTGATGGTGTCTCCCTCCCTATTACAAACCTCAGTTATTACATTTACATCATTTTCAAACACTAAAAACTATAAGCAAAGATCAAGTTTGAAGTCAAAATTAGGAAATGATACACACCGCAAAGGAAGTCAAAATCGAGTTAGAAGCACCTGATATACCTTGCCAGCGATAATGTTGTTATCCCTAGTAAGAGTCACATCTAGGAAGCATTCATTGTTGCCAGGGTCCAAATCAACCTACAATTACGATTAGAGTTTAAACAAACTTAACAGCGCTTAAAGTTTAAAGATAAGACTAACACTCAACGTGAGACCAAGATAGAATCCAAAAATAAATTCAAGATATGATTAAAATTATTTGTTCTAATCGAACATATTTTCTAGTTTTCTTATCCAATTATACAATTGCAGTTCCTAAAACAAAAAATAATTAAAAAATAATTTGCAGAAAGAAAATTCAAACTTGATAACAATCTACCTTAAGAAACCCCATGACCGAGTAACAGCAAAAACAACATTGAGACATAATTTGGTGAATATATATGGCAGACAAATTTAACAACTCTACTATTGTTAACAAAGCTTCAACCAATACAACAGAAATCAAATCAATATATACCTGCATATCCTGAGTCCAAATTTTACACTCGTGTCCTGCAATGTCTTGGTGAGTGACTCCTGCTACGAATTGGCACGATGCTCATTATCTTGTAAATTTGCAAGCAAAATATACATATTGTTAGGAACAAAGTGTCTATCTATCAAAATGTGTAATATGCAAGTTTTTAATTGCAGATGTATGCAAGCTACAACCTAGTGTTAAATTTTGCAGAACATCTTTGTAAACTATATTTTTTGTAAATGTATTTGGCATTTCATTGTTGTTAGTAATTAAAACTTTGAGACCCTCTCTTGATGTGACTCTAGATAATGCAACATATAATTGACCATGAGTGAACACAAGTCGTGGTAAATAGAGTCCCACTTGTTTCAATGATTGTCCTTGACTTTTGTTAATTGTCACTGCATAACATGGTCTTATTGGAAATTGACGTCTTTTAAATACAAAGGGCCATTTGTTTTCAGTTGCTGTCAAGGTTATTCTAGGAATGAAAACTTTGTAATTAATGTTGCTGCCAGCAAGTATTCTAGCTTCAATAATTTTATCAAATAATTGAGTCACAACCAATCTTGTTCCATTACACAAACCTAAAGATTGGTTTAAATTTCGAAGCAACATAATAGGCATTCCAATCTTTAAAATTAACTAGTGTGAAGGCAAGCCATTGAAATCAAGTGTGTTGAGAAATTCTCTAAGATACATTATACTAAGAGTCTCAAAATTTCCAGAAGATGAGTATAAAGAATCAAAGCTTAAATAAACGCGTTTTTGAGCAGGTAACAAATCTATTGCATAATCATTTATCTCCACTACAATATTATTTTTTGGTGTAACAATAGCTCGCTCTCGTAAATATTCAAAACTGGCAAAATTATTTTCAAAGTCTGGATAAGTTGCTGAAAAAATAGAATGAATAGGATCATAGTAGGAATGAATGAGTAAATCATTTGGAATTCAATCCAACATGTATCTTTGTCATTTGAATCAAGTGTATCCCCAATTTGGCCATCACCTATCTGTAAAATCTCAGATGCAAAATTAGCAAGTTTTTCCTTTTGATCATTGTTTAATCCCTTTTGTGAAAGCCTCATATTTTCCTTCAACTGAAATACTTTGAAAAAATGCCATAAATAAGAGTTATTTAAAGAGGCATCTATTATCTCTTCTTTTGTTCCAGCAGGAATAACTGGTAAAATTTGCCTAAAGTCACCGCCTAATAAAAAAGGTTTGCCACCAAATGGAGCACTTTTATTTGAATCGTTTGAATGTGATAAAATATCAGAAAGTGACATGTCTAATGCTTCAAAACAATGTTTATGATTCATAGGAGCTTCATCCCAAATAATAAGATCTGCTTTTTCAATTAATTTACCGAGATGAGTCCCTTTGTTAATTTGACATGTTGAGCAATCTGTAACTATGAGAGGAATTTTAAATCTGGAGTGAGCAGTTCTACCATCTGGTAAAAGTAATGAAGCTATTCCAGATGAAGCAACTGCTAAAACAAGTTTACCCTCATACCTGATTTTACTTATTATTACATGCCATAAAAATGTTTTTCCAGTTCCTCCATGGCCATAAACAAAAAAGAGACCCGACTTTTTTTTCATTCACAGTACTAATAACACAATCATAGACAAATTTTTGGGTTTCATTAAGCTCTGTTACCAAAACAGAATGTTCTCGACTTAAATCATCATAATTGTAATTTAATTCTTCCCTCAACAATTTGTTTCTAATTTCTGACATTTTTCTTTCATCAGGCATAGGCAAATTATGATCTTTTAAAGAGCTAGATGATGCATTAAATAGTTACTCTAATTCAAATAGAAGAGAATTTTTTAATTCCAATTTTGGTAAATTCAGAGTTGGCATTGCAAAAGATTTTCGAAGCTCATACAAAATGTCATCACACATATATTGCCAATGACTATTAAAAAGCTGTTGAGGATTTGTTATTTCATAAAATAAAATCATTGTAACAAATAATTGCCTCAACTCGCGAGATGTTGCAATATTAACTGCATTGTCTAAAGCTTCAATCCACTCTGTCATCCCCTAGTAAACCCAAACATCTACACACAACTTGATACGATGGTTGAATAATGCGGTTCACAGTTCTAATGTCATCAAAATTGAGAACACCTTTTTGAATATTGAGAAGCATTCTTAAATAGTATAACTCACCTGATGCATGATGCATGATGCACGTAGGCAATTCTGCCTATGGATCCTCCTTTTCTTTTCCTAGGCTTCCAAATCTTATGTCGAGATCCCCATAGAAACTTTGACGGCAATTCTACATAAGTTAGTATTCGCGCTTCAGGAAAAAATTTATTTATTTCAAACCAACTTGTCAACATTGTGTGTTCAAAAGCTTTTTGATTAACAATTGATTCAAGTGATTGATTACTATTGAAAACAATAGTTTGTTCCAAGGGAAGATGTACTGGCAATCGTTCAATAGGAGGTTCTCTCATATGAATTGGATACTCAAACAATCTCTAAACAGCTTCGTATGGAGATATATATTTACAATTTAGATAAGCAAGTATTTCATTGTTTGAATTCTCTTCAAAAACAATTCTTGCTCGATCTGAACCTTTGTTTATGTATTTGAAAAGATATTTTATAAGCATTGATTGGCAACATGACTCAACATTTATATGAGCATTGTATCTCAATAATAAATTTGAATTGTAAGGTACAACAAAACCGTTATCAATTTGCATCCCATTTTTAACCACAAATTTTGACGAATCACCACGATGCCTATACACAGGAAAAGTATTTGTTTCAAAAATTGTTTCACTTTTGTATTGCTTTGGGAAAAACTTAGAACATTTTCCCTCTCGCATGCATGGAGAATTTTGATTAAGTTGTCCGCAAGGACCATGAATCATGAATTGGTTGACAATTTCATAAAGGAGAGAATCTGAATTTTTATTTGGTATTTCAACTGAAATGATGGAATCTATGTCATCAGCAGAGTAGCATTTGTAAGGATTTTTTTAACCAAATTAAGATGTGAGCGTGAGGCAACCCTCTTTTCTGAAACTCGATTGTACAAACATTTGTTTGCAAACAAGTTAGGAAATATATAAACCACAGTCAATTGCATTGTAAAGATAAAAAGAAAGAAACTGAGAAAAAAATTTATTTTTTAAACTCACCTGCTTCAACTTCTCCAAAAGGTTCTCCTGATTTATGTAGCTAATCATATCATCAAGTTTCATCTTAAAAACCCTAGAAATGATATCTAGTCTATCCTCTGACTTGTATCCAAGTTTTATATCAAATTCTCTCACAATTTCAGGCCATTTGTTATTGCAAGTGAATGTTATGAACAAATCGGGATTACCAAATAGCTATTGCATCTTGATAGTTGTTAAGCATATATCTAGGGCTTCCTGTGTATGAGCTAGGTAATATTACTTTTTTGCCTATGTTATCAGCATCATGATCACCTTTTGATACAGCGTCATAAATACCTTTATACACCTCACTTCGTAAGTTTTTTTGGTTTTTTGTAATGTAATCCAATCGATCCTCTTCAAGTGTTGAATAAGCATCTACCAAAAATTGTTGAAAAAGTCTTCCTCCTTTTAACAATGTATCCAATTGAGACTCCCTTTCTTGAATTTGATAGGCTATAAATGCTCTCTTAGTCACTCTTCCTCTTTTACATGGACGATTGTTTGAGGGAATATTCAATTTCAAATCAGGTCTGTATCCATCTTCACCATATGGAAAAAGAATGGGATTTTGTAAAGACATAAATTTTGGATTTAATTTTGTCACACGCTTTAGTTCACCATCTTTAAACTCTATGACAATATCTCTATTTAAGTCAAATTGACCAATATCACCCATTATTAAACCAACGATTTCATCACATATAGACTGTCCATATTGTTTATCATCATTTAATTGCCTACCCAATATAGTTATTTTCAAAGAAGGAAGAGAACTCAATGTAAGCAAAAATTTTGCAAATTAGAAGTGATAAAAATCTCTGTGTCATATAGCTACACTACTGCATAGCAGTATTTGATCAAACTATAATACGTTTTTTTTACAACGGTGATGCAGAAGGGTTAGCGTTGGAGTTGGAAATAAGCAGGACTTTGTATGGATTATTCTCTCCCTTTCCTGCATTAAAAGGTAAGTATTATTCCAAAATGTTCAGTATAAGTGAAGTTCAGATTGTTGAACCATAGCTTTTTAATTTGACAAGTTCAAAAAATTTCATTGAAATTGAAGCATTTTGAGGATATCTTTTGAGTTTTATTGTTGTATTATTGTTTTATTCTCGCCTATTTTTGTTTCTACCAATTTTGCTTATATACGTTTGATTAAGAACATGGATATTGAAAGTTTTGTTAATTTTTTCTCATCCCTCTTTTACAAAATTCGGTGAAATGCATTGCAGGTCATGAGTGCCCTTTTGCCTCCAAAGTTTCCAAGCTAATTGAACTCACGTCCCTCAGGCCCGTTTCTCCTCCTTGACTCGCTGTGAAGAAGCTCAACTTCTCAGGCTTCGGTTTTTATTGTTAGAACTTTCGTTTTTTACATATGTTTGTGATTAATGGTTTTCTTTTGAAAAAATGGTAATGGAAAACTGAATTTGAGTTATGATTTGTGATTTTTATTCGTTGCTTACTAAGATTTTTGTCCATTTTCTCCAGCTCTCTCTCACAGCGGAATCACCATCACCACCCAACAAACCCAAGTGGGGGAATTTCGATTACTGTTCTTGGAGGGAGGTAAGGCTGCTATCTTTCTCTACAAAGTGTTGGATTTTTTTAAATTTGGGTTCCATATCTTTTTTCTCTATTGGTTTAGCTTATGTCAAATTTCGCTACGTCTTAAGGTTCACTTATGCCTTATAATTGGTAATATTTTCAGTGCGGCTGTGTACAACACTACGTGGTGTTCACGCACAGCCGTTTTGTTATTGGTTTTGGCTGTTTGTTATTATGTTCCATTCCACTTTGATATCCTATAATAGAAAATGCTAAAATCCTAACTCATTCCCATTCAATGACATCTTAAGTTGTTGTAGAAGCAAATGATCCAATAATTACATATTTAATCAGAACTCCATGAGTGTTTTTTTCAATGATTTGTTGATTTTGTGTGATTTCGGTTGGATGGCTATCATAAAGCGAATCCTCAACTTTGTTCATGTATATTGAGAGTAAATTATAGAGCTAAAAGGTAGTAAAGTTTGAATATTTATGTTTAATGTTGTTTTGAGTTTGGATTCATTTTGTTTGTTTGATATTACAAATTCAGTGATAGGGATTTGGCACTTTTCTCCATTTTGAACAGCGTTTTAACTCATTTCTAATTTTCTGTTTGGTTTCCAAGAAAATCGAGGGAAAAAAGGATAGAAGATTAATGAATTCACTGAATTGAGTGCTTTAAGTCCATTTTTTATTGAAGTTATTCCCTTTGCTTTCATTTCCGTTTTTTTTTCTTTTGGGTTTCCAGCACGTTGAGGATGGTAAAATAAATTATTTTGATTTTGGAAGTCTACTTTGTTTTTCAGCTTTAGTTCTTGGGAGAACCGAAAATGTGATTTCATGTATTTTATTATGTTCAAAATTGAAATTAGAATCATGCTATTCTTTGATATGAATGAAGTACATGGTGTTCTCCTTCAAAATTGAAATTAGATTTCTCCATCCCCTTAATAAAATGAAATATCAGAAAATTACTTTCCATTTGCTTTGTTTGTCAAATATTATGCTTATATCTGTTTAATTTCATTTTCTATCAGCAAAAGAACTGTGATACCATTGTAATAATGAGTATTGTTTCAATTTCTATGTTTACTCATCTTTTCTTTTCCCAGGGAAATACTGCATTTAAAGAAAAGCCTGAAATAATGTTGTCGAGTGCTATATTGAAATAATGTTGGATGATATACATGTTTCCCTTTTTTCTTTGTTTAAAGAATCTCCTTAAGCCAATTGTAAATTGTAACTATATCTTTGTTTTTTTTGAAATTCCAGTGGGCCCTCATGACACTGTTAAATCCAAACCGAAGTTTGGCGAATTTGATATACGTTGGATACAATGGCAGTTCTGCTTCAGCTATCCATGTAGGTGCAGGCATGGCAGGAAGAAGTGGACCGTGCACGCCAAGGTCAGAGGGATGCAGAGGGCAAGCTTTCTTCTTTGGAGGTAAGTGTCCTTTGTTTATTGCCCAACGTTGTTGTTATTATCAATTTGTAGCTTTGCGTTCTGAATTTTTTGCTTTGTCAAACAACCTTCTTGAAATGCTCGATTTCAGGCCGAAGTCCAAAAAAAGAGAGTTGAGATGGCTTCCATGAAGAGGGATGCAGAGCATTACTCGCGCCAGGTGATATCTGCTTCCTCTCTTTTCGTATATCTTCATAGGAAGAGTTTTACTAAGTTATATTGAGCACTATGTTATTTATAGGTTATATTTTCCATTTTGCAGGAACACATGGAGCTAGGGAAGCGCTATCGTGAACTCACTGATCTACTGGTAATGTCACTAAAGAACACTTATTTACATGGTCAAATATCGCATCTTTATGACACTTCTTATTCCATCTGTTTTCATGTTTCCGTTTCCTTTTTCTGTTTATCATACTTAAACTGCTTTATTTGTGCGAGCTGCTACTACTCGCTTGAATGCATTTTATTACTGACAGGATGCGAAGAAAGCTAGATATATGTGCAGGATCGCTTGATTAGTGTTAGGGTTTTAACAACTAATTGTTAGCAGCTAGAAGCTCTCGTTAGATGAATGCTAATCTGATTTTCCTTACAGAACTTGAGTGCCAGTTTCATAGTGTTTGTTCCCTGCTGGATACCTGCTGTACAGTTTCATTTCTGTTTCTTCATAACTTTCTTGGTCCTGGGATATATGCATATTGAGTACAACAAATGTCCATTGTTCTCTAACTGTTGGGCTTTACTATCTTTGTAGCAGCCTGCCTAACATTTTTTAAGCTCTACACTCTGCCATCCAATTTAATGAAAAATTCAAAGATTGGACGGTATTGATTGCAGAAATGAAAAAAATACCCTGATATTAGAAAGGTGAATGTAATTGTGTTAGAAGAAGCGTCTAGCATGATGGGTTATATTTTAAGTTTCTATTTCTAAAATTTTTTCGTTCTGGAGTATGATCTACCTCAATTGTTTTGTACTTTAATCTTTACAAATTTTCATTGTGGAGTATAATTTACCTCAACTAACAACTTTTCATTGTTTAACTTTTTCCTCCCTTAGATAGTTGCATATGTTTGATTTGTTAATCTGCTTCTTACACATGTTGTTTCCTAATGGTGTAGGTGGGTTGCCGGATGCATGTGCAGATTACTCGAATAGACGAAGCTAAAAATGACTTGGTATTGAGTGAGAAAGAAGCTTGGGTCAGTTGGATTTCGACATTTCATTTATTCATGTTTTTTGTTGCTTGCAATGTTCTCTCAATGTTTGTTCTGAGATTCTATGTTCGTATTTTTCATAAGAACTGACATTGGTTTGCCATATAATGTTTCAGGAACTTATACAACAACTAATCACATTGCTTAGCTCTCACGAGACATACTTAACAGGTTAACAAACACTAACCTATAAACTGATCTGCTAAGCGGGACCATTAACCTCTGTTTATATCCCCGCCACTCATCTTTTGGCACTTATCAATAGCAAAATCTAGAATTGCAGAAATCCCAATTTTAATGAATATTATTTTTAGTTGATAATTAAAATTAATTGATGATTAATCTATTCCATTGTGCCTTATTTTATCGCCAAATACTTTGAATATTCATTAGCAAAAGATATAGGGTTCACTATTTAATGAATACAATTTTGATCGTGGATTGCATTTCTTGAGTTATAAATGTGGTCAATCCATTATTTACTAGCTGAATAATCATAATGTTTTGGCCACTTATCTTGAATTTTGTTCAAATTGAAGAAGTCACATGTTTCTTTCCGTTGTTGAGGTAATCTCTCTGTTGAAAACTTCTGTTTCTTTTTTCTTTTTCTTTTTCTTTTTTTCATTTGGGTAGATTTTTTTTATTTTTATGGATTTATGTATTTTTTTCTTCAGAGAATTCGAAGTGAAATAGGAATAGCGGATTGAGCATAAACAAATTGATGAAATTTTTATTTGAGTGTTTGTGTTGGTCCTTTTTTGATTTGTTGAGGTTTGGAATTATTTGAGTTTTTTTGCTGTTACTACTGTGAAGGATGCTCAGCAATCGCGAAATGGGGGCTACCTCTTTGGAAAGACAAGTCTCGTTGTCCAACCTCCCATGAATTACAAACAAGGTGCTTTCTTGCTGGAAAAACCACTGAACCAGTAGAACTTTCCTCGGTTCTTCAATTCGATTCGAATAATTTTTTTACCTAGAAAAGCCAGCGTTTCCTGTTGAGTTTTACAGCTTTCTCAATGTTTTTGTGATTTTGCATTTCCTTTTGTGATTTTGAGGGTTTTGTTTATCGATTCTCTCACTCATCTCTCAGCTCTCTCTCACTTTTGAGGTACATGCAGTTGGATTCCGTTTGCTACTGCTGATTTGCAGGTAAAGCTTCAATTACCATATAAAGTTTACGTTTTTCATGATTTCTTGAATTACGGTTTTAAACAATGGAAATACTGCTAGATTCTTATCATTATGTGCAAATTACTGGCGATTTGGATTGGTGCCTGAGATTTAGAGAATGGCTCGCAGCTTTAATTTCTTTTTCCTTCATTATTACTATTTTAAATTTTTTTTTATTGCTGGTTATTGATAATTTGTAGTCTGTGAGGGCTTCAATCTGTTGGAATTTTGAATGGTTATTGCTTCATCGGAAATTGGGTGGTCCAAATTTTGAATTAGAAGAAACCCATTTGATTAATATTTTTGGTGGATTGGTTCTCTGTGTTTTCTCTGTTATTTCCCCCCCAGTTGGAAAGTGGAAGCCCCAACTTTGAGCTCAGAGCTTGGATTTCTCAATTGTTCGTTTCTCTGCACTCTCATCAGTCACTCTTGATCCTCTCTCCGAAGAACTGGGTAATTTTCCAGCTCTATCAAGTATTACTCCATTTAATTGCTTAATTGAGGTTTTTTGTTTCTCTTATTCTCAAAAAAGTTCATTGGCTTTGATGTTGGGCTTAAGTAAATGGGAAATCATTAATTGGCATTGTTCAAGATATAATTCTGTGTTTTTGGATTTGTGAAACGATTCGGCCAATGAAGATAGTGGTTAAAATAAATTTTTCGTTATGAAAGAGAATATTGTTCTTCATTTGCCTACGGTTTTGTTTAATTGACTGCAACCCATGCTGCACTTTGCTTCACAAACCTCTATGGTTAGCTTCTATACAGTATGTTGCAAGTTTGAGGATATCTCTACATCTTAATTCCCACTGTTTCTGGTTGCTTCAAGTTTGTAATTTTCCGTGCTACACTACCACTTGATTTGATTATAAAAATGTAAAACAAATTCCGTCCATGATTTACAAATTTGTATTCGATTTTTGATGTTGTTCCAGTGTAAGACATATGTTGCACAAGTGAGGTATATAGGCTGCAGGGTATATATTTTGTCGTCTTAACTGCAAGGGCAAAATATGTGTAAATTGCAGCCTGCTTCTGTTTCTTCAGTTTCGTATGGAAACAAACCTTCTGCTTATTTTTGCCTTTGTGGTTACAAAATTAGCTAATTGAACAAGTTCTCAACACTTTCTATTTTTAATTACCTATTCAAATGGCTGCCTACACTGCAGGACACATTATATGTGTGAACTAAATGTTTCTTCGGTTAGAACTTTTTTGGAAACCATCTCTTTCTAATCAAAGATGTTCAGTTTCTTCCCACTCATTGTACAATATGTTTATATGCCAACTCACTTGAATGTATATAAAAGCAAAATTGTTTATCTTATCGATCTCATTCACTCATGTATCTCTTTGTTTGTTCATAATTGTGTTGAATTTATTCAATTTAAATGTGTTTTATTCATCCGATTACGTTTCTCATGTATCTCTTTGTTTGTTCATAATTGTGTTGAATTTATTCAACTTAAATGTGTTTTATTCATCCGATTACGTTTGAAACAGCTGGTCCCGCAACAGCACGCGGACCTAATTTCTACTATATACTAAAACCCAGTTGGGTTCCAGCACTGTTCACTAATAGTGTCCGGACGGATGTGCCCTTCGGCTTCTTCTTTGTTCTTTGTTTTTATCCTCCTTTGCACAGCGAAAGGACGACTTTGCCCTCGATGGCCACCCGTTCTTCATCGGCGGCATTTCCTGATCGATTTCTCTGCTGTTTCATTCGCTGCTTTTCATTTTGATTCTCTCTCTCACACCATTTCCTGCAATCAGTTTTTTTCTTTTTCTGCCCCACATCTACACGTGTTGGTCATCGCGAAAGGGAAAGCGGTGGAAAGGCGAGGAAAGCAGTGGAAAAGCCCATTTGCTTCCATTCCATGTTCTCAGAAGGGGCATCCCTTCCCATCACCGTTCTTGAGTTCCCTCGATGGCGTCTTCTCTCTCACTTGCTAAAAACGACGGAACCAGTCAAAATTTGTGCAGATCTTTTTTTGGAAAAAATAGAAACGATGGTCTGTTCTTCCCTCATTCTCCAGGTTCCTCCCTCCTTCCTCCTCCTCATCCGTTGGACAGCATCCCCTCCATTTGGACCTCTCTTAGAAACTTAGTGCAGATCTCTTCAATTTTCTCTCCAGTTTTCTCTGTCAGAATCTCTAGAGAAAAAGAAGTTGATTTTTTCTTTTAGTTTTTGGTTTGTGGGTTTTTAATTTTTTGATTTTTTGTGCTGGTAAAGGAAGAACCCAGAAGTGATATGTTCACTGAAGGACTTGATAGGAGCGTCCTTCATTGGGTTAGAAAGGTTTGTGAAGAAAAATCATTACCCTCTTCCTTGTTTCGAATTAAAAAAATAAATAAAGTAGGGTTTAATTTTTACTGTTGTTTGATTTAGTTCTCAGCAGCATGTGTGGTATTATACTGATTCACTACCTGATTAATAAAACCCATATTTTAATTCTTTTAATTTTATGGATTTTTGGCCTTTGATTTTGGTTTTTAATGTTTTCTCAGTGATTAACTTCTTTGATGTTTAATCTTTTATGTTTTGTCAGTGGTTGAATTCCAAGATTTCTCAACGTTTTGTCAAAGCCCTCAAATCGGGTTTCGACCGTTTTATCTCGATCTCACAATCGGCGGTGCAAGACCTTAAGAATATTGGTCTTTGTCTTCATCTCCGACCCCGGAGTCCGGACCGGCTTTCCGACGAATTTTCAGTCCAATCCGGGCACGCCATGCCTTGAAATCACGACCAGGTACATGGTATAGCAATTATACATATAAGTTTTTGTTTTGAATTTGTGTTGATTCGAACGAAATCTCAAGGACTTCCGTTTCAGGCGTATTGAATCGCTCTGTCTCCTCTTTGTATGTGTGTTAATTTGCATTTTGCAGTAATTGAATTCTTCAATTGGATTCTTCTATTTCGGAGGCTCCCTAACTCATATTAATAAAATCGCCCACCTGGTCTTTGTCAAACACTACAATTAATTTCAATTTGTGATTAATCCTTTTATTAAATTTAAGTTTGATTCTATCAAAAAATATTTATACTTTATGTGCAAATACATATATGATACTGTCTATGTACTTTGTATAATGTTGGTAAGAATATTGAGTGTTTTTTGTGTGCGTACAGAATGGACAATGTGTTGTTCACGAATACGAAACATGAGACGTGGTTTACTTCATATGGCAAAGACAGGTTAGTTTAATTGTAATTGCTTTTTTCGTTTGGTTGAATTGAAAGTTGGTCAGCTTGAATTTTTGTCGACCCAGAAAAGATTAGCAAGGGGAGTTTGCCCCTGTTTGCTTTCCTTTTCTCAACCTTTGTTTTCTCTGCCTTTATTTTCTGTGTTTGCTTTTGTTGCCCATTCTATTTCTTTTCTTTCTTTGTTTACTTATACTGGTCTGCCTCCATTGCAGATTTCTTTGGCTATTTTCACAAACACGCCATCTGTTCTGTTCTGAGTTGTAGAAATTTTTTGAAGGTGAGTTAGTTTAAAGCAATTTGAAAGTTTGGGATTTGAATTTTTTTTCTAATGCCTGCAAAAACGATGGATAACAGCAAATTGATTGTGTTTTTATTTATTTATATTTTTTTGAATTCAGATAATCATGTGCAGTCTTTTGGTTTGATTTAAAGGAATTTCTTACACAGAAAAATGAGGTTTTCTGATTAGATTTTTGGGTTGTATATCTGAGTGTTTCTTAGACAGAAAAGCTAGGCTTTTCTTATTATGTTTGGAAAGCTTTTAGAAATTTTGAATTTTTGATGATAGGGTTTTCAAAATTCTGATTATACTTGGTCGCAGCCTGTCATCAGATCGCTGCTGAACAGATGTTATTTAGCTATTGTGTATTTTATAATGGTTGTCTTTCAATTTTTTTTTTTTTTGGATTTTTGCTAATTTGGATGAAACCCCAAATGATTTTGTTTTGCTGTCAGTTGTGGTGCTCTGTTGGGGCTTTCCCGGCTAAAATATTATTTTGCATTTTGGTTGCTCAGTTAATAAATCTGAGATTTTCTATCACCTGTGATGCTGCTCTTATATTTTGGGTAAGTTTTATGTCCTTCTACTTTTTTCCAGTTTCGAAATGCATTGATAATTGTTTAAAATGGATTTATAATTTTTGGGAAGAAATGAGATGAGAGGATTCGTTGGAATTTTGGAAGGCTTTATCTTTTTGTCTTACGAACAGGGAGAGGAAGAGGGAAAACATTAGTTTAGATTGTAATTTTAAAACTTTGTATGCTGTTAGTGCTGGAACCTGTCTGTTTTGTTGGGAAATTGATATTATGTAGAGTTATTAGAATTTTGGAAAGCTTTGTCTTCATTGCTTTTATCCGGCAGAGGGAACACAAACATGGAAAGGAGGACAATCAACATTAGTTTTAATTGTGGTTTTAAATTGTTTTATGCTGTTGGTGGTGGAAGTTTTCGTTTTGGATTTATATGCTGGTTGTTAGATTTTGCCTGTTTGAAGTTTATGTTTTTAGTTTTAATTTTTGATGAAAGTAACTCATGTTGCTTACCCGGCGGTGGTTATTTTTATGTGCATTGTACGGGGTTTAGTGTTTGAAGCCCTAGCCACATAGGTTGGCCAAGTAGCTGTGCATCCCTCATTGCCCCTTTCGGAGCTGCCACTACTGGTATGGTTTTCGCTTCTTAATCTTTGAAATAAACTACATTATGAAATTAATACGCACATTTAACTGGTGAATTTACATTTTGTTCTGGTAATGCAGATTAAACAGCGAGGAGTTCCATAAGCGCACCTCAGTGGGTTTTCCGGACCTCTCTAGCTGATTTCAAGGCTTTCCGACCACTTGGTGCGAATATAACATAGAACACAGCATTTATTCCATATTAGAAAAAGCCTTAAATCAGCTTCAATCCAACTCCTTTGTTTACTTTGCTTACATAACAGATTAACCAATTTTGTTTTGTTTGGATAACCTTTTGAAACATTTGGTGTCCGCAGAGAACAATTTTTCAAATTTTGGTTTCTTTTATTTTTTGCCTGCTCTGTCTACGCTCACAATTTGGTTTTCTTATTGTTTTCAGCATGCGATGCTCTTTGTCTTCTGCAGCTTCAATGTACAGCCTCTAAAACCATTTACTTCAGGTACGTAATATGACCCTTTCATTTTAGGATTTTATTCAAACAAGTTTTTATTTTCCATGTACTGCAAAAATTATCTTTGGTATTCTTTTAAACAGTTTTTCTATTTGTTATTGCATGAGCCAATGAATTTCTTCCTAGATAACATTGTAAAACAAAAAGATCACCTTAGGAGAGGATTTGTTGTACGTGTATTAGTTTATAGAACATATACATGAAAACATTGTGTTTCCTCAAAAAAGCATATTAATATCAATTTCTTTCTTGGTAAAAATCAGTCAGGTAAACAGCACTGACCTGACTACAAGTATGCCACAAATTACATCACTTTCTACCAACACTCTGCTTATTTTTCTTATTATATTTTCTGTGTTTAAATGGCATGAACATGCCAAAAACCTGTTAATTACAAACTATCCATTACAAGTTTACACTGGCTGTTTTCTTCTTTTATGTCCAGTAGTTTTATGACCCGTAGCAACGCGCGGGCACTATTGCTAGGATATATCATGTTCTAGTGTGGTCTAGTTTTTGCATAATTACGTTTAAAGAATGACCTAGAATATATACGATGGTTTTGATTATCAAATCACTTGGTAAGATGAAATTGATATCTACGATGGTTTTTTAAACATGTCCGTTATTTTCTTTTAATTGTTCTTTTTTATTTGATTTATTCAATATGACTGTAAACGTACATTTACGTTAATATAAATATACTTTGTATACGTGTTCTCTTATTATTTGCTACAGGAAATTCTCGTTTACACCATCTTGAAATGTTTAACTTCTAAATCCATGCCCCGATCAATAGAAAAGTCCAGGGATGGCTCCCCTGTCCTGTCATTGCCCTCTCTCGTGTCTATTTCTTCTTGATTATTAGCTCCTATGGGCTGTGGCAATGACTTGTCACTAGCTAGTACGTATCATCTCCTCAGTCTCTTCCATCGCTTGTTTTTTTTTTTTTTTGGGGAAAAATGGTTTTATTAAACCAACAAGAAGCTTGCATAAACAGAGGTCCAAACACACATAAAACACAAGATAAAAGATGGGCCCCCAAAACAACAACCACAAAAGCCCAACAAACATTCCCCGACGACCACAAACCAGTCTCTTCCATCGCTTTATGTTTCATGCTCTGTTAAAGAGGGGAGGGCTGCTTGTGTTTTCTTGGATTCTTTTAATAAATTTCTACACCATACAAACAAAATACTTCAATTGAAAGTGTCATTAAACTTGGTGGGTGAACTTACCAAAAAAGAGAGAATCCAATAAATTTATACACCATACAAATAAAATGCTTCAATGGTGGCTGGACTTACCAAAAAAGAGAGAATCCAATAAATTTATACACCATACAAATAAAATGCTTCAATGGTGGCTGGACTTACCAAAAAAGAGAGAATCCAATAAATTTATACACCATACAAATAAAATGCTTCAATGGTGGCTGGACTTACCAAAAAAGAGAGAATCCAATAAATTTATACACCATACAAATAAAATGCTTCAATGGTGGCTGGACTTACCAAAAAAGAGAGAATCCAATAAATTTATACACAATACAAATAAAATGCTTCAATGGTGGCTGGACTTACCAAAAAAGAGAGAATCCAATAAATTTATACACCATACAAATAAAATGCTTCAATGGTGGCTGGACTTACCAAAAAAGAGAGAATCCAATAAATTTATACACAATACAAATAAAATGCTTCAATGGTGGCTGGACTTACCAAAAAAGAGAGAATCCAATAAATTTATACACCATACAAATAAAATGCTTCAATGGTGGGTGAACTTACCAAAAAAGAGAGAATCCAATAAATTTATACACCATACAAATAAAATGCTTCAATGGTGGCTGGACTTACCAAAAAAGAGAGAATCCAATAAATTTATACACCATACAAATAAAATGCTTCAATGGTGGCTGGACTTACCAAAAAAGAGAGAATCCAATAAATTTATACACCATACAAATAAAATGCTTCAATGGTGGGTGAACTTACCAAAAAAGAGAGAATCCAATAAATTTATACACCATACAAATAAAATGCTTCAATGGTGGCTGGACTTACCAAAAAAGAGAGAATCCAATAAATTTATACACCATACAAATAAAATGCTTCAATGGTGGCTGGACTTACCAAAAAAGAGAGAATCCAATAAATTTATACACCATACAAATAAAATGCTTCAATGGTGGCTGGACTTACCAAAAAAGAGAGAATCCAATAAATTTATACACCATACAAATAAAATGCTTCAATGGTGGCTGGACTTACCAAAAAAGAGAGAATCCAATAAATTTATACACCATACAAATAAAATGCTTCAATGGTGGGTGAACTTACCAAAAAAGAGAGAATCCAATAAATTTATACACCATACAAATAAAATGCTTCAATGGTGGCTGGACTTACCAAAAAAGAGAGAATCCAATAAATTTATACACCATACAAACCAAAAACTTCAATTGAAAGTGAATCGTGGGAAATGATCATTAAACTTGGTGGGTGGAGTTACCAAAAAAAGGAGAATCCAATAAATTTCCACATCGTACAAACCAAAAACTTCAATTGAAAGTGAATCGTGGGAAATGATCATTAAACTTGGTGGGTGGACTTGCCCAAAAAAAGAGGGGAGGGCCGCTTGTTGAAGTGATCATGAAATGACATACATATGCAAGTTCCTCTATAAATGTTGAAGTCACTTGCTCTTGTTCGAACCATAAGATCTAAGTTCTCAAGTTTTCATGCTTTCAATTTCAGTCCTAATGGCATTTCATCTCCCACTCTTCTTCTCTCTTCTCAATGGAAGCTCTGAGATTTGAGTTTTTACAATGAATCAGTGATTTTAATACTCATATTTTACCCGTGAGTCTAGAAAAAATTATAAAATATTCGATTTATAGTGCCTATAGTTAAAAATGGAGCGTCAAAGTATCTACTCTTTCTATTTTATATATATGTACACACACACACACACACACACACACACAGTTTGTTGTTGTGTTGGTTTAATTATCCCTGCTTTAACTAATTAAATTTAGTTTTCGACTAATTAATCACATTGTTCTGATCTCATTCGTACTTTCTAATTAATCGCTAGAGTGAAAATGTTGCAGATGGCAGTGGTGGTGGCACTGGCAAGCCAAGATGCTTATCCACAGTTATCTCACGAACTCTACTGGAACTCGGTCCTGCCAAACGCACATATGCCAAAAGCTATCAGCCAACTTCTCCAACCTGGTTTGTATTAAAAGACTCTTCGTTTTAGAGAGCTTTTCTCTATCTACAATAATATCGATTATAGAATTTCATTTTAAAAGTTGTCTGATCTTTTGGCAAATGTAAATTTTTCCAGTAAACATAGAAGTAATTTGTAAATTTTTTCAAATGCAAGAACCAACGTGATCAATCAACGGTTGAAATTTATATATGTTCCTCCCAGTTTCTTCACTTTGATTAAATCATTTGACATGGTGTTGAATTAATCACTCTTAAATAGTTTAATAATGCGTTGCTAAACTAATTCGCAGACTTCAAGATTAACGAAGATATGAGAATTGCTGTCGAACTAGGTAAGGGTACCAGTTTCGACCTCATTGCAGGAGAAGAAAACCCTAGACTTGCTGGAGGCACAAATGTCGATCTTGTTGAAAAAGATGGGACGAAACCTACATATGTTGGAGTAGCACAAGAACGATCCCTCTTTCTTTACCGTAGTAATCGTGCACTTGAAGGATCCGCCTTTGCTTACGGTAGTAATCATGCACATGAACGATCCGCCTTTGCTTACGGTAGTAATCATGCACATGCCACTCATGAGAATCATCAACTCCATAAAGATGACAACCCACAGGCAACTCTGTTCTTCTTGGACAAGGACATGCATCCTGGCACAACAATGAACTTGAACATCACTAGAAATTCGAATACGGCGAATTTCCTGCTGCGCAAAACCCCAGAGTTGATCCCTTTCTCGTCAAATGAATTACCTGAAATTTTCAACCAATTTTCAGTGAAATCGGAATCTGTGGAAGCCAATATAATTAAGCAAACAATTGAAGAGTGCGAAGCTCCAGGAATAGGAGGAGAGGAAAAATATTGTGCCACCTCGTTAGAGTCAATGATTGATTTCACCACTTCGAAGCTCGGAAGAAACATTCAGGCATTCTCGACGGAGGTGTTGGAGAAAGGAGGAACCATGTCCATAATTTCTGTGAAGAAGCTTGCAGGTGACAAAGCCGTTGTGTGCCATAAGCAGAACTATCCGTACGCAGTGTTTTACTGCCATGCAACAAAACCTACAAGAGCTTACGTGGTGCCCCTGAGAGGTTCTGATGGGGTGAAGGCTAAAGCAGTAGCAATCTGCCATGTGGACACATCAGAATGACATGTGGACACATCAGAATGGGACCCACAACATTTGGCCTTCAAAGTGCTCAAGGTTAAGCCCGGGACCATTCCCATCTACCACTTCCTTCCCAGTGATGATGTTGTTTGGGTTCCAACCCGCAAATGTACATTAGTAGTTGAACCCATCAGTTCTACTTGATCATCCCTGACTGACGTCTGAGAAGGCTTTAACTTGGAGGTAATTGGTTGTCTAAATAAAGAGGCTCTCAGTTCGATTCTCGATTCCCGCTTCTTTGTTTGTTAGTTGTGTTTTTAAGTCGAGTTGCGCTTATGTATTTGTCTTTTCACTACAAGAATTGCAAGTATATGAGGCAATTTTACTTTCATTCAAATCTCAGCAAACTCACTAATGCAGAAACCCCAACCGTCCAAAGCACACACAAACGCCACATTCCCTTTCTGGGGTTAAAACGTATCTTCCTCATCATCCTCCACATCCAAAAAGCTCAGATTTTCATCACTACCCCCACATCCCCCGCCGGCCCAGAAAGTGTAGCATCCATGTCGGACAAGTATTTCTCGCTCTTATACGCACTCACAATCCAAATAACCTCATGAACAATACGCACTAACCTCGTGTAAGCAAAATACTTCAATTGAAAGTGATTAAGCGACAAATTGTGGGAAATGGTCATTAAACTTGGTGGGTGGACTTACCAAAAAAAAGAGAATCCAATAAATTTCTACACCATACAAACAAAATAATTCAATTGAAAGTGATTGAGCGACGAATCGTGGGAAATAATCATTAAACTTGGTGGGTGGATTTACCAAAAAAAAAGAGGGGAGGGCCGCTTGTTGAAGTGATCATGAAATGCCATACATATACAAGTTCCTCTATAAATGTTGAAGTCGCTTGCTCTTGTTCGAACCATTTGTGGGAAATGATCATAAAAAAAGAGGGGTGGACTGAAAGAGATCATGTATGTGCTGTACTTTGCGTTCCGTGAAATTACTTTATTACCGGAGCGACCCACTAATGGAAAAAAATAGGAGTTATTTGGTAAAGCATGTCATGTGATGTACTGAGAGCAAAATAGATTGGTGATGACGTTAAGCATGTGAGAACAAAATCTCATATCATATATTGGACAGGAAGTCTAATACTCCATAATTACAAAAGCAAAAGCTGTGCTAAATTTAGATCAAATGGTGGCGGCTTTGGCGGAGGACGATCTGGCTCCGTCGACGAGCCAGAGGAGCTGGGGGTCGGGGAGCGAGCGGAGTTGGGCGTCCACGAGTTTCCGGGAAGTGTGGCAGGCACCACCGGATGTGCTCAACAGAAGCGGGCAGCAGGACGACGAGGAGGAGCTGCGGTGGGCGGCGATCAGACGACTGCCGACGTATGACAGGTTGAAAAGAGGGATGCTGAGGCAGGTGCTGGATAACGGGAAGGTGGTGACTGATGAGGTGGACGTGAGGAGGCAGGGAATGTAGGACAAGAAGCAGTTGATGGAGACAGGGCGGGCCCTGGGCTAGCCCAAGTAGGTGCCCGTCTAGGCCCCATTTCAGAAGGGTTCAAAAAAAATTTATATCTTGTAATTAACATATAAATATAAAATAAAAAAAAAGTAAAAAATAAAATATCATAATTCATTTGCTAGTGCATGAAAATGTTGGTTTCATTTTTCTTTTGGGGGTGTTGAGTTTGAAACATGAAGCTGCCTTTCAGTCATTATATTTTTCTTAAGTTTTCTTATTTTTCAAATTTACTGCCATCTGTCATACTTTCAATCCATTTGTCCAAATGCATATAAAGTTATAAAACTCAAGTCTCTTTGTAATCTTTTTTCTTTCAAGTTCTCATTCTCTCCATTTCTATCGAATGTTTAAACCAACTTCACATTCTCTCCATTTCTATTGAATGTTTAAACTAACTATCATATGATCTTAAATATTGTACTTTAAGGTAATCAAAACTTTGAATTTTATATTTTTCTTTTCAATAACTTTTTATTCAATGGATTATTTTAATATTCAATTCTTAAATATTGTACTTTAAGGTAATCAAAACTTTGAATTTTATATTTTTCTTTTCAATAACTTTTTATTCAATAGATTATTTTAATATTCAATTCGTTAGTGTGATGTTGATTTTTGAAGAAAAAAAAAACACAAGAGAAACAATTGACGTTGAATTTATTATACTAGTCAATCAAGTTGTATTGTTAAAGCTCTCTTGATCATCAAGTTTTATTGTTCTTCACTCTCAATCTTAAACAATTGACGTTTAAGAAATAATTTGTTTGAAGTTTTTGCCTGAACGATTCGTGTTGTGTCTGTCTTTTCTACACATGTCAAGCTTGTAAACTATAAACTTTGTTGCTTAAATAGCACTGAAATTCCTGAAAATTTTGGTAGTTGCATCAAGCTATTGTCTTGTATATTAGAAATTATAGAGCGGTTGGAAGTCAGCTCAAGAATTCAGAAAATTTAACGGGTGAACGTGATTCACTCAAAAGGCTATGTACATGTGAGGACCGTTCCTTTCCTAACATGAACATATGAACATTCCGTAATATTTATGAGAAGCCACCACGACACAACTGATCAGAGTTGCAGTCCATTTTTGTAGTTGAACTGAAAACGGGAGTAGAATTATCTCCCTTCTTCTCACACTTTGTTTTTTGTCTTATTGTCTCTATAAAAAATTGAATATAAGATATTGATGTGGTTTAACCATTCAAGTAGGAGGGAAATGAAGGATAAATAAATTAGCTCCTACGGGCCAGTACGTACGGGCTGTGGTAATGACTTGTCACCGGCTAGTACGTATCATCTCCTCAGTCTCTTCCATCGCCCTTTTTTTTTTTTTTTTTTTGGGAAAATGGTTTTATTAAACCAACAAGAAGCTTACATAAACAGAGGCCTAAATACACATAAAACACAAGATAAAAGATGGGCCTCCAAAACAACCACAAAGCCCAACCCGTGGGTTGAGCCGACAACAGAAAACACTGAACAAACTCTAACTGCCAAGTTCTCTTGCCGCCCGCCGAAGCACTCCCCGACAACCACAAACCAGTCTCTTCCATCGCTTTATGTTTCATGCTTTGTTAAAAAGGGGAGGGCCGCTTGTGTTTTCTTGGATTCTTTTAATAAATTTCTACACCATACAAACAAAATACTTCAATTGAAAGTGATTGAGTGACTAATTGTGGAAAATGATCATTAAACTAGTGGGTGGACTTACCAAAAAAAGGAGAATCCAATAAATTTCTACACCATACAAACAAAATACTTTAATTGAAAGTGATTGAGCGACGAATCGTGGAAAATGATCATTAAACTTGGTGGGTGGACTAACCAAAAAAAAGAGAATCCAATAAATTTCTACACCATACAAACAAAATACTTCAATTGAAAGTGATTGAGCGACGAATCGTGGGAAATGATCATTAAACTTGGTGGATGGACTTACCAAAAAAAAGAGAATCCAATAATTTTCTACACCATACAAACAAAAAACTTCAATTGAAAGTGATTCAGCGACGAATCGTGGGAAATGATCATTAAACTTGGTGGGTGGACTTACCGAAAAACAGAGGGGAGGGCCGCTTGTTGAAGTGATCATGAAATGACATACATATGCAAGTTCCTCTATAAATGTTGAAGTCACTTGCTCTTGTTCGAACCATAAGATCTAAGTTCTCAAGTTTTCATACTTTCAATTTCAGTCCTAATGGCATTTCATCTCCCACTCTTCTTCTCTCTTCTCAATGTAAGCTCTGAGATTTGAGTTTTTACAATGAATCAGTGATTTTAATACTCATATTTTACCCGTGAGTGTTGAAAAAATTATAAAATATTTGATTTATAGTGCCTATAGTTAAAAATGGAGCGTCAAAGTATCTACTCTTTCTATTTTATATATATGTATACACACACACACACACAGAGTTTGTTGTTGTGTTGTTTTAATTATCCCTGCTTTAACTAAATAAATTTAGTTTTCGACTAATTAATCACATTGTTCTGATGTCATTCGTACTTGCTAATTAATCACTAGAGTGAAAATGTTGCAGATGGCAGTGGTGGTGGCATTGGCAAGCCAAGATGCTCATCCACAGTTACCTCACGAACTCTACTGGAACTCGGTCCTGCCAAACGCACATATGCCAAAAGCTATCAGCCAACTTCTCCAACCTGGTTTGTATTAAAAACTTTTCGTTTTAGAGAGCTTTTCTCTATCTACAATAATATCGATTACAGAATTTCATTTTAAAAGTTGTCTGATCTTTTGGCAAATGTAAATTTTTCCAGTAAACATAGAAGTAATCAATAACGAGAATCAAATGGATAAATGATATCCGATCTGCCTTACTTTGGTGTATATGAGGAATTCTTCACTCGGGATCTGAAACAAATCATATCTCGAGTGGCCAAGCAACCAATTTGAAACAAATCATATCTTAAGAACCTCCACATATATATTGCAACACAAATTCTTATATGCAATACATGCAAGAATCAACGTGATCAATCAACGGTTGAAATTTATATATGTTCCTCCCAGTTTCTTCACTTTGATTAAATCATTTGACATGGTGTTGAATTAATCACTCTTAAATAGTTTAATAATACGTTGCTAAACTAATTCGCAGACTTCATGATTAACGAAGATATGAGAATCGCTGTCAAACTAGTGAAGGGTACCGGTTTCGACCTCATTGCAGGAGAAGAAAACCCTAGACCTGCTGGAGGCACAAATGTCGATCTTGTTGGAAAAGATGGGACAAAACCTGCTTATGTTGGAGTAGCACAAGGGACAGCAGACGTAAGCTCTGGTTTTTTAACTGCAAATTTGACTAAATCATGTTATTGGCATCTCTATTTATTAGGAACGAAAATTTTCTTGTAACAGAGCACAACAGCAAGATCTGATGAACCTTTTGGGAGCTATGTATGCTGCTGTGCTTTTCCTTGGAACCACGAATGCTTCTGTGGTCCGATTTGTTGTCGCCATTGAAAGAACAGTTATCTACCGCGAAAGAGCTGCCGGAATGTATTCTGAACTGCCTTATGCATTTGCTCAGGTGATGTATAAAATTGACAAATTGTTAAGACCTTTTGGTACACATCGTATTACATGATTGACAAGTTATCCCCCCTTTTTTTGCAGGTGGCTATAGAGACAGTCTATTTTGCAATCCAAACATTTATATATACACTTCTTCTCTTCTCCATGATTGGATTCAAGTGGAAAGTCGAAAAATTCATTTGGTTCTACTACTATATCCTAATGTGCTTAATCTACTTCACGATGTACGGTATGATGGTGGTTGCACTGACTCCGGGCCCCCAGATTGTTGTCATTGTCATGTCCTTCTTCCTCTGTTTCTGGAACTTGTTTTCCGGCTTCCTCATTCCAAGACCGGTACGTCATATCAAAATTAAGGGCCTATTTGGGATTGTTTCTAGAAGAGATAAAAGCGGTTTCTGACTATCAAACATTGTTCTAACTGCATTTGGTAGAAAACCTTAGCTTCTAGCTCATAGAAGCGTTTTCTGGAAAAGCACTTCTAAAAAACTGTATGCAAGTAGAAATGCTTCTTACGAAAACATTCCCAAACTAGCCCTAAATATGCGGTCGATGCACATTGCTTTCATTTAACCTCACTACATGAAAGTCCATAGTTCAAAAATTAACCTTGAATTTCTATTGTGTTTGCAGCAAATACCAATCTGGTGGAGGTGGTACTACTGGGCTTCCCCTGTGGCCTGGACAGTTTATGGCCTTGTGACATCCCAAGTGGGTGACAAGAATGCTGACCTTATCCTGCCTGGATATGGCACCATGCCATTGAAGAAGTTCCTGAAAGATGACTTTGGTTTTGAGTATGACTTCCTTCCGGCCGTCGCCGCCGCACACGTCGGCTGGGTTCTTCTTTTCTTCTTTGTGTTTGCCTATGGCATCAAGTTCCTCAACTTCCAAAGGAGATAGAGAAAGAACCAACTTTCAATACTACTGCGGCTGTGCTCCCCTCTATGAAAATAGTCCGCGATACAGATGCGTTGACAAACTAGTTTCAAATCTGGGGTACGTACTTACATTGTCATACACTATACTCATAATAAAGTATCTATTTGACAGCAAAATTTGGTATAAGCGTATAATCAACGGATGAATTGGACCCTATGAGCTGGTGTAGAACTGTAGAGCTGATAGATTGTTCAGGTGCATCAATTGTAATGATATAATTTGTTTGAAGTTTTTGCCTGAACGATTCGTGTTGTGTCTGTTTTTTCTACACATGTCAACCTTGTAAACTATAAACTTCGTTGCTTAAATAGCACTGAAATTCCTGAAAATTTTGGTTGTTGCATCAAGCTATTGTCTTGTATATTAGAAATTATAGAGCGGTTGGAAGTCCGCTCAAGAATTCAGGGAATTTAACGGGTAAACGTGATTCAGTCAAAAGGCTATGTACATGTGAGGATAGTTCCTTTCATAACATGAACATGTGAACATCACGTAATATTTATGAGAAGCCACCATGACACAACTGAACAAAGTTGCAGTCCATTTTTGTAGTTGAACTGAAAATGGGAGTAGAATTCTCCCCTTTCTTCTCACACTTTGTTCTTTGTCTCATTGTTTTTATAAAAAAATGAATATAAAATATTGATGTAATTTAACCATTTAAGTAAAAGGGGAATGAAGGAAAAATAAATTAGGAGATGAGAGAATCTTCCTCGTTGAAAACGAAGGCCAAGAAAGTGACTTTCGTTAGAGAGAGAGAGAGAGAGAGAGAGAGAGAGAGAGAGAGAGGGGAGAGAGAGGAGACAAAGAGTCACATAAAGGCTATAAAAGGGCCGGACGGAATGAGATCATGTATGTGCTGTACTTCGCGTGCTTTATTACCAGACCCACCGATGGAAAAAAACAGGAGTTATTTGGTAAAGCATGCCATGTGATGTACTGAGAGCAAAGTAGATTGGTGATGACGTCGCGTTAAGCAAGTGAGGACAAACTTTCAAATTATATATTGAACAGGAAGTTTAATGTCTATAGATCGCTCGCATCATTTAGTCACTGCCACGGTTTTGGAACACTAAGTAATGTAGATCCAGCAAATTTAACAGCTCCATCTTTCATCCATAGATCCAAAAGAGGTAACACACCAAAACAAAAATTAAAATAAAGTAACTCTTCCCTAGAGAGCAATCAAACTAGCAAACTTGCCTAAAGAGAGAAATCAAAACCAAATTCCAAGCAATTCATGGAAATTATTAAACATAAACAAAATACAAGGTCTAATTAATGTTACATCCTCTAGACATCTGAGAGCGATATACCCTCTAAACCCATAGTAGGAACACATACAAGATTCATCACTACAAAAGGATATCACACCCCCTTTTTACTTTTCTCACACATTTTTAATTTTCGGACGTCAGATCAGATGAATTGAAGAATATCAAATGACATAAATTAACAAAGGGTGTGAGAGAAGTAAAAAAGGGTGTGGATAGCACACCCCAAAGGATAATGGTAACTCCACCACCGTTCAGGCTAAACCCAATCCTGTCACAATCCGACATCTTACATGGCTTCCGGCTTCAATCCTAAATCGAGAGTGATAAATGTATTCAACTTACTGTGTGCATGAGCCAAAAGATTATGACTATGTTACGATAATTACAGCATTTTACGACCACAATTTAACTAAGAATTGAATTATTAGATACCAATAAAAATGTAACCTAGGTGAAAATAACAAAAATATTCACCTAAAAGTGGCATCACAAAAGGAACCTTTTATTTGGGTTCAATGACTATAGAAAGGTGATTTATTTGATTGGATTTGGATGTAAAGAATCACTAAAGTATATCCCCTTCACCCCCGACAGCCTTTCGTTTCTCATCCTCCTCCAACAGTCCAACGTTCATCCCCTAATTATTTTATTATTTTAATTTTTAATTCCCAAAAATGTCAAAAATATCAAAAAAGTTGCAACAACGATGGACGATCGAAAATACGAGAGGAGAAGCAGACTGGGTCCACCCACCCATCCCCATGTAACTCGCAACGGCACACGTGGCATGGAGCGCCAAGATAATGAACCCACACAAAAAACTCCAGTCACTCTCGCACTCCGATATCTGTGTTGCTTCACTCAACTCACGTTTCTCCCGGGAGACGAGCTTCGGGACTCCGCAAAACGAAACGTCCTTGGAGATCGATCGATCGATCGATCCTTCTCGCGCGCTTCCAGCGATCTGATAACGAAAGGAGGAAGGAGAAATGGTCTCGACTCTCTCGGGGATTCGCTTCCCTCTTCTGCCTTCTGCCCACACCTCGCATGCCACTTTTAATGGCGATCGGAGGACCTCCGGCAGCCTCTCTCTCTTCCTCTCCAACACCTCCTTCTCTCGTATTCCCTCTCCCTCTCTCTCTCTCTTTCTCTCTTCTTTTGTTCGTTTTTCGCTTTGGTTTCGAAAAATGGATAGTCGAGTTCTATTTCTGTGTTTCAATCGAGTTCTATTTCTGTGTTTCAATCGGCTGCTTCGATTTTCTGTTAATTTTTTCATAATTAATTATTATTTTTAATTATTATGATTTTTTTTTTTTTTTTTTTAGTAAATTTGAAGTTATGCGTAGTAGATAAGATTGGTTGTTAGTGGTCAGTGACTTGGAAATGGAGCTTACGTAGATATGCCGTGAGCTTTTTTGGAAGCTTGGAACAGTAATGTTGTGCTTGCTTGCTATGGCTGCTAGTTTTGAATTTAATTTTTGTTGGAAAGAATTGAAATTTTTGAAAAAAGGTCATTGTTTTATCATGATTGCGTACTTGTTATTCGATGTTTTGTTGTGTGGGTGTTTAGCTAAATTGATGCTTGTTTGTAGGGAAGATCTTTGCTGGAAAGTCTTCGTATGATTCTGATTTGCCGTCTTTAGCAGTTGCTGCATCGAAGAAAATTCTTGTTCCGGACAGCCAGAGTGATGGCTCTTCGTCTTTGACGGAGCAATTGGGAGCTACGAGTACAGTTTCAGAGGATCTTCAGGTTTATGATACCCATCTATGTGCATACCACTTATGTTTTATGCTTTCAATTTAAGGGTTTTAGAGGGTGTGCAGAATGCTGTAGCATAGTCAATTTATGTGTGACATCTTGGAGGATCCCGCATAACATATTGTCATACTGTGTATGTATAATTTTTGTTTAGGTGATTGAGGATGTAGAAAATGTAGCAATGGAAGATGAAGAGAAGCTTGAGGATGCCCCTTCATTAGTTGTGGACAATGTTGATGATGCTGAAGCCAAGGTTGAGGACGTAGATAATGTAGAAATGGAAGATGAAGAGAAGCTTAAGGATGCCCCTTCATTAGTTGTGGACAATGTTGATGATGCTGAAGCCAAGGTTGAGGACGTACCTCGTCCCTTAGAAGTTACAGCAAGTACTGCTACAAGCAAAGCTAAGGGAAAGATAATTCCACCGCCTGGCAATGGGCAAAAGATATATGAAATAGATCCACGTTTGGTGCGTCACCGTGATCATCTTGATTACCGGTATGATGCACTTCCATATTTTATTTATAATAATAATACATATACAACTTGTATGGAATATGGATGATTGCCTAAAATTGAAAAAAGATCAAATAAATTGATTAACGTCGCTACCTCTTTTGAGTAAAAGGGTTCATGGCTGCTAGCTGGTTAGTGTTGCAAGTGCGAGATTCTTTTTGCTCCTTTAGTGCATTGAATTATGTTTCTTTTTCCTTTTTCCAGTTACAAATCCTTCATGCTTGCTTATATCCAAATTAGGTTAATAAGGCTTTAAGTGATTTCGTTGTGCTATGGTCAGTTATGGACAATACAAAAGGCTGCGTGAGGAGATTGACAAGTACGAAGGCAGTTTAGAGGTGTTTTCTCGTGGCTATGAGAAGTTTGGTTTCACACGCAGGTATTACTTTTTGCTTTTATCTGCTGGAGTCGAATCATTTTCCGTGTTTTTTTTACTAGTTTACAACATTGAATACGTATTTTAGTTGCTTTTTTTTTTACTCTTGAACAGAAATTAATAGGTAAATATGCTAATAGGGCGGTGTATAAGGTCAGGTAGAGGAGATGAGAGAAAAGTTTTGCAATTTGACTGTTTTGAACTGCATCTACTGGTATTATACTAAATATTGTGTTACCATTGGCGATTTCACTTGGTATAATTCTTCTAATATAGTCAAAATATGCTCTCGTCTACGTTTCTCTGGCCATGCCCTTTACTACCTTGTTTGCTAATTATTGTCCTTGTTTATGTCTTTGTTTTTATTCCGTGGGTAATAGCTTCCATTGTTTTTGCTTTTAGGGTTCCTTTCAAATTTTCATAATAATTTCTGTATTTTTTGGTTTAAAATCCCTATATTATTATTGGCAATCTTTAATGCTCATTATTATCTCTACTGGTTTTTCAGTGCGGAAGGTATCACTTATAGGGAGTGGGCTCCTGGGGCAAAGGTTCGTTTGCCTTGATTGGTGTTTTAAGAATTTTACTTTTAACCGTTAGTTATTCTCTGTATAAGGGTGACTTATTAAGATCAACAATTCTAGACACAGTGTGCCTACTAAGATCCTTTCCCGCTTATTTTGTTGTACTCAGTATCTTGTTATTTGATGGAAGGTTTTATTTGACTAGTTTAGGTACCTTATTAAGTTTGGTCTCATGGTTGCCTTTTTTTTCGTTGGCTTTTTCAGTCAGCATCACTGATTGGAGATTTCAACAATTGGAACACAAATGCTGATGTGATGACTCGGGTATGTTTTTGGAACTTTAGCAGTGGTAATGCCAAGATATGAATAAACGAATTACATCAAGCCACATGATTACTGTTTTTTACAACAACATTTCTCATGTACCATATCTGAACAGAATGAATTTGGAGTCTGGGAGATCTTTTTGCCAAACAATGCAGATGGCTCACCTTCGATTCCACATGGTTCTCGAGTGAAGGTAATATTTATTGTGGATAATTGTAAGTGATTTTTCTGTCTCTTTCTCTATTATTGTAATACTTCATAATCCAGCAAAGAAAAAGAAGACTTTTTTTCTCCTAAGTAATCCTTTACTAATTTGACCATTTACTTGTCCCTAGTGAAAATCTCAAAAGGGAGTTTGGTTATACACATTCTCTTCTAATTTGTTCTCTTCTAGAAATTTGTGTGGAGAATGAGACAATAGTTACAAGGCATGCTACAATTACAAGTTTTGCCATGCGATAAATTTGTCTAATTCATTCAGTATGTTATGTGAAATTGCAGATCCGTATGGATACTCCTTCAGGCATCAAAGACTCGATTTCTGCTTGGATCAAGTTTTCTGTGCAGGCTCCAGGTGAAATCCCATATAATGGCATATACTATGATCCACCAGAAGAGGTATGTTCTTCGGAAAAATTAAATTATGCTTTATACTGGTAGGGATGCCAAGGGCTCTGGGTAAAAGAAAGGTTGCAGTAAGATAGAACTTAAACCATAGGATTGAATCAAAGTTGGGCAAACCTTTGGGATGCCCAAGTCATTAATGATTCCTAGGATTCTTATACTGATTCATTGATTTATGCATAGGTTACAGTTGCATTAAAATTATGAAGTAGTTAAGAGAGATCTGCTTCATTTACGTGTTCATTTTTCGGATTACTGTTCCACTCTTCAACGGGCTAATTATACTCGCATACACTTCTTTTCAGGAAAAGTACGTATTTCAACATTCTCAGCCGACAAGACCAAAATCACTTCGCGTTTATGAGGCACATGTTGGAATGAGTAGCACGGTGTGCATTGTTAACCTTCTAGCTTATGTTGCAAATTATTATGATCTTGCACTTTTTAAAATTCTTCTTTTTAATAAGCCTCACCTTAGGCCAGCACTTGGAGATGTGCTGTAGATCAGTAGGATCTTAGTTTTAAAATCTTCTTTTTAAACTTTTATATTTCAGCATCAAGTGTTTTTTTCTTTTTTGCACTTTACAATTATCCACTTGGAATGATCCAGAGTTCAACGAGATTACTGTGCCACAGAGCTGTCATAGACTCTTCTTCCTTTTGATTTCTTATCATTTATTAAAATTCTACCCTCACAGTACTATTGACTTGGAGTTGCAGGAGCCCAAAATTAACACATATGCTGAATTCAGAGATGATGTGCTTCCACGCATTAAGAAGCTTGGTTACAATGCTGTTCAGCTCATGGCCATTCAAGAGCACTCCTACTATGCTAGCTTTGGGTATTGTTCTATTAACTTATACTCCAACTGTATGTATACAGTTTTATCTTTCAGGAAGATGTATTTGTGTTGAAACAAATGGATTGGTAGGCAGTGCTACTTGTGGTACTTGTTCGTGAGCCGTTGACGTTCTTTAAAAATACTGAAATTTTCTGTTTCTGTGGTGCAGGTACCATGTCACCAATTTTTTTGCACCTAGCAGCCGCTGTGGAACCCCTGACGATCTGAAGTCTCTGATAGATAAGGCTCACGAGCTTGGTCTGCTTGTACTTATGGATATTGTTCACAGGTAATAACTAATTGTTGAGAGCAGATAAGACATTAGTTTATGGACGCGTCTATCGGTTAGTCAAATTCAACATTTGACATGCCTTTTTCTTTTAGTTGGTGATAGATTTGTACATGTCAACAATATGACAGATTTGTTTTTGTTTTCTTTTTATTCATTTTGCATGTATTTGTTGTGGTCAGGTCTCCTTTCTTTCTGTAACTAAATACTGATAGGACAAACAGCTTATCTGCAGTTGAGGTTACACCATTACAGTGATGGCTATATAAGCTTATCCCAACCTCCCTGTGGCTGACTATGAAAGTCATGGGGCTTAACGGAAAATACTGATTATCTTTCCATAAATTACTTCTTATATTCATCATACTAAATTTAATCTGCTTATTTTTATTGGACTTGATGATATCAAATTCTTCTTTAACTCTCTATGTTATTCAAATATTTTGCATGAATCATACTATTGCACATAATATTACATGTTAATTACCCTGAACTTATTCTAAATGTCTGACTGCTAATATGTAACACTACAGCCATGCATCAAATAACACGTTGGATGGGTTGAACATGTTTGATGGAACTGATAGTCATTATTTCCACTCTGGATCTCGAGGATATCATTGGATGTGGGATTCCCGCTTGTTTAATTATGGAAGCTGGGAGGTATGTGCTTTCGTGCATTCTTTCTTTAAATAATAGCGCACTGTGAGAAATTTGGCCTTAATCTTTTGTTTATCCTATGTTTATGAGGTACTGAATTTAACTTTCCACGTAGGTTTTGAGGTATCTTCTTTCCAATGCAAGGTGGTGGCTGGAAGAATACAAGTTCGATGGGTTCAGATTTGATGGTGTGACTTCAATGATGTACACTCACCATGGATTGGAGGTACCATTTTAGTTTTCACTGAAGTTTTAAGTTTCAATGGAATAGTAATTATTCCTACAAATTTTGATGGAAAACTTCCATGATTATTTATAACCGAAAAATAAAATCTATTGTCAGCATAATTTTATATTGATTTTGATGTCCAATATCAGTCTCGGTATTCCTATTGGTACCTCTGTTGCTGCTACTACTATTCGAGTTTGGTTTTATTTTTTCCATTGACAGGTTCGTATATTTATGTGTTTGTTGGTTGAGCTTGCTGTAGGTAGCATTTACTGGAAATTACAGTGAGTACTTTGGATTAGCAACAGATGTAGATGCTGTGACTTACCTGATGCTGGTTAACGATCTGATTCACGGGCTTTACCCTGAAGCTGTTACCGTTGGTGAAGATGTATGTTATCTATTCCCTTTCATAAGTAATGTTGAGCATCCTTTGTTGCAATTATCTCCTGAGTATTAGATTTAGATTTCATAGTGCACTGAACTGAATAACCTGTTTGCTAGGTTGGGTAGCTTGAAATAAGAAAATTAAAATATTTCCAATATTTCCACTAAGTTATATAAGTTCTTAAAACTTTTTGTATGTTTTTCTATTTCTCTCATCCTCTTTTCCCCTGGTCATTAAGACATGGAAGTTCATGTAGTTTTACCACTATTTCTATTCAAACAAGCATTTAATTCAGCGTGTATTGAGTTGATGACATTTAATATTTCTCATTAGAAAAGAAAAATACACCCAGATTTGAATTTCAAACGAAATTTACCTTGCTTGAGGAAGGTTTTGTAGAGGAGTTTATTGTTATATATAAAAAAAATAGCCATAAACATTTCCAGTTTTGTATCGTCACTCGTTAGCTGATTAACAAGTCAAATTTATCCTAATTCTATTCAATTCGTTTAAAATATTAATGATGGAAATGTCACTTTTATAGATTGTTACATTGATTATGAATATTTCTATTATTTCAGGTTAGTGGAATGCCAACTTTCTGTGTTGCTGTTAACGATGGTGGTGTTGGATTTGATTATCGCCTGCAAATGGCTATTGCTGATAAATGGATTGAGCTCCTTCAGTAAGTTGTGACGAAAATCTCTCTGATCCATTTTTGAAGTTAGACGGGTCCTGCATCTCTGATGGAGGTGGCATTTGTGAATAAAACCAATCAGCTTTTGCTGACTTATTATCGCACAAAATTTGATGTAGGAAAAGGGATGAAGAGTGGAAAATGGGTGATATTGTTTTCACACTCACCAACAGAAGGTGGCGGGAGAACTGTGTTGCTTATGCCGAAAGTCATGACCAAGCTCTTGTTGGTGACAAAACAATTGCATTTTGGCTGATGGACAAGGTTATATAAGTTTTCCTTGCATATTACGTAACTTGAAGGATATGTATACTTTTGTTTCTTGTATTAGAATTATCTATCTAAGTATATTTTTCTCTCAGGATATGTATGATTTCATGGCTTTGGACAGACCATCGACTCCCCGTATAGATCGTGGAATAGCATTACATAAAATGATTAGGCTTATTACTATGGGATTAGGCGGAGAAGGATATCTGAATTTCATGGGAAATGAATTTGGCCATCCTGGTAAACTTAGTCCAAAACGTTATACTGTCTATCATCATTCTGTCAAGCTGGCACTCATTTTGAGTTTTTTTTTCCTGTTCAGAGTGGATTGATTTTCCAAGAGGTGTTCAACATCTTCCAAGCGGTAAAATAGTTCCTGGGAACAATAACAGTTTTGACAAATGCCGACGTAGATTTGATCTTGTAAGTTCTTTTAAATCCACATGTTCATTGCTATATTTATAAGAGCATGCCTATTAGTGTAACAAGAATTTATGTTTAGTTTGGGTGGTGGTAATTGATGCAATGCATGATATGTGGAGGCAAGTTAATATATAGGCTAGTTAAGGATGAACTTGGAATCAGAGGGCACTTTAAACTATTCCTAAGAGACTTTTTAGTTGCATCGAAAATTGAACAGGCTAACATAATACAAGCAAAAGCTACTTGTAGAGGAAGTACAAAATTACTGACCAAGGTCAAGTTGATTAGTAACCTAATAGTATAGATATGTTTGATCTTGACTTTGCTATCAGCCTATCACTTTCAAATTTCTAACCTAATAGCATCTCTCCGTTGAGTTATCCCTGAACATTTATGTTGCACGCGAAGTTCTTGAACTACTATTTTCTTATTACAGAACTTTGCATATCCATTTTCGTATTCCGGGTTCTTTGTTTAAGGGTAATTGACCTTGCAGCAGATAATTGTGCATAACTTTCGTGGCCTCTGATTGTATCGTGTGTTTTATGAAATTTGTTGGTTATGCATTGCCAGGGGGATGCTGAGTATCTAAGATATCACGGGATGCAAGAATTTGATCGAGCAATGCAACATCTCGAAGAAACCTATGGTGTAAGTTTACATAACGTCTACGTGTGCCAGTTACTTAGGGCATAGGTTATGCCACTTGTTATCTGTTAAATTATAGTATGAAAAATTGGTCAACTGTTGATGCAGTTCATGACTTCTGAGCACCAATATATATCACGGAAGGATGAAGGAGACAAAATTATTGTCTTTGAAAGGGGAGACCTGGTTTTTGTCTTCAATTTTCATTGGAGTAAAAGCTATTCAGACTACCGAATTGGCTGCTTAAAGCCAGGAAAGTACAAGGTGTTTCCTCTACAAAGTTCTATGAAACCCTCGTAGTTAGCTTGCCAAATACACTAGTTTCTTTCCACGCTCTCACATTTTCCGTCTAGAATTGATCTTTATTGGCCAAGCGCATGTCAAAGAACTCATTTTTTCTTTTTCGTTTCATATAATAATGCCGCGTTGCTCCTTCCAGATTGTCTTGGATTCAGATGAAAAGTTATTTGGGGGCTTCGATAGGCTTGATCACAGTGCTGAGTACTTCACGACTGTAAGATATTCTTCCTTTGAACATCTTTTAGTGCTATCATATGCAGACTTTGCGTGAGTATTTCACAGCTGTTAAATATTACTAAACCTCGTTGTGATCTGCAGGATGGGTGGTTCGATGACCGGCCTCATTCTTTCCTCCTCTATGCACCTTGTAGAACAGCTGTGGTCTACGCTCTCGTAGAGGGACCTAAAAAAGGCTGAAAACGTCTACATCTTGCTGCGATCCTAAAACAGACGCAATGTACATTAGCTAATAAAGCGCCGTCCCTGTGGAATTACGCTGCCACCTTCGGCAGTTCTGCTACGCCAAAGTCGGATGAACGAGATTCACAAAGTAAAGGCAGAAGTTAAACTGCTAAGGTGAGAGAGTTTAGGCAGAGTTTAGGAGACCAGTCTCTACTATAAGCCTATAAAAAAGTAGACTAATATATGGCAGTTTGAGACAATTACTTCTGTAATTATTTTTCCAAGCTAGGGATTTTCTAATGTATATATAGCATGTAGCAGAATATGGTGTTGCATTTTAGGCTTATTTGTTGATTTGCCACCTAAAATTGTTATTTAGTCTCGTTTTACCCCCTTGAAACTTGTTTTGACTCACTTTGGCACCCCTTGTCTTAGTTCACCCAATTTTCATCAATTCCGCCAAATAGGCCTTAAGTTAATGGATAATATTGAAATTAACTGTCAACTGAACTCAACGACTGGATTTGCAAGCCTAAATTCCTTACTTCTCTTTCACTTAATCTTAATTTGTTTTCTCAATTTTTCTCGCCACAGTTCACATGTGGCCTGGTAATACGTGGTGATCAACCAAAATTCTCATGTAAGCAGTGACGGATCTAGGATTCTTCGGGGATCCTCAAAAGGATTTTAGACGAAAAATAGAAATGAGCGACGCTAGATGAGCAGCTGAAGGCAACGGGCATGAGTGGTGACGACACGACAACAGGTGGTGGGGTTTTGGGGTAAGGTACTAAGGGTTGGGACTTGAAGTGTGCAAGTTTATAATGCATGACAGCCTCTGCTTGTGTAAGTTCTATATTCTACAGGGTAAAAAGAGTTCTTTCTTTTATAACCAAAAAAAAAAAAAAATCTTTCTGAATTTTTCTCTATTAGATTTAGGTTATTTAAATAAATAAAAATGCCCACTTAGTGGGATTAATCCTTTTGGATTTTTATAGGGTAAATGAGTACACGTAATTTAAAAAATCCCAACATCCAAAATGCTAGTTTCATTTAACATTAGTAAAAGCAAGAAACAATGACATATAGGGGGAAATAGAAAGGATTCAAACGTTTTTTCATTGTGATCACACAACTGCACGCCTCCCCCATGGATGTACTAAAATTTCAACTAGGCTAAAACTGCTCCGAAAAGGAACCTTTGCACAAATCGCCTACACTCAACGACTCCCAACCACCACCGCAACCTACCTAGACGATCGGAGGGTCCCAAATATCCTCACACGTGTTTCCCCCGGACTCTGAAGGGTCTCAGGTCCGTATGTGGATCCACCTATGAATATAAGTGCCACGTCGCTAAGCATGGGCTTATCTATGCCTGCTTAAAAAAAAGAAATGTTCATACCACATCTATTTAAAGGAAATGACGAAAATGAGATGAACTGCGACTAAATGAGACTAAATGGCAGTTTCGGGGGCAAATTAATTAATGATCCTTTAATTTATGTAAGCTAGCAAACATCTAGGACTCGCCAAATTTTGTAATCGCAATACGATGGATCGTTCGTGGTTCGATGGATAATTTTTTTCTTTAAAATGATATTCTAAACACATTTAATTTTACCTAGAAATGGAATTAAACTTTTGAGTGCATGAGAGCGGGCGAACAATGTCTTTACAAACTGGTCTAATTCACAGTTGCATGAGAGCGGGAACAATGTCTTTGCAAACTGGTCTAATTAACATCATCTGTCATACTGATTATTCGGCAAAGGAAAAGCACCTTAACCTGAAAATCACTTTCCGGTAGTTAATAAGCAACTCGATGCCAGTCGAACTCGTCGAAACCTACTGGACTTAGGATACAACACAAAGATACTTGAATATCGGCGATCGGCAACTCGAAAATCACCTTATTTTCAAGGTCAGAAGACTCAACCGAGACAAGTAAATTGCAACTACACTTCTACAAGATATGAGCAACAAATTTGTTTTGGTTAAACATGCACAGAACTCGTAAGGTTGAAGTGTAAAAGAACGAGAGCGATTTATACAAGCAACTAAAAGCAGCTCGCTGGAACTGTCTGATACGGAGGATAATCAAGTGCTGATGAAGCTAGTTTCGGAGGCAGAGCTACGGGGCAACCGATGTAAGACGCTGGTTGGTGAGGAATTGGAGTTGGAAGAGGACCGCAGGGCCTCTGCAAGTGGTCCTCCCATGGACGCCATTTGGTTTGTTGCCCACCCAGCGGGCCAATTCAACTGTGGCTGCCCACGCTCGGCATGGTTGTCCTGGTGGCCTGGCTCGACCCCATTGCCAGTAGACAATTTCAACGACACATCCGATGAGGTATTTCCACGTATCGAAATGGAGAGGCTGGTGGCCGAGTTCATTGAGCTAGGTCTGCCTCCTGCATTGTCGAGGTCTTGGAGCTTCCCCGGCCAGTCATCAAAAAAAGGCCTCAATACATGGCTGTCGGATTTCGCACTCGCAGAGAACTCACCGTGGGACTCTAAGAGGATCCTGTTCTCAGGTTTGGATTCTGAAGAACTACAAGTTGACATGAAACAGTAGCAATTAAGAGCAAGAAATCAAAGTTGAAAAAAAAAAAAAAAAAAAAGGTATAAAAAGCATATGAATAGAGCATCATGTACTTTTAGGGCCCATGAGATTCCATCAATTCAAAGTTTGTCTCCAATAATAACACCAACAACAACAAAAGAAAAAGTGGTTTGGTGTGGGGGGGGAGGGGGGGGAGGGGGGGGTTGGGGGGAGCGGGGTGGTGCGGCATCCTATAATTAAACTACCTGCTTACCTCGACAATGTTAGCGACAAACACTTATAAGAAAGACACTAAAAGAAACAAAACCCGCCACACAATAAAAATTAGGTATTTTTTCTTATGAGTGTTTGATTCGAGAAGTATTTCACACTAAGTACTGTTTTGGTATTGAATTGATTTTATAAAAAGTAGATATCAAAAAAGTTGAGCTCAAAAAAAATATTTTGTAAACACTTAAAAACAGCTTATTTTCACAATTTTGAGTGAAAAAAAAAAAAACTGACAACGTAAAGCAGCAAAAATGAGCTTATTCTCAAACCATTGCAGAAGCAGTTTTTTTTCAAACCATAGCAATACCAAACCAGCCTTAACATTAGCCGTTGTCACTCGTCGGGACTACATTAATTGAAATTGACAAGTGATAACGGATAGTTTTAGTAGCATTCTTTAGTTTAAATTAAATTAAACCCAAAAAATAGCATTGGTGGTGTTGTCTACTACCTTTGGTTGAGATGAAGCAGATCAACTGAAGGGGATAATGAGGATCCAGAGAGAGCGAAATGAGCACCACTAGCTGATGTATTGGTGGTGGTGGTGGTAGCAATATTAAGATTACTGCCACTCCCTCCGCCACAACCGGTGGTCATCGTGGTGGTTGTGGTGGTGACTTCCACAGGCTTTCTTGAACGGTTTCTGCCACGGTGCACATGGCGCTCACAGTACTTCTGACCCGCCACCACATCTCTCGAGCACCGCCATTTCTTACCATCTGTCCTCCTGCACCTCGTCGGTTCCGGATCCATGGCAGCTCTTCCCCAATACCCTGATTGCAACACTGATAGATAATACACATTATGATTCAAGTCTCAAAAAACCTGGCCGTAGCCAAGTTGACTGGAGCAGGAGCAGGTTATGTACCCAAGTTCAAATCGCCCTCCTCTCGGTTTAGATTAAATTAGAATATAACTCCACTAAAATTAAAAAATAAAAACTCACACAAGTCTAAAATTTTCTTTTTTTGGTTCTTCCAAATCTAACCAAATGGCCATTGTTTTCTTAAAAATAAAAATAAAAAATAAAAAATAAAAAAATAAAAAAATAAAAAAGGGTTCGAAGTGGAAAGAGACGAACACACTAACCTAACCAAGGTCTGCAAATCAAATTGGCGTTTTAAATAGATTCTAATTTGTGAAAAATCTTAATAACGAAATTTGGTTTGATTAAATTTTTGAGTTTAAGTTATACTTACAAGCAGGTTGAAAGTGAGGGAACTGTTGGAGAGGGTGGTGGAGGAAATAAGGAGCAGAACGGAGGAGGCTTTTCCTGATTGGCTGAAGAAGCTCAGAAGGAACAGCCGCACCGGCCGCCATGTACCTGAATATCAAAGCCTGCAGCTCCAGCTCCTGCCACTGTGACAAGCTGAAATAGCTTCCCATTTCTACAGAAAAACAAAAAACAAGAGTTCAAATTAAAAGAAGAGCTTTTTAAAAGTTAAATATAAAACTTGGAAAATTAGAAGAAAAGACCAGTCAAGAACATCAACTTTTCAATCCAAAGAATCAAACTTTTTCTTGTGTGTTGGATGTATGTGTGTGTGTGACAGAAGAAAGAAAAGGGAAAGAAGAGGAAAAAATCTTACTGGGAAATCTGGAGGTGGCAGGTGAGGAATCAGAAAATGCTGACAGGATTTTGGTGTTGGGTTCAGATACAAACAGAGGGAGAGCATACCCAGCAGATGGATGCTCTGAGTTTTGATGGGGATCTAGGTCAAGTTTTGGTATCTTTGCAGAATGTTGTTCCTCTGACTGCTCCTGCTGCTGGGTTTTCCATTGCTTAAGGTGGAAGTCCATCTAGAGAGAGAGAGAGAGATGGGGTGGGGTTTAAGTTAAGTTTGTTTTTCTCCTATGATTTAGTTGTTGTTGGGTTTAAAACTTTAATGTGTTGGTTTGTTGGGTGTGGAAATTGGGTTTTTTTGAAGTGAGAGAAAGCTTTTGGCAGAGGTTCTGACAGCAAAAGCCTGCAAAGTTTGTTTAAAGGGCTGTGAAGAAGCCTGCGGCACTTGAGGAAAGACAGACAAGACAATGGAGAGGTAAAATAACTAAAATAATCCAAAAAAGAGTTTTAAAATTAATTAAAAATTGGAAGAAAATAGATAGCTAGAGCCAGTGAGTAGTGACTAGAGAGAGAGAGAGAGAGAGAGGAAGAACACCTGCAGTCTTTTTGTCCCACTGCAAATGCTTTGGAAATAGCAGAAGGGTGTTTTATTAGGCTTGATTTCATTTCCATTAATCTAATTAAGCTACGTAATACATAACATAAGACCCAAGATCCATTTGCATGGTATAATTAGAGAGAGAGAGAGAGAGAGAGAGAGTTGCATTGGCATTTGCTGCCGACCTCCTTTATCACTCGCCCTTCAAAGTTCACATTCTTTTCTTTACAGTGCAAGTATGGTAGAAAGCATTCTTCTAATTTTTCTTCAATAGTTGGAAATTACGAGGACTTTTTAAGCAAGTTGAACTATCAATGAATTTACTTAAGTATATATTCTCAAAATATTTATACATTTGGAATGTTGTTGTCATCACCACCATCATCGTTGCCGTTGTACCCTCTAATAACAATGCAATAGTCACCATTACCGCTGCAACTACTGCTCCCTTACACCCTAACCACCACATCCACACCATTATTGTTGCCATCATGTACCACTACACCTGCCACTGATGTCGTAGCCACTACTCATGCTATCTTGTTCATTTTTAGCATTGTATACAAGTATATCATTTTCTTATTAAGAATATTATCAAAAGTTTTTACACTGTTTTTATGCTCACAACACTTTTAAAAATACAGTTTATTAAAACTTTCAATTCTTTATTTTACAATTGATTATTCGTAAATTACAATAGAAGCAATTTGATAAAAAAAAACACACACAATAATTCCAAACTGGGTCTACGTAAGTTGACCTATCGGTGAATTTATCAAGTATTGTCAAAACATTTAAATGTGTTTAAGTTTATCTAAGAAATATAACTTCTTTTTTTTCAAAAAAATAAATAAATACAAATATTACTTATGAATGGTATTACAGTCGACTGATATTTGTCTTATTTTCATTTTATAAGTAAAAATTTGCATTTTATATGTTTGTAAGTGGTATGATCTATATTTAATTATAGTTTACTTATTATGTAAATTAGTTACCAACTCATAGTCCTTTTAGGGTAATGCTAGAGAGACCAAATTTTAAAAACTAAATCTACAAACTAAATAACGTGTCACCAATAAAAATAAGCAAGTTTATCAACATGTAAATAACAAATCAATCATCAACTTTTATGTTATTTAGTTTTCAAAATTTTTCCTATAAATTTAGTCTCTCTAACATTACTCATCATTTTATAAACTCTTTTTTAACTAATGAAATTAAATACTCATACATTTCCTTTTGTGGTTACAATTGGACCAAGCGGGAAGGGAAATTGAAAACTCCGCAGGTACTCATTTTATACTATTCTCTTATAACATTTGTCCTTTTTCTGTAAATTTTAGATTCTATATTTATTGCTTTTAACACATGAAGAGATCTCAATTATTCAAAAGGAAGAACTACTACAATTTTGTCCTTTCGTTTGAGATCATTTGAACAAATTTAATAGCGTGCATGCATGTACAAATCTCTGTGAAAAAAAATTTAAATAAAAGAGGTATCTCACTACACAAGCAGACTATCTTCTTACACATATAGCTACGATAACGCATGAAGGGGTATCGTATCTCTGACTTCCGAGTCAAATAGTATGCCAAAGAAAAGCATGTGACGTCAAAAAATCGCTTCCATAAAAGTTTGAAGTCATTTATCAGTATGAAAACATGAAACAGTAGCGTATTTCTGGCTTCTGAGTCACCTAGGCTCAATCCGTAAAGCATTTTATGTAAGTAAGACAATCAGTTAAAAGTTGAAAGAAGTAAACAAGAGGGAGCAAGCAAGCAAAAGAAGTAGAACTAGAAAGTGCTGGGTAGGGGTGCATTCGCTTTCCCTTTTACCCAACCAAGCAGGAAGCAGCTGTCTTCCTCCTTCTCGTCCTTTCATTTTGTTCTTTTTTCTGTGTTCGTTGTGATGCGTTGGACTGACTTGACCAACTTACTATTTACAACAGTGTCGACATGACAACTCAATTCCAACACAACACAATTGACACCTACTCTCCCACACCTAGCGTACTAGTAATCCTTTGACAAAACTTTCCACCTTGCCCAATGCATGCTGGAATTATGTTCCAGCCTACCGACTCGGTCTTCTTTTTGACAGATTCTCTCTTGGAGATGAGAAATATCGGAAAGACTTTCTCAAAAAGTAGGAATTTCTTTATGCTCTCAGTTATTTTACAATTTATTGTCAATTTTTATATTAATATTATAAATATTTTACAAAAAATATGAGATATCATGATGGAAAGTTATACTTTTGAAAAAGTATATTTAACATTTATCTTTAGTGACATTATCTTTCTAATAAAACATTTATCACGTGTTTAAAGGCACATTACTTATTTAACTTGTTACATATAATGTATTTAGTTAGTTATAAGTTAATCTTCGGTTATGTAAGGTCAAACATAGCCCTTAGCTATGTGGCTATGTTTTAGCCTCTCAAACATTACTATCTTAAGAAAATGTCATAGTTTATTTCGTTTGGGATGCACGTATTGGGGCTTGTCAAGGGGTTTAAGGGATTGCTATGTACCCAATCCTTAGCTAAGTTTATTCATTAATTTTTTTTAGTAGATTCATCTTGGTTCTTGTCTGAAAACGAATTTCGCCCAAATTCAAGCTAAAAGTGACATATAGCCCTTGACTATAGATAACATAAGCGAGTTATTTCTTTCATTTCCTCCACCAAATTTTACATCTATGCTCCTAGAAATTTAGACGTTGTATTTTGATCTCTGAACTTTCAATTTCTTTTTGGACTTCCACAAACTTAAAATTTTGGTACATTACATTTTAAGTGGGAGAAAAAATCATGATCCCATGTCTTTTTTCTGTTTTCTGTTATTCAAACTTCATAGAGCTCAGAGGCTTTGCCTGCTCTACAGTATCTTTACAACTTCTACAACTAAACCAAACTCGTATATAGTTAACTATGTATATACTTGCACGGCGATTTTCTTCTTTCTTTTTTTTCTCTGCTCCCTCCACTCTCACAAATTTTTTTTCTTCTTTTTTTTCTCTACACAAATAAAATCGTGAGCGTTTAAACAGAAAAAAAAAAAAAAAAAAAAAAAAAAGGAAAGAGAAAAAAAAAGAATCTTTCTATTTTCAGACTTATTATCGAATCAAAGCACGCTTTTTGTTCATAATTTAAACTAGGTTAATCATGGTTAATGATGAGCCTCAAGACCCGCAGATTTATAGGTAATTTGGTTGTTGTGGTGCCAGTCAACTCAATGAAAGCCATTGCTGAATGAATGGTGATGATGAACATCATATGTCTCCTGCAAAAACTCCGTAAAACGGATGAACAAAACCAAACTACGAATATTATTTATTTTAAGACATAATTACAATGATACCCATAAATAATAAAACAAAAGGAAAATAACTTTTCTATTCCTTTTTTGCTTCATACAAGCAATTTTTTTTCCCACAACATGTTGAAAAAAATTGTATTCAATTTTCTCATGTAATTTTCACGTAAGAAGAGTGACTATGATTAAGGCTAGCCTGAGAATTTGGAGGTCGGCAAGTCTTCGAAGTGAGGCTCTACAGTTATTTAACCTCCGACTCTTTGTACATTGATATGTATAAAAAAATTCCAAAATACATGAAAATGTCTATTTTTACATTAAATATCATTAAAATTAATATTAAAAGAAAAAAATACACAAACATTACTTAAATATTACACGTCTTGCATTTTAAGACACAAATGTACTAATTAAGTTTACATAATCTAAATTTTCAACCAATTTTTTTTACAATTGCTTATGATTTTATTTTTTGATATTGTTATTGAATTTAAATTGTAAAAATTTATACATATATAAAATTTGGGGCCTTTCCAAAATGAGGGTCCTAGGCGGACGCCTAGTTCAGCTACCTTCAGAGACAGCCTTGACAATGATAATGTTTTATGCAGACAACATGTTGTAAGAAAGTTTTGCTAGATTGCATGTCATATTGTCGCAACAAAGAGAGAGAACTTAATTACAACGGAGTATCTCAAAGATTAAATTAAGTAAATTATGCATTTAAATTTTTTTCAAGTAAAACATGCATTAATGACAAGTCAATAGGTAAAGCATTTCTTCTTATACTTCCCTAATCCCATATTCTTAAATTGTGTTACATTTTAGGCCATGATCAAACCAACAATGTTCTAAAAATGTTTTTGTTTTATATTTTCTTAAAATAAATCAATAAGTCTTTTAGATTGTAGGAAAAACATGGATAACGAAAATTGACGTGGAGTGTTTGCCTTTATGTGTGTTTGAGGTAGAACATTCTCCTTCTGCTACAAATTTAGTAGCCGCTTCTCCTTCTACCCAATCACTAATAGACACGCATTTAAATTATAAAATTGTAGATAAACATTAAATACGTGTCTATTTGTAATTAAATAAAAGTGAAAATTACTACTAAATTTGCAATAGCTGAGTAGCGTTTTATTCCACTCCATAAACCCCAAAACCAGTTTTGTTTGGGAATTTTGAAAGTTTCAGAGGGGCACATTTGTCAACCCACACCACACTTAACACCCACAGCCCACTTGCCAAAAAGGCATCTGGGATCCACTGCACGTACGGATCTGGGCGGGGCCCACATAAGCTATCCACGTCATCTAGTTCGTCTTCGTCCGGGATATTATACAAAAATTCAAATTAATTAAAATAAAAATGTAAAAAAATAAGTGTGGTCACATGTCTGAGGAGGAACGCGTTACTGACACAAAATATCAAAAAAAAAAGCTTCAGAGACAGCTGCTCACGTGGGTTTGAGACTTTTTCAATATTTTCTGTAGGTTAAAGCAGGGCACGTCGGCACGCGAGGCCTCACGTGCCTTCACGTGACTTTCTTTCTCGAGACTCTGTTTTTTTCTTTTGTTTTTCGAAAGGTTTTGAGTGTATACACGTACCTCTATTTATATACGATAATTTAAGGATAAATTACATAATGTGTTTGTTGATAATTATATTATTAATTAATATTAATTAACATGTTTATTTTTTATTGATGAAAGAAAAGTATTTGAAAATGTACGTAATTAATTGGATGAGAGAATTAGCAGATGGGCGAAACAATTTATGTTGGTTGCTGAGAAGGAGGTACTAATTAACAGTGTGGCTTCAGCTCTACCTATCTGTACAATGTCATGTTTCCAGTTACTGATTCAATTGGCAAAAGAAATCGAACAAGTGATTGCAAGGTTTTGGTGGAGAGACCTAAAAACAAAGAATCAACAAGAGGGCTTCGTTTCAAGGAAATTATTTCTTTTAACTTAGCTATGCTTGCGAAGGTTGGGTGGTGCATTATTTGTAACTCGGACTCTCTCCTAGCTAAAGTTCTTCACGCTAAATACTTTCCTTCATCGTCTTTTCTAGATGCACCGGTGGGACGAAGCACTACGTGGGGATGGAAAGGGATTTTGCAGGAGAGGAAAATCTTGAAAGCTGGAATCCAGTGGAAGGTTGGGGATAGGATGAGCATTCAGATTGCGAATGACCCATGGTTGCCTACTCCGCATACATTTCTTCCCCTTTCGAGGCACTTGGAGATGCTGGGAAGGGTTAAGGATTTAGTGGCGCCTGGGGGTATATGGAAAAAGGATATTATTGAACGGTGTTTTAATGACGAGGAAGCCCGTATTATTTTGAGTATGCCTCTTAACAAACTCGGATTTACTAATAGAATTATTTGGCATTACACAAAGAATGGAGTGAATTCTGTTAAATCGGGGTACATGGTTGCTCAAGAGATGAATCGAAATAGGGAGCTCGGTCGTAAAGGTGTGGGACAATCGAGTGGGGAACAAAATAAGGATATGTTGTGGTCGGCAATTTGGCACTTGAAGGTCCCTCCAAAGCTGCGGCATTTTATATGGAAGGGATGCAAAAACATTCTTGCAGTGCGTGCTAATTTGCAATGCTGTGGTGTTCGTTTAGAGACGATGTGTCTGCATTGTGAGGAAGTTATGGAAACGCATGTACATTTATTTTTCCATTGTTCGTTTGCCCATGTTTTTTGGTTCGGATCTCCAATCCAATTGGATTCGATAATGGTGAAGGGTGGTGACTTCTTAAAGTGTTGGAAGTGGCTTTGTCGTAAATATGATGATACTGAGGATGCCGAAAAACTAATGTGTTGGATTGTATGTGGTCTTTGGTGAATATGGAAGTGTTGAAATAGTGTGATTTTTGAAAAGCTTGTCGTGGAGGCTTATGTTGCTTTGGAGCTCTTGCATCGACGATTGTGTGAGATTGAGGACTGTGGTGGGGACAAAGTGAAGCAGCCATGCCGACAGGTTTAAGGAGGTGGGGAGATCGGGGGTGGGTGGACTAAGCCTCCGTTTCGAACAACTAAATTTAATTGTGATGAGGCTTGGTGTAAGCAAACTGGGCAGGGTGGCTTTGGGTGGGTTGCCTGAGATTTTGCTGGTATATTCAAAGCAGCTGGAGGGGCGAGAAATATTCTATGTGAGTCTAGTTTGAGGGCAAAGGCAGAAATGATGAGGGCGGCTTTGTTGGCTTGTGTGGAAAAAGGCTTTGGGATAGTTCAATTGGAAACAGATTCGAAGGTTATGGTGGACATGTTAAATGGAGTATTGCAACCAGATGCAGTCATTGAAGGTATTATTTGGGACATTCAACATCTAAAGCAGCAATTAAGTTCAGTTGAGTTTCTTTTCACTCCCCATGCTTGTAATGGGGATGCGCATCAGGTGGCATCTTATGTCATGCGTGTGGGGGGTTATCATATGTGGAATTGCTTTGAACCAGAGTGATTGTTTAACTCTATGGCTTCTAATGTAAACATTTCAATTCGTATCTAATAATATTTTTTGTTTGACAAAAAAGAAGTTAATAATTTTAGTCTGAAAAATTAATCTACCTAATATTACATTTTTTTTTTTTTTTGTTGAGGTAGAAACTTCATTAAACAATAGCATCAGATACATCATTGGTCAGAAATAAAATCCCAAATTACAAACACAACAAAAAGACAAAACAAAACCTAACCCACATAATCACATTGAACCGGGCATAAGATATGCTCACAAGGGAAAAACCTTTGCAACACTTCCTGATAAACTTGCACACAATGATGTGCCTTGCAAAGAAGCCCTGCTATAAGACAACACGGAGAAGTCGATATGGTCATTGGCCAGGCACAGACAACAAAACTACAACATAAACAAAATAAACAAAAATACTAAATCACAAACACAACTAGAGAGGCTCTCCGCAATAAAGTGACCCGGACACAGTTGCTCTCCTCGAGAGTGACCCAAACGCAAAGTCTCCCATCAACAAAGCGAGAGAGCACCCAAACGCAAATGTAACCAGAATGCCTTAATCCAAGACCCCCAACATCCGCCATAAAACCATCCAGCCGCCAATGATTTGGACAAGGAAGGCGCCGCTGCCACGAATCCATCAAGAGGAGTCACGATGCCTTGAAAAACAAACCAAAAAATGGGGGATCCGACCCACTAACAACCAAAATTCACCCAACCCCGCAAATCTTGCCATTAAACCAGTTGATCTCGGAAATTGGGGATATGAAGCTACAACGCCGAGAAAATTGGTTGCCCACACAGTAGTGGGGAAGAAAAGATGCTTCACAAATCCAAGAACTAGAAAGAAAGGGGGGAAAAATGGAGACTAAAGGGGAAGGGAAGAGGCACCAGAAGGAATTGGGGGGAGAGGTTGCCGCGGCCCAAGTCAAAGTGAGGGACTGACAACTAAAGCTTTTCCAGACTTCGGGGGTTTTTTTTTTTTTTTTTTTTTTAAGAGAAAGAGTTAGGGTTTTTCCTGAGATAGAGCAAATGACAGAGTAACGAATATGTCCTAACATTACTCTTTGATATATATTAGTAATTGGAAATTATCCATATAATCTATCCTCTTCTCCGTACCAGAAAGACTTTCACGAAGCGTATGTATCGGAAACGTGACACCTTGAGTTAATATTGTGATCGGCTATGACAGTTTACTCGTTCTTACAAATGTGTTCCTCCGTACATAATCAATGGCAAATATATCCTAAAAAATGATTAAGTACCTAAAACCCTCCAAACTTTTAGTGTCATTCCAAATTGGTCTCAATGTTTTTAAACATTTCAAATAAGTACCTAACCTATTGAAACTGTTACATTTGTGAAGCCCCAATTAAATTTCTGTTAAATTAAATAGGCTTACTTTGTTTCCAACATCAATAGAAGGTCATGGAAGTCTGGCTTCCACCAAGTAACGGTCACCATTACCCTATTCAGGCCATTACCTCCAAACCCAACGCATAACCACAAACTCCATCCTACACCTCAAGCCACCAACATCGAGAAGAATATCATGAAGGTTGCTGAAATAATATGGACTGTCATGATGCGACCACCACCATCTTCACCGCCCATAAAGATAAACTGAGCGCTTTACTAGCCGAAAATTGGTGAATGAAGCTAGAAATCACCCAAGCATAAACAATCTCCTTAAAACCCTATCTGAATTCTTAACTCTCTTCTTTGTTGGGAGATTTCTTGATCTTCATTTTTGTTTTCAATTTTATTTATTTTTTTTTTCTTCTTTATATCTTTTTCTGAAGTTATTTTTATTATATTTTAGTGTCTAAGTAAGCAAATAAGTGAGACTCATTATCGCCACATATATATTTAAGAAAAAATTAACTGAGACTTAATGAATGTGACATTTCAATAGGTTGAGTACTTATTTGAAATGTTTAAGGTTGAGACCAATTTGAAATAGTACTAAAAATTTAAGGCGTTTTAGGTACTTAATCAAAAAAAAATATACAATTAACCCGCAGTGTTATTACATGTGTATATTTATTCACTGTTTACTTGAAAGTATATATTTGTTACTTGTTACTATAACAAGCGAATTATTTAGTAATCCTATCTAGCAACGTCTTACATACTCTCATTTCCCTTTACATTTTACAAACTCTCATTAATTTGTTACTCGTTACCTTTTTTTTCTTTTTTTTTTTAATATGTTTTACACTCTTTTTTTTTTTTTTTTCAGTTGTTTGATTGAGCAAATAAAATAACATTCGGTAAGAACCTCATCGAATCATTTCTTAAAAGTAATCATTTCTCCTCTGAGATGCTATTCATTAAAAAAACTCATTGAATCATGCAATAACAAAATCGTTAATTGTTATTAAACAAGTTTTCATCTCTCTTTGTAATCTATAGTCACTATTTAAATCCAAGATACGATGAGATATCATAATTTTAGTTGAGCATTGCTTAAAAAAATAATTCTCTAAACAGACAGCTGTCATTAGAGTTATTTACAAGTTGATTATTTTTCTTCCTAACTAGCAGGTCTTAAATGAACATAAGAACAAGCAAAAGAATTCATATGCAAAGGATGTGTAAGAGTCAGTCACATAGAGGCGTAGGATTATAGTATCATTAATCATCTTGATTTGGGCAAAATAATACTTCTTCAATTCAATTATGATTTTTCATTTTTTAAATTATTGATTGAGAAATTCTAATAGAATTTTCTTAAAATGAGACTCTTTATGGATTTTATGTATCTCAAAGTTTAACGTTATTTTTGTGCTAAAAACATGAGATAACAATAGCATAGTTTATGTAGAATCTCATTTTTGAGACAGTTTCGTTAACATTTCTTTTATTGAGTAGTCTGTATTATTATAAAATAAAAAATAAAAAAAAAGGGCTTGGTTTGAAGCAAAGAAACGAGAAAAAGAAAACTAGTTTTATATGTTTGCTGTTTCCATGGACCGACAGCATATCTCGTCATCAAAGTGGGACTACATGTTCTATTTTTCTAATTTTTGGATGGTTTTTGTTTTGGCAGTAAGTTTTTTTTTTTTTTTTTTTTCTTTTCAAGGGTTTCATTGATTTTCATATAGAATAGTATGCTCTCGTTCCATAAAACTTTTTTTGAAGCTCCATTGTGAAACTAATTATGTCTCACACATAACGTGACTTATCTTAAAGGAAATGATTTTAATGATTTTCATATTATCACAATTGTATCGTAAAATGTGTTGCTTAACAATGTTTAAGTTAAAATTTCAACCCAAATGGAAAGTCTGATTTTCGTTTCAAAAATTTAAATGCGTTTTTGGACTAGTAAACAACCTCGGATGGCTAAAATCCATCGTGCACCATGGCAAAGCAATGGCTATTGCTCGTGGCGTCGTTTCCTTTTCGAAAAGGTATCATGGGATTGATTCTCAACTCGGCCGACAAAGTAAAAAATTTTAGTTACGTCCTTTTTCTTCATTAAAACGTGGATTTGTAGTTCTTTAGGCATATGCTCCACCAGGATTCAACTATCTATGATCAAAGTTTCAGCACTGAAACTTTGATTCTAGCGAACTTTTGTGTGTTTCTCTCTCATGAAGGATGTATGAATGAGTATGCAAATTGACGTAATTGATACAAGTGTACGTTAGATATATATAAGCAGTAAGATGTCGTTTCACAACAGGTGTAACTGTTTGATTCAAATTCAAATAGTCATAATTGTTTGAAATAATCTGAAAGCTTAAAAATTAATTAATTAATCCCTTACAAAACGTTTCGAATTTGAACAAGGATAGTCAACCCAAGGGTTTTGAACCAAATAAGTTTGGACAATTAACTATGGGCTTTTTCAAATTTCTAGTTGCTTGCTCTGGGAAGTCTGGTGAGTAAGTTGCTTGGATGGATGGATAGATGGACAGATTGGATAAGTCTTGATATCGATAAAGTAACTTGATATAGGTCTTAAACCCAACACTTGTTGGGTTGTGCAAGTGTGGTAATGTTAGGACAATATTATTATGACTCGTAGTGAATAGTAAGTTTAGACTTTGAAATCCTGATATGGTGTTAGAGCTGTTCCCTCGGCTTGGCCCAATTGTGAGCAAGATCCTGATTGTACTCTACTTTGGGTTGAGTCCACTTTCTTTTGCTTTTTGATCTAAAATCCATTGACTAGTATATATCATTTATTTCATGATTCTAAAAAACACTAGGCGTTAGTTGAGTGGCAGGCTGGAGCCTAGCGCCTAGAGAGGGCCTAGGCAGACTTGTATTTTTTACAAGCAATAGACAAACCCCATGTGATTACCTCTTCATCATAAAGAACAAGGTACTGATCAATATTTCGTGGGAGCGATAATTTCCAGCTGAGAAGCGAGTTCCCCCTCTGCAGCCTCTTCTGCTTTCACCCTCAGCTTGTTCAACCATTTCTTCCTCTCGTAGTAAGCTGAGCCCTCTCCTTCCTCTTCGCCTCAAGCTCCTGCACAGACACGTTCATTACCCAATATCAGCAAGCATAACAAACCAACAACAAAACAAATGAACAAGAACACATTACAAACTGGCAACAAGTACATTCATATGTGCATCGATCTTCGACAATAAGGCCAGCACATATGCACAAAAGGCAATTCATCAAATTAATCATCATTACTTTGATGCTAACATTCTTTTATGTGGACCTACATATTGGCCTAGTCAGCTTCAACTGATCAAGCAGTCTAAATTTGAATTATTTACCACCGAAATTTCGATGGCTACACAAACACTAGAGATGTTTCATTATAGATATACCGCATCTAGGTATGCAACTTCTGGCCTTGAACATTCTGCATTGAATCATTATTAGATTTACTTGGCTTATACATGAACGTAGTGTCTTGAAATGTTCAGCTGTTTGTGTAAACTAGGGATGGGCAATAGCTATGACGGATGGGTAACCGCGGTTATTTACCCATAACTGTTTAAGCTTTTACCCATATAACCGTTTACCCGTTGGGTATTTACATAAATGGGTATACCCATACCCATAACCGTTTATAAACAGTTAACCATACCCATAACCGCATACCCATTTACCCATAACCGCATACCCATTTACCCATAACCGCGTACCCGTTTACTTTTTCTTTTTTTTTACCCGTGTACCTATTTTTTTAACAACTTGAAAATTAAAAAGAAATTTGTCATTCTAACTATTAAATACCGTTAGAAGTACATTTAACATGTATTTTTACATTAAAGGCAATATTATTTATGAATATATACGATGTCTCCCAATTATTTGATGGTCAATCTATTACAAGAATCATGCATGGTTGTAGGTTAATTAATATTCTTGTATACATACATACATATATGTAAGTACGCATCAGTCTACTAATAGGCTAATTTGATAAATATTTGGATTTTTATTTAGAAACATATGTTACATCGATCCAAGCCATTTAATCGATTTCTAATTTTGGGGTCAAATATTTATTGAAAACTCGAGGCCAATTAAATATATATATATATATATATATATGTACACATCATCTAATAATAACATGTTTTTAAATGCTCAAGGTAATCATTATCTTGAATTGGTCAAAGCTCCAAAAGACTCCAAAACAAAACTGTCGAACACTAATGCTTTAGCACATTCAATCACATATATTAAATATTAGCCCGTTCTATCAACTATATTTTTCTCTAAAGTGAGGCATAAAAAAAAATATATATATATATATATATATAAAATATGTATTATATGGCCCTTTATAACCAAATATATCTTGGGATATTAAACTTAGTTAGAAAATAATTTTTTTTTTTTTAGTTTTACATATATTAAAATAAATGGTTAAATGGGTACCCATTTATAATCATGGGTAATACCCATAACCGTCCATTTAAATTTCATGGATAAACGGTTATGCCCATAACGATTTATTTATCTAAACGGTTACCCATAGCTGTAACCGTCAAATTTAAATGGGCAGCTAACCGCGGTTACCTATAACCAATGGGTATTTGCCCATCTCTAGTGAGGATCCTCCTGACCAAACCCATCGGACCGTTGAAATTTTATCCAACGGCTACAATTATTATAACTTTTAGAGGGCCCCCCTGTTTGTAGTCGTTGGATACAATTTCAATGGTCCGATGAGCTTGGTCAGGAGGATCCTCACCCTTTGCTTAGGAGAGGATCATGATCTGCATGTTTTGATATGGGTCTAATGTATTGCACAGTCATAGGTAGGGTCTAATAAGTAGAGCAATTAAAGTGTCCATAATTTGAAAATAAAATTGCACCGACTGTCGTTGAATGTTTTATTATGACTCTTCCAAAATTAACATGGAACTTTAAGTTACACATCAAATCTCATCATTTCATAAAAAACTCTCATCTTTTTTAGTGTAAAATATATCGTTGTATTAAAAAAAAAAAAAAAAAAGTACTCATCAAATCTCGTCGTTTCATCAAAAACTCTATTCGACTCCTGTTTTGAATTTTCCTCGCGATTCCTGCAAATTAGTATCCAAATTTGAATTTGAATTCGCATGAAGTTATGAGAACTACAAGTAATTTTACATGTTTTCGTTGAGTCGTTTACAACAGTAAGCTTCATTTTTGCTGGTATTTGTTACATGATTCGAGAGCATTATACAATGATTGTCTTATGTAAGTAATTGCTCAATAGGCTTTTGACATTGATTGTGTTAGCTTTGGGGGCCTTTAACATTACCAAGATAGAGGACTACATCTTACTGTTAGAATCATGTAAAATTACTTATTCCACCATGATAGGTAGTTACAATATGATAGGTAGTTTAGCTTGTACAAGTACTTATATGGCAAGTAGTTCAGCCTGTAAAAGTACTTATATAATAGGTAGTTTAGATTATAAAAGATCAATTGAAATCTAAGTTTATGCCGACTAATATTATAATATGATAGGTAGTTTAGATTGTACAAGTACTTATATGACATGTAGTTTAGACTGTAAAAATACTTATATGATATGTAGTTTAAATTGTAAAAATCAGCTAAAATATGGGTTTATGTCGACTAATAGGGTACCTGAGTTGAAAAAAAATAGAAAAATAATATAACTAACAGTGAGGCCCCCAAGAGATTTATAGGTGTCCGAAATTTTGGAAATGTCCTAAATTAATTTTAGGAAATATGTGGTGTGAATAGAATGACTCTAACTTTGGCTTATAGCACACAATTTTTTGTGAAAAAAAAAATTGAAATTTTTAGCTTTAAGAAATATTTTGCGCTAGAGTTAAGAAAAATATTGCAAAACCTTTGGATGTGATCCTACCGATTATTTGGTCCTGAAACTATTTTTTTATTGATTCTTAAAGTGAGAAAATAGAAAACTATATTTAAATTTAGGTTTTAAATCATTGATTACAAGTGTTTTAAAATGAATTATAATATATTTTTCACGGAAAAAATATATTTTGAAAAACACGAATATAATAGTTTGTTGTATGTTGAGAGAAATAAAAGAAACATTAACAAAATAAAAAAAAAATAAAAAAAAAGAAAAAAAATTGAAAAGGGAGGGATCGGTATTAAGATAGCGACTTTTAATCATATTAATCGCTATTTTTATAGCGATCATTTTTGAGACGAATCGCTAGTAAAGTACCGATCTTATCATTTTTTTTTTTTTTTTTTTTTCCCATTGAATAGCTATAGTAGAGTAAAATAGTAATCACAATGCAAAGTATCAACCTAACAACAAAAGTGCTGACACATGAAGTCCTATTCATGGACCTAAATAAAAAAATAACTAAAAATTGGACTAATCTAATTGTTAGGCCATAAAATTGGGAAAGAGATCTCTTCCACCAAATCCACCCAATCACCTAATTTGGACCTTTGAAATTTAGTCCAACGGCTAAAGTAGTTATAACTTTTAAAGGGGCCCTTTGTTTGTAGCTGTTGGATCAAATTTCAAGAGCCTGTATTGATTGATTGGGTGGATTTGGTGGAAGGGATCCGTAGAGGATCTCTTTCCATAAAATTAGACCTATTTCAAGTTATTTTATTTACACATAACAGATTTGTAAGGAAGAAGTTAATTTAAACCACATATTAATGAAACTCTTTTTGTCAACTATAAGAGGGTGAAAAAACATTTTTGTCTTCTATCACAAAATAAAATTATGGACAATAAAATAATTTGCACAAACTAAATTTTACAGTTGTTTTTAAAAGCATCATCTACATGTAATCTTAACAAATCACCTACAAGAACTCCGGATTTTTATGGGTGGATTGTTTTATGAAACTTCGAATTTCTATGACACTTATTTTCAAAACTTCAAGTTCGAGTTTAAGTACGAACTCTAGGTTCATGATACCTGCAAACAAACACAATATACATATGTAATGAACATGAATAGATTCGGAACCTATGTGTGAAAAGAATGAGTGACGACCCAAAATATGGGGTTACTGTGGCTTGCAGGCCCAAAAGAATCATATACCTAATTATTGGGCTGTTGGGCAACAAGGGAGAAGTAAATGGGTTAACAGATTATATACCCAATTATTGGGCTAAGAAGCAAAAGTGAAAACACATGGGCTTGTTATTTCATGCGAGCCAAAAATAAAACAAGGCTTAAAAGAAAAAAAAAACAAGTGGGACGGTTTGGTGCATATGCCCAATTGGGTTGCGGGTCGACTGCAGGCAGCCCAGGTCCGTAAGAAAGGTGATGCAAAACGGCTTTGTTTTGGACTTTAGAGTTTTGGAGCAGAAACGACTTGGTGGCTTGAGCAGCGCGGCTTCAGGCTGCGGCTCCCATGCGTGTGGGGTTTGAAAAATCCAATTTTTTTTCTTTTCTTATTCATGCATATTCAATTCACCACAATTATAAGAATAATAAATTTAAGCTGAATCTATAATTTGAAAAAAAAAAATCGTAAAATTAGAGTTCATGCTTTATGGTGAATGTTTCATGCAATCATTGCTGAAAAAATATTGAAATTGAAACCATGTTTTATAGATTACTTGGATTGCTTGATGAATATTGTGAACAACTTTGTAGTAAACAAGCATTCAATCCCTTAGCTCAGTGTCAGGAACGTGTTTAACAATGCGTTGTAGCCTAAATTTAACTGAAGGAGAGAGAGAGAGGGGTGCAGCTGCATAAAGAGAAAATATAGGCTTGGGAATTACTGTGATGATATTTCTCCGTACCTTGTGCCTTTTTAAGAAAAATAATGGGGTTACTTGCCCTACAAGTAATACAAAGTTGTGCCTTTTTGTTTTTTGTAATTAATTCTTGAATTGTTTCTCACTAACATTAGTAGTTGTTGAGACTATAAATACTCAAGTAATGATTTTTGTTCTGAAATTGGTGTGAATGCCCACATAAAGAAAACAACCACATATATGGCTAAGGGTGGAAAGTGGAAGAATAGAAGTCAAAATTATATTGCTAAAATGGTAGAAGTTTGGTTTTTATTGTTTTGGTGTGTAAGCCTTTTACATGCATTAAAAGAGACGTATGTTTGTATCGTATGGGCAATACAAAAAGATGAAAACCAGAAAGTAATAATTATGTTTTCCTCATTTGTCCCTCTCTACGTTCATTTCTCTTATCTAATACTAGTGAAGAAAATAAACAGAAAAATACATGGCTCCTGTTTCACTTCAATCTCTAACAACTCTGATAATATATATAGGTACGCATCATCTGATAATAACATGTTTCTAAATGTTCAAGGTAATCATTATCTTGAATTGGTCAAGGCTCCAAAAGACTCCAAAACAAAACTGTTGAACACTCTAATGCTTTAGCACATTCAATTACATATATTAAACATTAGCCCATTCTATGAACTATATATTTCTCTCAAGTGAGGCATAAATATATATATATATATATATATATATTATGGCCCTTTATAACCAAATATACCTTGGGATACTAAACCTAGTTAGAAATTAATTAATTATTTATTTTAGTTTTACATATATTAAAATAAACGTTTAAATGGGTACTCGTTTATAACTGTGGGGTAATACCCATAACCGCCCATTTAAATTTCACGGGTAAACAGTTATACCCATAACCATTTCTTTATCTAAACGGTTACCCATAACCGTAACCGTCAAATTTAAATAGGTAGATAACCGCGGTTACCCATAACCAATGGGTATTTGCCCATCCCTAATGGAAACCAATACAAAAGTAAATTAGTATTCACACAATCCTTTCAAACACTCGTTGATTTTACATTATGTTCATTCAGACTTGACCAATTCTCAATTTCTCGTGATTGATTTAGATATGTTGCTTTTGGCCTTGAACATTCTGTATTGAAATTTCTCATAAGTTAAGCTGAGTTTTTATTATGACGACTCTTAAGATATATAAGCTTATAACTCATTATCCTTGATGATACAACTAATTCTCTCGTCAAACTCTTAATATTGGACTCATTATATTGACTCTTCATAATATATGACCATCATATATCTTATCCATGCATAGGGATGATGATATAATCATAATTGCATACATTTTCTGTTGGCGTGAGTCAACAATAATACAATAGGAATGTAATTGTGTTTCCTAGTTTGGGTATAACCTCCTTTTATGTCTTTAATATTCCTTGTAGAACAAGGATTGAGTATGTATGTATATGTGTTGCCTCCTATAAGAGAAGAATAGAGAAATATATTGAAACCCTAAAATTAGTTTTATCTTGGTATCAGAGCAGGTTTTGACCTGTCTCTTCCCTTAAATCCTAATTCCAGGTATTGTCAGCGTGAGAATTTCTTGGTTGTCTGCCTAAACCACCTACTGCAGAAAGCCGTGAGACTCCTTTGATATACTGCCGACTGCATCTAGAACGTCTCGAGACAAGAGACTTCCACAGACAACCCAACCCCAGAAAACGTACAAAACAAAACCACAAAACCGCTGCCTTAAATGGCTGAAAACCACAAAACCGCTGCTGCTGGGCCACGGTTCCAGACGCTGGCCTTGTGTTTTTTGCGCTGACCACCAGCAAACCCGCTAGTGGGCTGGTCACGCCGACTACCAAGGACTCCACAAATGGGCTGACAATTGAAGCCCAAACAGTCACTAGCAATCCAGCAGGTCCAGCACGTGCTGGCATCGACAGCAGGGCTGCAGCAGGCTCACTTGGCCCAGCAGCAGCAACAACCCGTGAGCATACTCATCCAGATAATTTGGGCCCGCAAAGTTCACTTTTAAATTTGATTGCTTCAAGCGAGCAATCCGATGACCTAGGTAACACATGCATGGTTTTAATTGCGTTTGTTGAGCATGATGTAGGTTGAATTATTGACTCCAGTCACTGATTATATAATTTATAATCGTACTTTATTTAACTCTACAACACTACCACTTCGGGATAGTATTGTCACTGCTAATGGAGATGTTGCCCCAGTTATAAGGGCGGGTTTGATTGCACTCGCTCCTACTCTTTTCTTACACAATTGCTTACGTGTTCCCACACTCTCTAGCCATTTGTTATCTGTGGGACAGGTCACTGAGCAATTAGACTGTATTGTGCAAATGTTTCCATGTTTCTGTTTACTTCAAGATATCCGAAAGAGGAGGGGGTTGTACTATGTTGATGATGTTACACAAGGCCGTGTTCATCAAGTTCAAGGTCATGATAGTGGAAAGTTGAAGACTATTCAGTTGTGGCATCGTTGACTTGGTCATGTCTTATTCGCTTATTTGCGAAAATTACTTCCGTCATTATTTGGTAATATTTCAGATTCTTCGTTAAAGTGTAATGTTTGCACATTAGCCAAAAGTCATCGAGCTTCTTATTCCCCGAGTTTGCATAAAAGAACAATTTTGTTTGAGTTAATTCATTCTGATGTGCGGGGGTCATCTTCGGTTACTACTCAGCATGGTGTGTGTTGGTTTCTAACATTTGTTGATGATTGCACTAGGATAACTTGGTTGTACCTCATGAAGAATAAAAGTGATGTGTGTGACATCTTCAAAACATTTTATCACATGGTCTATACTCAGTATTCATTCCCTATTACAGTGTTTAGGTCAGACAACAGTGGTGAGTATCTTAATTAGGACATTTCTTAGTTTTTTACGGAAAAAGGGCATTCTTTATGAAACTACGTGTCCTTAGCCCCACAACAAAATGGAGTTTCCGAACGAAAAAATCGACATATCCTTGACATTACTCGTGCCCTTCTTATTGGTAGCTGTGCATCCAAGACATATTAGGTTGATGCAGTCACGTATGCTATTTATATCATGAACCGAATGCCATCGTGTGTTCTCTCTTTTAGAACCCCCTTAGCTGTGCTTGTTGATCATGTTTTGCTCTCTCCTATTCTTCATCTCAAACCCTGAGTTTTTGGTTGTGTGGCATATGTTCATCTTCACAAAAATCAAAGAAGCAAGCTTGATCCATGTTCGGTGCGGTTTGTGTTCTTTGGCTTTAATCCTCAACAAAAAGGCTATAAATGTTATCATCCATCCATTAGACATACGCACGTCACTATGGATGTTACTTTCTCTGAAGACAAATTATTTTTTCCTCCCAGCCATACTCCTCAGAGGGAAACAACCTCAGGCGAAGATTATGGCTGGTTTGATATTATGCCTCATGTTTCTGTAAATAGCCCAAACAGACCTTTAGACCAATTGGTCCAAATGCTACTAACCAAACTGGCCCAGATGAAGCTAACCGTGACTGCTCTGATGGGCGTGCTAACCATGGTAGATGGAATGAGCCAAGATCGTGTGATGCTTGCCCAAACGGGTCGCATGTTGTACCTAGCGAGAATAATGATGGGTCGCATGTTGATGTTGCTATCTGCAGCCCAAATTATGACGTTGTTGCTCCTATCTGCCCATCTGCAACTGCCAGCCCAAGTGGGCCAAATAGAAATTATGGTGTTGGTCCGAGTAGGCCTTCAAGGGTGATAATTGTCCTAAATTCTAATAGTTTTAGTGAGTTAGAAGACAGTAACAAACTCCCTCATACTCCAATGGATATTCCCGAGGTAAGTACTCGCTCGAAAATTATTGAACCATCTTATATGTTGCCTCCTCGACAAAATCAAGGAAAACCACCGGACAAGTACTCTCCAGAAGGAAAGGTGCGGTATTCCATTTCAAACTATGTCATTATTCATCGACTTTCACCAAAATACTGTGCATTTGTTCAACAAATGGAAACCATCAAAATACCCACCAAAGTGGAGGAAGCTTTGAAAGATTCGAAATGAACAGAAGCCATGCAAGTTGAAATGGAAGCACTGCAAAAGAATAATACATGGAGTGTGGTCCCACTTCCTAAAGGAAAGAAATCAGGGGGGTACAAGTGGATTTTCACTATTAAACATAAGGCAGATGGAACAATTGATAGATACAAGGCAAGGCTAGTGGCCAAAGGTTTTACCCAAACCTTTGGGGTGGATTATCAGGAGACTTTTGCTCCTGTTGCAAAGATGAATACCATTAGAGTTTTATCATATCTTGCTGCGAACCATGACTGGCCTCTGAGACAATTTGATGTTAAAAATGCTTTTCTACATGGTGATTTAGAGGAAGAGGTGTACATGGATATTCCACCAGGTTATGGTGCTGCAAACTCCAGTGGGAAAATGTCTAGACTTCGAAAGGCACTGTATAGCCTTAAATAGTCACCCAGAGCATGGTTTAGGCGGTTCACCTAGGCAATGAAGAAGTATGGGTATCGACATGGAAACGCAGACCATACATTGTTCATCAAATGTAAGGATGGAAAGGTAACTCTGCTTATCATATATGTAGATGATATGATTGTCACAGGTAATGATACAATGGAAATTGAGCGTTTGCAAGGGCATTTGTCTTCTAAATTTGAGATGAAATATCTTGGAAGACTTAAATACTTCTTGGGAATTGAAGTGGTTATGTCTTAGGAAGGAATATACTTATCTCAGAGAAAGTATGTATTAGATCTTTTGTCTGAAACTGGTATGTTAAGGTGTAAACCAATGGATACACCTATTGTGTAGAATCATCATCTAGCAATTTATCATGATCAAGTCCCAGTGAATAGGGAAATGTATCAAGGATTGGTAGGGTGGTTGATTTATTTGTCGTTTACAAGGCCAGATATTGTTTACACAGTAAGTGTGGTGAGTCAATTTATGCATGCTCCTAGTGAGGATCATATGACAGCAGTAATGCGGATTCTAAGTTACTTAAAATGAGCTCCAGGAAAAGGGTTGATGTATAGAAAGCATGGGCATATGGAGGTGAAATGATATACTGATGCAGATTGGACTGGAAATATCCCTGATCAGTGGTCTTCGTTGAGATACTTCACATTTGTAGTTGGTAATCTTGTGACATGGAGAAGTAAGAAGCAAAATGTTGTGGCAAAGTCTTCGGACGAGGCTGAGTACAGAGGAATGACATATGGTATTTCCGAGCTTCTATGGCTTCGGATTCTACTCACTGAGATAGGGTTTAAACCAAAAGGTTCTATGCTGTTGTATTATGATAATCAAGCAGCACGGGAGATAGCTAACAATCCGTTGCAACATGATAGACCCAAACATGTTAAGGTGGATAGACATTTTATCAAAGAAAAGTTGAATGTTAAGTTGGTTGACATTTTTTTCGTGAAGACAAAAGAACAGTTGGCAGATATTCTAACTCATGCAGTTTCTGCAAGAAGGTTTTAAGACTCACTTGTTAGGTGATATCTATGCACCAACTTGAGGGGGATTGTTGGTGTGAGTCAACAATAATACAATAAGAATGTAATTGTGTTTCCTAGTTTGGGTATAACCTCCTTTTATGTCTTTAATATTCCTTGTAGAATAAGGATTGAGTATGTATATATATGTGTTGCCTCCTATGAGAGAAGAATATAGAAATATATTGAAACCCTAAAATTAGTTTTATCTTTTTCATGCCCTTAGTTTAAATTCTTGTTATGTTTTTGAGTGAATTTAGTTTGTTTCACTTAGTTTTATGTTTTTCTTAGATTTGAAGAGTGAAGATGAAGAAAGAAAAAAAAGGAGCACTTTGGCAATTGAAATGAGTTTGGCGTGCTGGAAGCAGAGGCCGTTTATGCGGATAAGTCAACTTTACGAATTAAACTGTACTTCCTCAGAATGAACCAGCTGTTGAGCCTTATACCATTGGCAAGATATGGAAGTTAGCTTTCAGAGGAATTTTACGGTTTGTGATTTCGAGTTTCCTAGGGGATGTTACAGTGATTCTTGTACCGGATGTCTGCCAGCAAGGTTTATGCGGGATTTACAAAGAGATTTCAGATTTTCAAAGTTTAATAGAAGGAAACGTGCAGAGCAAAGGAGAAGCTTTTAGAAGAGTTCAAGACTATCCTAAACGGTGCATAGTTAATATATTTAACAGTTTGGTATGCCACATCATCAATATACTAATCCAAGTCAGAAGAAAAATTCAAGAGTCCTGTTCAAGTAAGGATTTCAGCATTTTATTGAGGAATAAAGGAGGGGAGACGGAGGGACTTTCAGGGGACAGAGTTTTTTGGGAACGTGCTTTTGGGAGTCTAAGGAGCAGGTTGCATTGAGGAGTAAAAAAGAAAGCAGCAGCCCCCGATCATCTGTGCAATCCTCCATCATCGTGTGGAAGTATTTCATGTTTTTTAGAAATTTAATGATGTTTTCGTATTTTAGGAGTAACTAAACTTTTTTTCTACGGTTAGGATGATACCCTAGCATGGATGTTTATGGTTTTTAATGTTATTCATTGGATTCCTAGTTTCTTTCAGATGAACGTTTAATCATTGTTTGAATTGTTACTTTTTGTTTGAGTTTTTTGATTGATCACTTTAGGACTTTGCATCTAGTAAGATTGGCAGATGAATTTGAGGCTGAACTAATTAGCTTCTTGTGGTTAAGTGTGGTAAATTACATTATTACTTGATAAAGAATAATGGTTTGCTTGGTTCCCTTGTTTTCTAGAGCATAAAGAGTCCTACTTGTTAAATTTATGCCTTAACCAAGATAGACTGCATGTTAAGATATACGACATCTACCTGAACTAGAAGAGAATCATTCACTTAAAGAAAACTATGGTCTAATGTGCCTGACAATGACTTAGATACGGGAATTATCATCTAAAGAATTGAAAAATCCGTTGAATGCATTGAAACCTAAACTATATTGCTTTTGGTTGATTTTGAATCCCTAGACTTTTCATCACTTGCTTTAAAACACAACGTTTTCTTCTCTTTAATTTCAGTTTTTACTTGAGGTTCTGTTTTTGTTCGTTTATAAAATTATCACAACAAACTCTTCACATCTTTGATTGATTTATTAATTAAGATTGAGTCTAGTTCGTTGTTTGGGTTTGTGTGTCGTTAATATTATTAGATTTGGTTTAGTTTATCAAATTGGAGATTGAATTAGAAACTTCGTGGGAGCGATACTTGAACTTGCTGAACGCTATATTACGATTATCTTGTGCACTTGCAAGTTTACACTAGATGACAATTCTAACCGTTAAACCCGATAACCGTCCGAATGGAACGGATTTGGATATGGAAGTTTGGGTATATTCTGGATATGGGGAAAAACCGTTTATATTATTCGGTTATGGTTATAGAGGTCCCAAAACCGTAACCATAACTGAATCCGACCCGATTCGTAAATAATATAATTTACACACACACACACATATGTTTGTATTTGTATATCCATTATTCACCGAACCATTACCTTGAGAATACAAAAGTTGCATTTTGTAGGAAAGTAAAGTTTTGAATCAAAATTAATGTAAACTCAATGGTGCTTATGAGAGATATCAAAGACAAGCTAACTTCATCAATGTTTTAATTTTTATACTCAAATCAACAAGATCCATTCATTGGATCATTTTATACATCAAATGTTTAATGACGAAATTAATATCTACTAACTTATAATGTCCCAATTGAACGAATATATTTTTTGTATTGACGAAGATGGATATATCGGTTAACCAATAGGGAATCTGTTACCCAGTGGGTATGATTATGGATAATACCCGATAGTTAATTTGCGGTTATGAATATGGTTAATTTTCATGGTTATAAGGATGGACATAACATTTTTATCCCTAAACCAAACCGTTGTCATCCCTATCCATACATGCAAACAGATCACCAAAAATAACGTATATGTGTCGATAGTAATTTATTATATAATTAATGAATTCATAGGTTTTAACGTGATTTTGCCACAAGCTAGGCCAAACTCTTTTTAAATTGGGCCAGATGAATTTGGGAGCCTGTTTATAAAAATAAACAAGTGATTCTTTGTACACCTAATTTTTATTTTTGAACACCCTATTTCTTTGGACACCCATAATTAAATTTAGGGTTAATTTCAGTTTACTACTTTGAAGTTTCTTGGTTTTCAACATTTGATGCATCACGTTTTTTTCATCCTAGAGCGGTATCTAAAGTCATAATTCTGGGACACTTTCATACATCGGTTAAATTTTATGTTAAAATGATTAGGCGCCACGTGGATATTAAAAATTTTAAAAATTAAGAATTAAAATTATTTTTCTTTTTTAAATCTAGGGCCTATTCTACCCAACCCCGCTCTCACCCAGCTCTCCATCCCTTCACAACTCCCAGATCTGCAACTCCCTCTTAAAACCACCAGCCCTTATCAAAGGCAACCATACATTCGCCTGATTCTGTTCCCACTAAACCAAAATCCCAATACGATTTCTTTAATTTTATACAAATTCAATTTTGATTCCTAAAACAGATGGAAAAAGATTTGCTTCTTCCCCAATTTTATTTTATTTTATTTTATTTTATTTTATTTTTTTTGTACTTTGTAGAGATGAACCCTAGGGTTTGTGGTGGGTCACAAGTACGGGATGACCGATACAGATTGTGCTGGTGTGTGTATGGAAGCCAGAATGGAACAAACTACCGGCGATGGAGCATGCAAGGCTGAAAGTGAGGAAAAGAGTGATGACGATGGCAAAGGCGGATGTGGTGAATTCGGATACAGGTTTGGGTGTGAATTAGGATGGTTGGAAATTGAGGAGATAGTTTTGAGAAGTAGGTGGGTGATGTTCGGGTAGGGTGGGCAGCGGCCATGGAAAGAGAAATGAGGAAGGGTTAGGTGGGTGGGCGCAGATCTGGGAGTTGTAAGGGGAGGGAGAGCTGGGTGAGAGTTCTTAATTTTTCAAATTTTAATTTTTTTTAATTTTTTAATATCCACGTGGCACCTAGTCATTGTCCATGTGGGCGTCGCGTCATTAGTTAACGGAGATTTTAACAGAAAATTTAACGGATGTATGAAAATATCCCAGAATTATGACTTTAGGTACCACTCTAGGACGAAAAAAAACATGATGTACTAAATGTTGAAAACCAAGAAACTTCAAGATAGTAAACTGAGATTAACCCTTAAATTTACATTTTTTTGGTACTCATGTAAAATTATAATATTTCTAAATCATCCCCTCATTCACTTGTAAGTACTATGGCCTAATGATATTCTTTTTCACTTGTAAGTGAGAGGTTAGGTTCGATTCTCGCTAAAGGCAAATTTGAACCACATTATTGCTAATCTATTGTGAGGCTAAGTCCACCTCCTACCTCTTAGTGTAGATAATATTGTTTGTTAAAAAAAAAAAAAAATCAACCCCTTCAAAATAGAGAAAAAAGAACTGGCACAACCACTTACCCCTTCTTGAAAACCCTTTCTTTTTCTTCTTCTGCCCCTCCTCATTCTTCTCCAAAAAACAGCAAATCCCAGTCCCTACCAAACCTAGAGCCCATCTCCATCCTAGATGAGTGCTATTGGGTGCTCCACTGCATATGAGATTGACAAGTCCACTGCAACTGCGACTAAAAAAAGAACGATGCCATTTTCCAGATTTTCATTCAAGCACCCTCTGAAAACCACCAAGAAGAGGTGGTGGGTTCACCTACAATAAGATGGATCTTGACGACGCCATCCCTTTTTCCCTTTAAAGAGTAGGACGAGGAGGAGCGCCAGGGTGCAACCACGGCGTTGGACGGTCAAAGCAGGAACTGAGTTTTGAAGATTTTGAACGTGAGGTCTTTCTACCCATGAGAGAGGAACATCAAGGGCAAAAGTGGCGGCGTTGTAGAGCTTCACGGGAAGATGGAAAAATCGTGGTGGATGATGAAAGAAATGGAAAGGCTGACTCTAAGAGAGAGTTGGGTGGTGGCTGCTACACTCTTTGTCAATTCATTTTGGGAGATTATATTCACACACCCTAAATTACTTCCCTCACACCTTTTTAATTTTTTAATATTTTTCTATCAAGTGTTAGTGGTGTGTAGAAACTATTAAAAAATTAAAGGGGTGTGGGAGAAGTGATTTACTACCTTAAGTTTTGTGGTTTTCAACATTTGGTACATGAAGTTTTTTTCATCCCAGAGTCATACCTCAAGTCTTAATTTTAGGATAGTTTCATACATCCGTTAAGTTTTCCATTAGAACTTCTGTTTTAGATGACATGATGCCCACGTAGACAATAACTGAGCGCCACGTGTCAATATGGGCCACTTCAATATTAAAAAATTAAAAAAAATACAAAAAAAAATGGAAAAAAAATAAAAAAACCTCACCTGTCTTCTACCACCTCCAACCCCCTCTGCAACCTGTATGCATCTGCCCAATTCGTCCTTCTGGGAAGCTTTATCGCCAATTTGTCAAAAACCCATCATGAAAAACCGATTGTTTGCGTAGTTTCGAGCATCGAAATGCCTGGTTTTCTCGAGAAAGCTCGAGTCTTGAGAAATTTTCACTAAAGAAGAAGTGGCAGAACCCAAGTGAACCTGCGAGGAAAGATTTGCCTTTCTGAAAGCAACCTTTTTGGCGATGTTTCTCCACATAATTCCCAGTAAATACTGCAAACCAATCAATCAAAGTCTTGAGAAATCTTCAACTATCAAACGAAAAATCTTCAACCATCTACATGGCGGTCGCCCGTCCATGTTGGAGGAACTTTAGACAAGCCGTGATTTCTTTGTAAATTTGGATCAAAACCCTACCACAATTTCTTCCCCATTCCCCTTTCTCTCTAAAATCCCTCTCTGCGACCTGCAATCTGCCGTTTCCTCTAACATACTCAAATTATAATTTATAAAACCCTAATTTCTACCCATCTCTCTCTCTCTCCGCTGCTCTAGAAGAAAGAAAAAAAACATAATTTCCATTGGCGAAGAGACGAGAAGAATTAGGGTTGCAGAGGAATCGAAGATCGAAGATGGGGAGGCGTAGATGCATGTCGCAAGAGTAAAGGAAGGAAGGTAGGGTTCATGCACTTCATATTGCAAGTTGCCCAGAGAGAGAGAGAGGAGAAAGAGAGATAGTGGTGAAGGAAGGTTAGGGGGGGCCTCACGATGGGGGTTTTGGTTTTCTGCTTCTTGTTGCGGGGTTTGCCGGCGACTGAAACGACAGCGTAAAAGACGGAAGGGAGGGGGTTGAGGGAAGTAGAAGACGGGTGAGGTTTTTTTTTTTTTTTTTTTTTTTTTGTTAATTGTGTATTTTTAAAATTTTTAATATTGAAGTGGGCCCATATTGACACGTGGCGCTTAGTTATTGTCCACTTGGGCGCCACATCATCAGTTAACAGAAGTTCTAACGGAAAACTTAACGGATATATGAAACTGTCTCAAAATTAAGACTTGAGATATGACTATGGGATGAAAAAAACTTAATGTACCAAATGTTGAAAACCACGAAACTTCAGGATAGTAAACTGAGATTAACCCTTTATATTTTTATTTATTTATCAAATGATAGTGTTATGGAAATGGCTAAAGGTTCAAAAGCCAAAAATTCATCTTATTTGTCCAAAAATCAATCTTCAATCGATGTCTGGGCTATAATAGTATGAAGCTTACCAGGTCATTATATAACCAAAAGGGCATAAGGTTGGCCAAGTGTAGCCCTTCTTAACCTTTTTTTGGGGGCTTAGCTTCTCAGTTAGATTTTAAAACATCCAATAGTATTTTAATTAAATTAACTAATAAATTTAAGTATAAACTTAAATCTGATAAATTATTGAGGTGATTATATTTAGCCCCTTCAGTTGGAGATGGTATATGAGTATGACCTGACATTGCTTATTGAAAAATATTTTTTTGCAGGGCTATAATTCTACACGGGGATATGTTTAGCTCTTTGTTTAGCTCTTTCGGTTGAAGATGTTCTAAGGGGGTGGAGGAATGAGCTAAGTCTTACAATGGACTTACCATGATAAATGTGGTTCAACTTTGTTTTTGACGACAATCGAACCTAAGACCTCTCAATTACAAATGATTAGAAATACTATTAAACTGTAGTACTGAGTAGTATTTTTTATATTATTTTTAAAATGCTAAGAAATTTTCACTGAAATATAGCAACTTTAATAATGGATACAAATACGATGGTCAATAGGATAACTAAAATTTGTTGGTGTAAAGATATAAAAAATGGGTCTACAACCACAAAAAACATAAGTTTTATTCCGGACGGCCCATATCCAAAGTCTCCGTTCTTCAAAACACCATTACTCCGTCTGACACAAAACCCTAGCCTGCCCGCCGGATCCTGCGCGTCGGAGCCAATTTCTGATCCGATGGGTATCTCTCTCTCTCTCTCTCTCTACATTCAGTTCATATTTTGTATGGAATTCCGGTCCTTATTTTGTTTTCGTGTCTCACATTTCTGAGCAACAAAATGCATGCCAAGGTGTAATCTTTTTTCTATCGTCTGTTAATATTTGGTTTGTATGATATCCACGAAATTCGTTACAAATGATGTTTTGAATCTTCTACAGTTGCTGATAATGTTCTTTTGTTTAATCGGCAATTCAATTTTATCGAAAACGATGAGTTTGGGGAGTCCAACGTTGGAAAAGATTCTGTAGAAATCGAAGCACATTTGTGTTGTCGTTTGAAATTGTGAGGAGATGTTTGATTGAACAAATGAACTGTTATTAAACATCCGGTTTTGTTTCGGTTTTGGTGATACTAGGGTTTTACAAGTACCAGTCGGAGATATGGAGGAAGAAGCAATCCGATTTGATGAGGTTCGTGCAGAGGGTGCGCTGTTGGGAGTATCGCCAGCATCCTTCAATTGTCCGAGTCACAAGGCCTACACGCCCTGACAAGGCCCGTCGCTTGGGGTACAAGGCTAAGCAGGTAACGAGAATTTCATGAATCGCATTCTTTATGCATCTCATCGTTGAATTATGACTAAGGTTAATCGGCATCCCAATCTGTTTACTTTCACATGCATACATTGGCCATGAATTGATTATTATAGTCGTATTGCAACGCAATACAGAGTTACGCGATGTATAATTACTGTTGTGGATTGTATTCTTTTGTTACTGACCCGTAGGCACAATCCAGTGTATTTGCTAGTTAAACAGCATTCTGATGCTTAGGCATTTTTCCCGAAAAGGGTGCTTGTCTAAAATCATCGAGTGCTTCCTGAGACTAGCTAAACTAAACCAAGCAATCGGTCTTCTACCGAGCAAGATCTTTTGGTGGTTCTTGCTTTGTCTTGGTCCGATACAGTGCACTTTTTTAATTCCTTTGCCCCTTGTGCTTCTTTTGTTTCCTTTTGTTATGCACCAGTAGGCCCAACCAGTGTATGAGCTGGTTAAGCAGCATTCTGATGCTTAAGCATATTCCTCTTGATTGGTGCTTGCCTTCAATCACCAAATACTTATTGTGACCAGCTCTACTAAACCAAACAATCGATCATCGATCATATACCGAGTGAGATCTCTTGGTTGTTCTTGCTTTTGTCCCGATCTTATACAGTGCACTTTTTAATCTGTACCTTACATTTTGTTTTTTACATGTTATATAATGTCTGTCCTTGCGCATCATTTGTTCCCCAGCACTGTTTAAATTAATTAGTCGATGATTTTCTGGCTGATGATTTAAGTAAAATATATTCCAGGGTTATGTTGTTTATCGAGTCCGTGTGAGGCGTGGTGGTCGCAAGAGGCCTGTTTCCAAGGGTATTGTATATGGGAAGCCCACAAACCAAGGTGTGACTCAACTGAAGTTTCAGCGCAGCAAGAGATCTGTTGCTGAGGAGCGTGCTGGCCGTAGACTAGGCGGTCTTAGGGTTCTCAACTCTTACTGGATCAATGAGGTTTGTGACTCAGTTTTAACTTCAATTCATATATTTGGGTTACAAAACCTGTTTTGTTTCTGTACCATTATTTTTTCAGGTGTGTCTTGGACCTTGGTGTTGGTTTTGTTTATTTCATGGCACCTTGCTTACGTATTCTGCTTTGAAATCCTTGTACGCAGGATTCAACTTACAAGTACTTTGAGGTAATCCTGGTTGATGTTGCTCATAATGCCATCCGAAATGACCCAAGAATCAACTGGCTCTGCAATCCCGTTCATAAGCACAGGGAGCTTCGCGGGCTCACTTCTGCCGGGAAGAAATACAGGGGATTGCGTGGAAAGGGACACCTTTACCACAAGGCACGACCTTCTCGCAGGGCAACTTGGAAGAGGAACACCACCCTCTCCCTCCGTCGCTACCGTTGAGTCCGGTCATATTTTACCGTTTATGTCTAGATGCTATTTTTGGGTAATGTCAGGAAGATTTTTTTGTTACGAAGAGAAGGGCTACCTAAACCCAGGTTTTTTGCCTTGAGGTTTGAACTTTCGGTACTGAAATCTTAAGATTTCTTCAGCCTTCTATAGACTAGGCATAAAAAATCTCAAATGAGCCAAGGGAGACCACGATGTGGCGGCGAGCTTAGTGATTGTGGATGAGTTATTCACCGGAGCACGCCGCCACATAATGTTCTCTCTCGTTGTCTTATCACTCAATTTACATTGGAACTGTTTGGTCGTTTGATTATTCGAGTTTTCATTTCAATTTTGTCTAGCGAATTATTATTATTATTATTATTTGCACGTGTTAGAAATATGAACATAACTAGGGACTAACATATAGACAATTTCGATAGTTGAAATTTATCATGAGGTTTCATTGGGAAGTAGCATACATATATCGTATAAGGAATGTGTGTATGTATATATTTATACTATTGGCCAAGGAAATTGTACCAGACGAACGTACTCCAAACTTTTAATCGTTGTATATTTGTTTAAAAATACGAAAATCAAGATTTGACGGTTAAAAAGCTAAACGTATAATTTTGTGTGCATTAATAGGCTGAAGGTTAGAGATTACAATAAACCTCAAATGATTGGAAACTGACAGGCTCCAAAATAATAATGTATATTTTTGATAGTGATGGAATAGATTAATACAGATTCAGCAGAGATACTTGTATTGCCAAGCACGAAATCTTTGTCCCCACAATTTACGGAATAATGTTTTCATTATTTTCTGTTCTTTTTAGGGTTTGACAAAGGATAAAATATTGCACTAAACTCATTTATACTATTAGGAGGATGATTAGAATTTGGACATAGAAGATGAAGTACGCTGCTGGAATCAACTTGTTTAAACTTATGTTTTTATAATTTTGTGTTTTATGAGTCGAATATATAATATATATATATATATATATATATATGGTGAAGCCTACATTTTTTTTCTTCTAACATATGATAGGATATTCTACAATATAAGAGGGGAGATGCGGATTAGACTACAGAAAGGGAAGCGCATTGCTTTAGTCAACTAAATTAAAGTTTAGGAAAAATGCTATGGTGAAGCCTTATGATTTTTACAAAATTTTAAAGATTTTTTAAGCTACAATAATTTGCTTCCTATGCCTATATATAAGTGATAACAATTGTAGGTGTTTGATATATGGAATAGATGGCTTCACGACCTTATTCGAGGAAGGAGAAGAAGCTGTGATGGCTTCACGACCTTGCTCGAGGTAAGGTTTGTAGGTAACCTAGAAATTCGGAGAATTTAGATAAAAGGAAGCCGGAGAGGATCCTTTCCCTTGAATATGACATAGTGGATTAATACATATATTAATAATACTGAGATTCATACATTCAACAAATTGATAAGATTCTTATAGAACAAAAGCAGTAGGAAAGAAGACACACGAATATCTTTTGTCATTGTTGTGATATGGGCAATGCCTACTTGCATCTCCTTGTTGGTTGCGGTCCTCCCACTCCAACGTTCCTCATATACAAATACAAAAGGGCTTTTCATGCCTACGTACATCCATTTGGTTTGTATATAACTAACGTATTGATTTGGAGCATGTTTGAGATTGCTTTGGATCACAAGCGCTTCCATTAGAAGCGATATTGCCAGAGACATCAAAATTTTGTTAAAAAATTCAAGTGCTTGAGATTGCCTCTTATCATAAGCATTTTTTTGAAAGTTTTTTGTGAAACGTAATAAAAGTTTGCTTACAAAACGGTTCTTACCCATTCCAGGCCAATCCCAAACATATCCCTAGTTTTTTCTGTATATGGTTCATGTAATCCAAAGACGATATGAATGACTTAATTGTAAATATGGGACCTCAGAACGTCCACAAACTGTTTGATGAAATGCCTATTAGACAGAATTCAGCATGAGTAGGCCTTGGGACAAGCCCTGGCAGGACACCTTGGCAGGTGATGCTTGGCCTTAGCCTTTGAAGCTGTTAGAAAGATAACAACATGCCCACTAAGAGCTCGACTATATACCTCAACGAAAAAACTGAAAATTTTGGGCGTTGTGCGCACTTGGATCTATTACACTAAGCCCCAGTTTGGGGTTGAGGTGCTTTTTAAAAAAGCTACCATGAAAAAAAGCTGGTAAGAATTTTGGTGTTTGGTAAACATCCCAAAACAGCTTAATTTTAAAGTTTCACATGAAAAAAAGCCAAAAAGTGCCAAAAAGTGGAAGCTGCATTTTGCAGCTTCCAGAAGCCGCTTATTTTTTCCAAAACGCGGAGCTACAGTACCCATTAATGAATTTTTTCAATTTACCAAAACTGCCCCCTCCTTTCTCCTTTCTCCTTCTCCCGATCCTACACTCTGCACTCTCTCTTTCTCTATCACAAAAAACCCTCTTCCCTCCCGCCGCTGCACCTCTTCCTCCTCCTCTTTTTCGTTTCTCTCCGCACAACCGCCGTCGCTGCACCTCTTTCTCCAACGCCACACCACAGCTTTAAGCCTAAGCACTTCTGTGCCCTCTCCTAGAAAGTCCTCGAGCCCTCAATTCCAAAATAAATACAAAGTTTTAGCTCGCTCCAATTACCCGCAGCTCCAGCACCCGCTCCATGCCGTTTTCTTTGAGGCAAAACAAAATAAATACAAAGTTTCAAACTTTAAAAAATAAGAAGGAGGCCAGAGTAATTTGAGGTGGATCGGAAGAAAAAAGGAAGATGGGAGAAGACAGAGGTACAGAGAAAAGAGAGGTAAACAGTGGGCGGAGAAAAAGAGAGGTTTAGATAGAGAGAAGATGTCGAACAAAGAAAAAAAAGTTGAAAGAAGATGATTCTAGAAAGAAGAAAAAAGGTAAAATATTAGTATTTGATTAAATTTAATAATAAAATTTGATGAATGTATCTAATTAGACTTTTAAGTACATTAACAATATTGTACTAATGAATTCTAACTATTCAGTCTAAAATATTTCAATTGAAGTAGTTTGTCATACTAATTAATATTTAAGATAAAGTTTATAAATATGTTTGTTTTACAAATAAAGTATATTTAGTAATTCACCTTTATTGGTTAAGAAAATTAAATTAATGGCACATCTAGTATTATACCCTTTTTGGTCATTTTACAGTCACAGCTGTTTTACATAAAAGTTTACCAAACACTATCATACTGCTTTTTTTTCCAAAAGCACTTTCATAAAAAAGTTTACCAAACACTCTGCTGGCTTTTTTTCACAGCCGTTTTTTTTCACAGCACAACAGAAGCAGCTTTTTTTCAAAGCACAGCAATACCAAACCAGCCCTAAGACCCTACAAGGTTAAATTCCTGGATCCGCCACTGATGACATCTAATTGTAGAAAAATGAGAATGAGATTGAAATATGTTATATTATTCGGGTGGAAACTAGTGGTACCATTATCATTTAAGGTTAGCTCAAGTTACGAGGGAAGGTGAGTTACTGTGTTAGGATTATGATAGTTCGGTGTTTGATCCCTCTAATGAGTAACCAACCGTACGGTTTAGGGTTTTAGTCCGAGACTAAAACCCTAATGTTCAGATACATGTCGTGCATGAGGTTCAACTTTTTTAAATTCCAGAGTTTGATTTCTGGAGATTTGATTCGAGGTCTTGAGGTTGATATCATAATCCAACTATGGGACTCGAGATTCTTAGGCACACATCATAGTCGGTGCCCAAGTATTAAAGTCATGTAGGATATCTTAGCAACATTAGAATAAGATGAATGCTTCTTCTTCTATTCTAACATCCATTCCACTTGACCAAATGTCACTTTAGAGAATAACGGAGTATGGACTTGGTCTTCTTCTTCTAGAGAGAATGGAAGAATTTTGAATATTTCCACACCAAAAATAGCGTCAAATGTTTGGTCAACTTATACAAGTTGGTCCAACCGTCGAATGAGGCATTCTCTCTTAGAGTGTCACGTAATCAGATTTTCATCATTCATCCAATAAGAAGCTATCGTGTTATTACAAACGAAGTCAAATTAATCAAATTACATAAAGTGCGTATTCGTGAGAATGAATGGAGTCAAAAAAGAAACTTGCTGTCCTACCGAAATTTTCCGCTACGTGCCTTCTTAATTTCGTTAAGCCAAGATTCCAAACTGAACCGCCAATCAACCCATAAAAAGCTACAAGAAACCAAAAGCCAAACACAATAGGAAGAAAATTAACGAATACTTAATACCTCTTTGTCTAAATTAAGAACCAATTTAACTGACAGTGCAAATAGTCACAGCCTGAGAGAAAAAAAACAGAAAGAGTGGGAATCTACCTCAAAAAACAGTTGGCAAATAACTGCCAACCCAACAGAAGATTCTCAGATTAGTGACAGAAACACAAGACAAACAACTAAATGTTGTAAAATACTGCAACATTTTATAGTTTGAGAAAACCAACAAAACATAACAGCCGCTCTGCAAAAATATGAAAAACTCAGACACCCAAATCATTGAAAATGCTTAATGAAGCTTGTTTATGCTGGCATTTGGTAAAAGTTGCCGTCTTTTCTTAATATTTGATTAATCAAACACTAATCATGATTAAGAATTCGACAACTAGGCATGCTTGGTAAGCTAATGGGTGCACTGATCACCCACCCATTTGGATTGGGACCCCACCAATGAGATTCCACAGCCTCATCATGGATTCAGTCTAATGATCTCGACCGTTGAACTCAGATATCATGTTTTTTTGTAATGAGATTAGTTTCTAGGGTTTTGAAATTGTCAAATGTTGAATTAGGGAGTTGGTCGGTCCCCTCCACAAAGAGAGAAAAAGGAAAGCAGAAAAATAAAGGAGAAAATCCATTAGCAATAGATTAGGTCATTTTGGAATATTTAAAGGACGTCTTGACTCAATCATACAAAGTAAAATAAGAGTTAGAAAACTAAATATGACCAAATATATTTTCGGTGACCAATCTCAAAAAAAAGAGCTAACATAATCCGGAAAGAATAACGCACAACCAACTATAGATTAAATTTCCGATACACTACTAATATGACAATAACCGTAAGTATAGATTAGCCACAAATCGACATAACACGATATATCTGTAAAGAAATCACACTTAAGAACTCATATCGTCTGTAACTAGAACATTAAACTCTCCTAGCTATATCAAAACTACAAAACTCACCTAAAGCGAGACTACATAACCCAAAGGAAAAAGAACAAATGTTTATTTATTGAATTAAAAGAAAGAGAAAAGGGCGAAAATAGGGGGAGATTCTAGGGTTTGAGGGGCCATATCCCACAACGGAAAGGAGGTGAGATTGTCAAAAGGAGGGGGTAGGGAAGCTGCCGTCAATGTGGCTTGGTTGTCCAAACTTTTTTGCCTTGGCTCATACGCCTCTCTGTCAGCCTCGCTGGTTTTTTTATCGGTTGCAGTCAGTGTGTGTGTGTTTGTAGGTGACCCTTTCTGTCCACTCCACACCAAACTTTAGTCTTAAGCACCCTGGCTCTGGCTGTCCTCAAGGGAAAGGGACGGGCTTAAATTCCCCATTTACTTCTCTCACCACTTTTGGAATTCTTATATATGTATCCACTCTTTGTTGTTGAGATTTGCTTCTCAATAGTACATAAAATGGTTTCTTTAGTTTAACAAGTCTTGTCGCTATGCAAACATAGGTTAAGCCACTTAGTTGTGACAGAGTGTCAGTCATCTTCTCGTAAATTTGATTAGTTTAGCATTTGGGGTATTAGCGACCATATTTCTCATGATTATAACATATATATGGTACAAATAACGTCACTCTTCTGAAAAGTAAAGAAACACTCAACATATTAAAAGTATTGAATCTCGAGTTTGCATGTGAACACTCATAACCAACTAAGCTATATGGATTGCTGTTGCAATGAAGGATGAATGGTTAGCTTGAAGTTGCCAAAAAAGATGGTCGATGGAAATAGAATGACCAACCTAAATATATTTTGACACTCAAACGCATGCACGTATGATGATGTTCTCTTTTTACCAACGCATTATGCGCCTTGCGTGCAGCCCATGTGAATGAGTTAACCCTAAAAGGTTAGGTTGAAGTTGTCCGTCTACCAACATTTGCAACATCGATTGGAAAGTAACAACTTCATCTTGCTATGTTTCATACGAAGCAAAATGATTTTCACACTGTTTTTTTTTATGCACGTTTTGATTTATTTTGGACTTTTCGATCGAACAAAATAAAGAAGAATTAATCAACAAAAATAAACAGTGATGTACATAAAGAGAAAAATGATGTGCATAAATAATTTTCTGATACAAATAAGTAAAAGAAAATTGTAAATAAAAGGCCTGAAACTTGTATTTGTACTCCCATGGCTGTACTTTTGGATACAAGCGTTTTTGGCCGTGCACATGAATTTGAGACAACGACAGAGACCTTACATGCGTTATATGGGGTTAGGTTTTAGCTCCATAGACATTGGTACAACTTAAAATATGTGCTCATCCATCTTAGACAATTACATGTACAATGATGAACAATAATAAATCGTTTCACTGTGAATTCCACATATGAGATATTAAGAAACTTTACGTGAACCACTTTGTTTTATGTTACGAAGACTAAACAACACCAGACTTTTACATTAAGAGTGTATATAACATGGCTATTATAATGCATTTCAAGTTTGAACGGTCATAACATAGTATATTTTCATTTTTTTGATCGCAGGGATATTACTACAAGAGACAGTGAGGGGGAGGGGGGAGGATTTTAACCCCGGGCACAGAGCTTTGAAGATGGGTGCGCCATTCACCAGAGCAATTCACTACTCATAAGTTCATAACCATTTCTTAGATAAAGCAGAAATAAAAATACAGACAATCAAATAATTACAGATAATCCGATTTGTGATACAAATAATCAGAGAATGTCTACACCTCAGATATAAAATCCAAAACTCTAGAATCTTTATTAATGTACAAAACTACAACATAAGAAAATATCATAGTGTAAGAGTCTAAGAGATGGGACAATTTGTACTTCTTTTAGAAATTACTACAACTTGTGAGTAAGGTAAAAAAAAATCTTTTTTTTTTAATCAATGAGATTATCTACGTTTAAAAAGTGGAGAAGTGGACTAAGCCTCATAATATACTAGGAATAACGTGGTTCAAATTCATCATTAACGAGAATCGAATATAAAATCTTTTACTTATAAGTGTGGAGAAATACTATTCGACAGAATTTTGAAATTTCAAGAGGGATTCAGGGCAGGTGGGTTGGGTGTGGGGGCTTACACAAACGGGCAGAGATAAGTTCATTTTTAAAAAATATTTCAGCCAACACCCCATTTCTTTCAGTAAAGCAAGAATTCCACACACACACACACACACCCCCGTCTTTATCAGTTGTTGGCGGTTTTGGGTCATTTCAACTAAAAGCATTTTTCTCCAAATTCTTTTCCTAATTTTTTCATTCTCTTTTTCTTTTTTCTTTTTTAATCTTTATTAATAATTGTACACATATTATGAATGTATTAAAAATTAAAAAATAATTTTATATAGGAAAAAATACATAAAATGTTACTACATCTCTTTTGTGACAAGTGACGACTTTTAAATGATTTTATGTCGTTGAAGAGGTTATTCATATATTTAGTGATTATTTCTGAATAATTATTTCTTCACTAAAAGTTTATTTTATTTGAGAAAGAAACATAGAAAAGAAATGATACAATTAGGTAGCTAGTGAGGCTTTTAAAATAATAATAATAATTTTGTGTTTAATTTATTATAGATTAGTGTCATTCACACACTAATTTTTACTTTTTATACGCTCTTATTAATTTTTTTATCATTGATTTTTTTCTATTCATTTTATTGGATGGATGAAAATTAGAAATGATGCATAAGAAGTAAAAAGATGTGTGAACAACATCATCCTTACTATATTTTTCATAATTTTTATTTTGATTATTTTTTAGTTATGTTGACAAGATTAATTTGATATTATTATTATTTTTTGTTGACAAAAAGAGTTTTGTATTAAATAGTTTAGATTATTATTTTAATTACTATTTTTCTTTAATCTTTTATTCTTATTTTTTGTTGGTTTATGTAAAGAACACAATTAGCTGTTGGCTTGACGCTTTAAAACCCTTTAACGCCAGCCTCTCAGCTCCCAGCCTCAGCCATTCATAACCTCTGCAAAAAAAAAAAAACAGAGCAGAAAAAAAAATAGAAACAGAGCACTTCCACCACAAATTTCAAAACCCATCATTCCAAAAGCAAAAGCAAAAGAGAAAGAGATAAGAAAATATAGAGAATTTCACAAAAAGGGCTGGTTTTTGATTTTGTGAAGAGGAAGTAGAGGCGGTTGAAGAGAAGATGATGCAGACGGAACAGTCTCAGTCGGCGGCTCAGCCGCAGCAGCAGCAGCTGGTGGTGCAGAACTCCGCCGGAAGCCTCAGCTTCAACAGCAACATGTCGAAGGAGGACGAGGAGATGTCAAGGTCGGCGCTTTCCACTTTCAGAGCCAAAGAGGAGGAGATCGAGAGGAAGAAGATGGAGGTCAGAGAGAAGGTTCAGGCTCAGTTGGGTCGGGTTGAAGAGGAGACCAAGCGTTTGGCCACTATTCGTGAGGTTTGTGCTCTTTAAAACCCAAAAAACAAGGTTTTTGCTAATTAAACCATGATTTTTTTTTTTACTTTTTTTTTTTGGGTATTTTTAGGCTAAATTAAAGGGTTAAAAATGATTTTATGCAAAAGAAATTTGTGGGGTTTTAAGGGAATTTAACTTTCTGAAAATTCTGGGTGACAAAAGTTGGTGGAAAAAACTAGATCTCCAGAACAGGAAATTACATTAAATTGGGGTTTTTTCAGCAAAATTTTTTTTTTGGATTTTGGGTTTATGGGTTTACAAGGGTGTGAATTTAATGTGGCTATGAACACTTTGATGGAAGTAATTCCATTTTTTTTTACCAATTTCCACAAAGTGTATCAAATTATTTATTTGTCTCATCTAACAGAGTGAATCTGGGGTTCTCTCCGCAACAAAATCTGAAATTTATCTGAGAATTTTCAACAACGAAGGTTAAAATTTTTGAAATGGCAAAAACAGATTCTGTTGTCTCTCAAAACCCTCAAATTTGTCAAATAGTCAGGTTTTATTTAGTCATTTGTTTATGTCAGCGACAACAATATAAGTCCAAGGACGCCTTGTTGAAAATATCTGTATCCCATGTGCTTCGTATTCTGTTGGTTAAACTGGAAATATAGCCGTTGAATCGGTTGCTAGTAATTAGTAGATGTTTAATGGAGAAGTCGTAGTAAAAAGTTTTTGCAAGTTTGTTTTAACTCTTTAATTTCCCCTTTTGTCTTAAATTACGGAACTTCCAGGAGCTTGAAGGGCTTGCAGATCCGATGAGAAAGGAAGTTTCACAAGTTCGTAAGAAGATCGATTCGATTAACAAAGAGTTAAAGCCACTAGGGCATACCTGCCAGAAGAAGGTAACACATCTTGGATTTTATAATAACCACATTTTGGTGTTAATGTTTACAGCTATGTATATGCAATTGTGCGTCGATTGGTGCGTGTTCGTGATGAATTTTGGGTTCGTAACTTGTCACAGGAAAAGGAATACAGAGATGCACTCGAGGCTTTCAATGAAAAGAACAGGGAAAAAGTGCAGCTTATCACAAAGCTAATGGAGGTTAGTTTGATGAACTGTTTTTACTTGTCGTAGCTACGGTTGTAGCTCTTGGACGGGTTGAACTTGAACCCCGTCTGACCAGTTCGGAGTTAGAGTGAGCACAGCTGAGCTGAGCCTGCTTTGACAGATCACCAGTCTTAAAATTTGGGTTAGGAGCTCAGCCCGTCCATACTCTTGCAACCGATACTAGTTATAATGTTCTTATACTTCGATTTACTAAAAGCATACCAAGTGTTGTTTGTAAAATTTCAACGTTTTGAGATTGTTTTGTTGTTGCGTTACATTTGATGCAGCTGGTTACCGAAAGTGAGAAGTTGAGGATGAAGAAGCTGGAGGAGCTGAGCAAGAACGTAGATTTGTTACAGTGAAGAAACTGTGGCCTATGCGGGTAACTGATGATCCTGATTAGGCTTGTGTGATGATGTATTTAAGGTGACTTTTTTCAATGTTTACATATATGGGTGGTGATTGGCTTTCGGTGTAATTTCTAAGTTGGTTTGTTTCATTAATTAGTGTTTGGTAATAACATTTTTAGCTGATTTAGGCAGGAAATACCCTCTTAAATTTAAACAGGTTTGTAACTAAAAGCATCCGGCCTTGCATTTTCCTTGCCATTTTTCCATGTATCCAAACACTGCGTAACGTCTCTTCTAGACTACTTCCTAGTGTAATGTGGGGTTCTTTAATTTTCTTTGAATTTTTTTCTCATTCATTGTTTTAGTTTTGAATGGTTTTCAAGGGCCATACTATTTCTGTAATAATGTAAAGTTTATTGAGTGATTTTGGGATCAAAATACAGTACATTTCGCTCGCAAAGTCTTCCAAAGAAACGAGGGATTATCGTCGGATACAGAACGTAGGGATGTGGTATACTGATCCTCATGTTATAATACGTGGAATTATGATGAATATTGTATTCGTCTACTCATATTATAACGCATGTATTGGTGATGCTATTTTATAGATGATTAGTCTTTGGTTGTGTTTTTTATTTTGTTACTAGTTGGTTGAAAGAGTGCATTTAGCTCACGATCTTTCAAGCATTGCCACTACATTAATTATAGTTTGATGAGTTTACGTTTTGAGATTTAACTGGCGTACATATCATATCACATTCATCAGGCAACAATTTACGTTATGGTAATGTGTGTAAAAAACCACATTGCGCGGAAAAACTAGGGCTTGAAGACAACTCTATAATGCACTGATGTATCACATAACTTGATATACATTGTTGTATTTTGATATTTTTTACCGTCAAAATATCAATGCATCTCATACACCGATGTAGAAATTCTCAAATGGAAGCTTCTCGCAAATAACCTAACGGTTAGATTCATGTCAACCTGCATGGACCTCGTCCCAGAAATACAAGCATAGGTTGAAGCATCTGAGGAGTGGAAATGACATCACTTTTTCAACTTTTGTCATCGCTGTAATCATGAAGATGGCTGCAATTTCTGGAACGAGCAGGTCCTACTTACACGTATCCGGTTTTGTTTTTGCTTTTAAGGTCAAAAGCTGGTTCAAGAAAAAGAAAATTTTCATCTGCTTTAGCACTTGCTAATTGTTAATTGGGTTAAATTTAGCAGAAAACAAGGGACTCAAAACATATTTTTTTAAATGAAATGACTCGTTTAAAAGTGTTTTTAAAATTATTAAAATTTGTTTTAAAGATAATGTTTTTCGGTTTCAAAATATTAAAGTACTTTCTGTAAAAAGTATCAGTTAATTGGGTTACACTTTTACTAAGAATTGATTCCAAAAATATTTTTACTAAACACATTTTAAAATCAGTTGTGTTTTTCAAGAAAGCACTTGAAGTTCATTTTTCAGGATTCACTTACACTTTTACTAATGATTAGTTCCAAAAACATTTTCATCAAAAACACTTTTAGTCATTTTATATTATTTTCAAACGAGCCCTAGTATTTATAAGACTAATTGTGTTTTTACACGACTTTATGTTCATTTTTTGCACATAAATATTTACATGTTACAAATGTAATCTGTCACTTTTTCATGTAATGCACCATGTAAAAAGAGAGACGAACATATAAGTGTATACACCCATGTATGTTCGTGCAAGTTTTCTAGGATTCTGCTCATCAAAGTTTCACAAGTTTGTAAACGCTTTAGGAGACCAGCTAGCAACTTTGATCATCTTAGATATTAGGTATAAGTGTACTTTTGAAATGTTGGTTTGTCGGATTAGGAAATACATTAAATTAATACAATTATTTTCATAAGCTATGCACAAAAATAATCATCCGATAATGCCAAATCTTAATTGTCACGCAATAATACGAACTTTATTTCATAAGTCAACCAAAATTTTCGGCAAGAAAACTAAATAATTGGATAACAAAGATAGATTACAACTGTCTGGTTATATGATACAAGATAAGATTCTAGTTAATACTAACAATAATGTCGTATTAGAAGTAAGCTGCGGCGGATTCTAAATTTTTTTTTGGGCGTACATAAAAGCTTAACATGGTGTTCTTGCTAAGTATCTTGGCAGGTGGGTCTTATTGATGATAGTACCCGCGGGATTAAGGAAGTTGGGTTGAAAAAAAAATTGAGTGATGTGTGTGAATGTGGGTGAAATGAGTTTGAAAAGGAGGTGAAAAGACAAAAATGATTGGTGCTTTTTAGCAGATAAGGCGATTTATAGCCGCGCACCATTCTGCCTTTCCTAACTACCGAAGGGTAAAAATTGATCCAGTATGAAAATTTTAGGAGTTTGAGTGGTCAGTGCGCAACCTTGCCTTTGAATGAGTCCGCCTAATTGGTGAGTATTTGCGTGTGCCGATTATATAGCGAATACAATAATTTTTCGTTAAGCAATCGTTATCCACAAGCACACGTTGTATGCATAATTATTTGTATGAAGGGTCTCAATCCTTTTGTATCAAACTATCAATCCACCATTAATACACAACATGTAGGTAGGGTTTGACAACTTGATATGGTCCACAGCATTCTCCTTATTGTATAAGCAAGAGGGTGTTAGTTATTTATATAGTTCAAGCAGATGGAGCACGCTAAGTTAGCCGTCGCTATACACCAAAATAGATGGTTCACCTAACTCGAAAAAGATAAAACCAAAAACTAGTTAGTTGACCACATGATTATGGCGTATGTAAAATAAGTACCAAAAGCATAAGTTACGTAACGTGTTTTCATGAGAGGGGACAACATTGTTGTTTCATTGTCACCATAACACAGAATGGTATGCCACATATCATTTATAATTGTATAATACCTTATATTGTATTGTACCGTGTTTTAATCACACTAAAAAATCTCTCCCAATGTAGAATTTCCAGATTATTCCTTGTCTGCAAAGATGTACACATCCTTTTTCTCCCCCCATTGGACTTTTCTTGATGAGGGCTTGTTTGGTATTGTTTGGGCTTCGGACTGGATTGACAAGCATTGTACCCTAAGTAAATGGGGCTATAGGTGGGCTAATAAGGAAATTGAATGGGCCTAATTAAAAAACATAAGGGCAAAACGAAATGAAGGAAACATTCAAGTATTCAGGTGGATTGAGTCCATTGGGTTACAAGTGGGTATTTAGGTTTACGTCTTGGTGAGAGATCTTAAATTTGATTTTTATAAATAGCAAGTTCGATACATGATTCATTGTGTGACTTAACCAAGTTCCCACACTCCAACATCGTTGTGGTATTTCTTTTCACAATTTTAAATTCAAAATTATTTAAGTTTTATTTTCCATTATATTTCAGAAAGATGGTCGAGTATTTTAACCAGGAGGATCATAATACTCCTACTAATACTATGATTACTTGTGCAAAAAGAAACCACAATTCTTGTGTAAAACTAATTTTAGTTGGAATAGTACATGGATATATCATGATCATAACTATATATATAAAGGAAAAGTACTTGACAGCAATATATATATCTCACAATTAAGCAAAAGCTTTTCACATCTCTCTCCGTCTCGTACATACAATACAAGCTTTTTCTGATCATCCAGTTGGAGATGTCGCCAGTCTTGGAACCTAGTTATACCGACGACGCCTATATACTTTGTGTGATGGTAGAAGATACATCAAAAGGTGTCCATCAAGACGATCAATCGCTTTCCAAGTGTTAAATGTTCCACATCGGTGGGTTCAAAGTAGTATCAGTGTCGTAAGAGTAGGGCAGGCCCGACGATCTAAAAATCCAACATGATATCAGAGCCAGGTTCGGGCACGTGCAAGCTAAAGGCTTGTCACCAGGAAGGGCTTAGAAACAAGCTTGGACTCTTAACATAGAGTTGGCCTCTGAGTTCCTAAAAAGACACTTCCGAAAAAAAAATTGAAAACAAGTTTAGACTCTATTGGAGCTAACCTCTGAGTTTCAATTACCGATGTGTGGATTTCCATATGTGAACCACTAAATGAGGTTACACGTGAGGGAGAGTGTTAAATGTCCCACATTGGTGGGTTCAAAGAAAGCCAATGGGTTTAAATAGAATTATCATACTCTAACTAATACCAAGGTCTTTTGTGGTAAAACCTTACACTTGACAGATTAGGCATGTGGTAAAGTTGGGGATAGTATCGGTGTCGTTAGAGTGGGGACAAGCCCGGCGATCTAAAAATCCAACAATCTGGAGGTCTCAATTACTTGGAATGTCAAGAGAAACTACTATTCATGTACCGACCTCAACAAAAGATTGCCAATCGAAGAACTCGATGAACTGCACATACATGATGGTACTTGCATACCATCAGAATTAGATTACTCATTACCAAAACTTTAGGCAGCGGGTTCTTTTATCGCATCATATATGAGAAAACATTATTCCCATCCATCCCCGGTGATCGGATGCACTGGATAGAACTCTTTAGGCGCCGCGGACGGAGTAAGATCAACACTAGTAGTAGGCCCAGTTGATATGTTTCATAAAATATGGGATTTTCTGAATGGCATGTGATGAGGCGATATTATACAATATATTTTACCCAAATCTTAGTTATTTTGGTAGAATTTTGATACTTTGTTATATATTTTCAATGTAGGACATTCGACTTACTTTGGAGCAAAAAGTAATCAAACGGATGAATTTTGGAGTGATTCCAATTCGAGAAATGCTTTTGACAATTCAAGTTTATTTTCAAGGTGTTTTCTATCCATGTTTTTAATAATATTTTGTTTTATGGTTGTTCGTAACTAATCTTTGTTTGCTAGGGCGATGCCTTGAACCTTAGAATGAATATGTAGTTTTTATTTAATTGCTAATGATATTATGCATGCATACTTTGAATTATTAATCACTGTGCTTTAAATTGTTTCTATATCTTAATGCTTAGCTACCATTAGGATGTTTAAATAAGTAATCAGATGCAATTCGGTTGGAATACCACCAGGGGATTGAGTATTGCTTCTTGTGATTAATAGTTGTAATTTCACCTAGGATGAATACCATATCTTAGGGGTTGCATGGTTTTTCAAAGGGTTTTCACAAAATATAATGAGTCATGCATGTTTATATTTAATCTGAATACCACAGATGAATTGCATGTTTGATATATGTTCTAGCTTGAATACCACGAGTAGAATATGCATTAGGAAGACCTAACCTTCAAAGTTGCATGGGTAATTCATAAGTAATTGGTAAATTTACATAGGATTGTTAAGAGGATGGCAGAACTCTAGGCTTTTACAATTTGGTTTTCAAAACGCTTTCTTTTGTTTTCTTTACTTTGTTAATATCTTGAATCATTTTAATTAAATTCGTTTTTATTATTTTTAAATTCAAAATCAACTTTTTCCAATCTTTGTTTTTAAATAATTAGCTAAGACTTTGGTTTTGTATAAATTGTTTTAAATACATTGCTTGAGCTGTTTATACTACAACTACTTTGTTCTCTTACAAGTATTTTTAAGTATTTTTATTCATACTTTTACTGGTGGTAAAAATTACTATCAGCATGGTTCTCTCAAGACGCAAGAAGTTAGGTATTATTGTCACAGTTGATAAGCAAATTACTCTCTCACAGGAACAATATGAAGCAAATGGCTCGGTCAACAGTAGAATGCGATACTTGAAGGACTTGAGATATGAATATTTTACGAGTACTTTTCTCGATTTTCTTCGTTGCTAACAATTATTTTATTTTCTGTAGTATTCTTCCTCCAAATGTCTTTTTGTTTTTAATTTTATTTTTTATAAGGATACTTTATATTTGTTCAAGATGCCTCCAAGGTCTCATCCAAGCTGGTAAAAACATAATCAGTTAGCCACCGATAATAACTTAACATCTCCATTTATACATTCAAAGAAGCACTATATTCGTTTAATTATCGATCTCATCGATTTCATAAATTTCATATTCATTTCCATCCATCAAATCTCTTTATGGAGAAATATAAGTCACTCAAGTAAATAAGAGCTAAGTCTAGAATCCAAACATACCTACACATGGACAAATGTCTAATAATTGACGTCCATAATATTCTAGTCTAAAGAGGATATATATCAATTATTCCTTTGTCTAGTGTGGAAATTTGATCAAGCATGACCTAAAATGAAGCCTCCACGATGTTTCTTGTAAGCAATATTATTTATGATACAATAACAAGAGCATAATTAGCACAAGAGATATGGATTAGAATGGATTTATTATATATATATATATATATATATGGAGTACATCCAAAAGTTAAGTTTAATTAATCATTTAATGAAATGTTTTGGTCGCATATTTGATCCATGCAGGCAAATATGCAGCCGCGACATGTTCATTTTTGTCGCATGACAATTGAACGGTCAATCGATCAATACACACACACACACATGAATAAATATGTACCGATATAATGAGAATCATAAATCTGTATGTACAGACATAAGGAGAATCCTATGTACATAATGTTTTAAACACATTAAATTATCCATATTCGTGAAACACCTCATGACTAGATGAAGAGAACCAACAATCCAAATTTAACCCGTAACTTTAGAGAGAGAGAGAGAGAGAGAGAGAGAGAGAGAGAGAGATAGATCTTTCTTTTTCTTGCTACGAAGATACGATGTCTCCCGTTAGAGCGACCAAAAATGAGGGTTTGCATGCATGCAAGTTCGTATACGTTTTTGGGCTTGGCTCGACTCCAAAACCACCATGTTCATCGACTGAGAAAAATGTGATTTGACATCGAGAAACAAGATCTTGATTTTTAGCTCGAGGTGGGTAAGATATTACGTTGTTACACTGTATACCATGAAATATACCTTTAACATACATAATTAAAGCAATTCTTCAGTATGTTTGCACGCATTACTAGCGGGTTTATGTCAATATTTTAGAGGCAAGGTCATTATATATACCAATGGGTCTGTTGAAACATTTCCCGCATAAAATTTTTGATGAAATTATTTTTTTTTTTATTATTTATGTTTGAATGGTTTTACTACTAATTGCATCAATGTCTTTTGTAACTAAGTTGAGAATACTATCAGTGTTGACTAGTAGTGGACCAAGACAGTCTTTCAAAATTTACATGGTACTAAAGAAGACTAATCCTCTAGGTCCGACTGAACCCGTATTGGAACCACAAATTGCAAACCTTGGAGCCCCCGAGTTTGGACACCCAAATCAAATCCTCAAATTCCAAATAAAAAGGGTTAGCAATGTGGAGTTGCGCCTTCACATGTGGCCCATTAGAGAGGGGTCATACATGAGGGAGCATGTTAAAGCATTTCTCACATTTAAAAATTAATGAAATTAAATCTCTTTTACAATGGTTCAACTACTAATAGCATCAAAATCTTTTGTATAGAACCTCACATCTGTTGGTTTTTGCAAGTGATTAAGTTAAAAACACTATGATGTTGCTTAATTAGTAGTGAGCCAATAGACTCTAAATTTGCATGGTATCACAGTGAACTAATCCTCTAGCCCGATTGAACCTTATTGGGACCACCAATTAAGAACCTTGAAGTCCCCAGTAGAGTTGCTTTAACATGTTGTCCATTAAAGATAAGTGACACGTAAGGAGGCGAGTTGAAACATATTCCATATTAGAAGCTTAATGAAATTAAATGCCCCCTTTATACAATGGTTGCACTTTGCCCGAATAAAAAAATATATTCTACTACTAGTTGCATTGAAATCTTTTGTAAAAACGTAAGACATTGTTTCGCATATGTGATTAGATTGACCCTCAACGTCTTTGTTCACAATTGGAATGGTTGTAATCAAATAGTGTCAGGGTCCTACTCTAATACTAGTAAAGAGCACTAAAAGTATATTCAAAGGAGATGTCAAATATAGTATGTCAAAATTTTATTTGATGACTGATGTAACAAATTGAATATAAGTGCTAAATTTTTTATTTTTTTTCCCTATGGATGTGTCAAATACTTATTTTATTATTTTATTGGATCTGGAGTTATATTAACTATTAAAAAATAATCAAAATTAGTTTTAGATTTTATTCTATTGGTTGTTAATGGGACCCATGCATTAAAATTTAAATTAAATATATTTGACTTCTTCTTTGTTTGCTGTCAAAAAAGGCAACTAGAAAGTAAGAAGTCAAATGATTCACATGCCACACCATATATGACATATCCATTGAAGAACACTAAAATGTCTTTTAATCCTATTTGGCATATTTGACATCTCTTTTAAAGATAGTCTAACGACTCATTATTAATGAGCACAATATTAGTATTGTTACCAAGTTAACCACGTTCTAGCTCGAGAGATATGAATTTTTATTGCTAATTACTTTGGTTCAATTAAAAGTTGAATCACTTACTATATACGAAAAAAGTTAGTAATCAAATGATATATGGTTAATATGATCAACTTGCATGACACTGGTAAAAACAAATCTTGAGAATGCAAATTGGGTATAGAAATAGGAAATATAGAGGTTTGTTGGTTCAAGAAAATTGAGATATAATTAATAATAATGCAATCATGGGAATCCTATGTAAAGAGTGCCACGTCGAGGAGGGCAAACCAAATGTCGTTTGACCTAATAGGAGAAGCTCCTCATACAGTCCACATCAAGGGACGGAGACAGAAATCCGACCGTATCTGACACGTGGACGGAGTTCCTCCACCGCGACCACACGTGCGAAATGGACGTCCCGGTGTTTGGCTGTATTACGTGGAGGCACTAGGTTGTGGAATTATGGGGGCCCCATGTGGATATAGAAAATATGTTAATGTCGATGACTCAAGACATAATGTTGAGACTTCTGACAAAATTTTGAAGGTCAATGACCTCTAATTTTAAGGACCAATAGTAACCCACGTTGCAACTTGGTACCAAGATGGGAAACCGGATCCCCTTTTATCCATATATATTGAGACTGCTGAGGATTTAGACCGTTGAAATTTAATCAAACGGTTGCAATTATTATAATTTTTAAAAAGTCTTCTGTTTGTAGCCGTTGAATCAAATTTCAACGGTCTAAATTACCTACTCAGCATACTTAATTTTATTGGATCCGGAGGAGATTCGATTCCGAATATGGATGAAGGACTATGCTATCAAAAGTTAAAAATAGAGTTTAAAATATATTAAAATGGATAATCCAAATGACTAAAGAAGTCCCATAAGAAGGGCAGGAAATTTACCTCATGAGATTCAATGTGTCATGTTATGCATGCGTGAACGACAGTTTCATCAAATTGAGTGTAGAAAATTGGATAATATTTGGCTATTACATGTGAGTAGTCATTCTTCTAATTTTTTTTTTTTATATATGATGAAGTAGTATTACTTATCGTACGATATCATAATTCAAACGATTTATTCTCTTTTTTTATCATCATTTAAAGATCATTTTTAGAAATTTATTTATTTATTTAATTTAGCTATCGTCTAGCCATTTATATGTGTCGAGCAAATAAACGGTTATGCTAATAAGTAATATTTTCATGATTAATTCCCATCTAATCTGACACAATAGCGAAGTCACTTTGGGGCCAATGGCTGCTCATGACCCCAACAGCTTCATAACCCCATGTATGTTTATTGGTAGATTTATCTTTGACCCCAATTAAGGAGAGACTGAACAACGTTGAATTACAACCTTCTTTCTCCAATTTTCTTTCTTTCTCATGTCTTTTCCTTTTTCATCTGTGCAACACAATGGTGCTCACCACATTCTCAACATAATGCTTTACTCAAAAAGTATTGGCAGTCCTTGACAATCTGTTAGCTTGGGCACATCTTTATAGATGCAAATGCTAGAAAAACACAGCAGTTATCAATGGATGTCATCACAACCTTTTGGCGAATGTTGGTATATTTTGATAGATGCCCAACAGATGCTCGACAGAATGGTGCCATGAAATTTTTTTTGGTCGAAATCATGACGCATTGTTTTGATAAATAATTTGTGAGCAAAAAGATTAAGCATCCACATGCCTTTTCTATTTATCAAGTAAAAACAAGGATTTGGTTGACATATAACATATATGCACCACTACGCTATCACTCCCACCAACCTTGAAAAATATAAATATTTAAACCCACGTTTTTGTTTCCGTTTTAGCTCGCCCATACCCTGTTTATCGATGGGTTGAGCATTGTTCAACCCAATTCTTATCGAGACTTTCGGTTCAAATTTGGTTGGTACAAAAGACTATAAGATTCAGAATAACACTAAATATGTATACATTCTCCATTTGATCAATTTTTTTTATTTTTATTTTTAAAAAGAGCTAATATGGTCTTGAAAGAAGAACACACAATCAACCATGGACAAAACTCTGGATTTCAACCACCAATATGACAATGGACATAATCGGCACAACATGACATATCTAACGAAAGTATACTTGACAACTTAAACTCGCTATAATAAGAACACAAAACTCATCACAAAACTTGCATAAATTGAGACGGCATGCAAATAATGCAATGTAAATTTCTGGACTTACTACAAAGACAATACTTAACAAAAATTTAAATATTCTCTATTTTTTTATTTTTAGGTTAAATGTTCTCTTGCTTGATGGTATGCTGTCATAATATCAAACTACTCGTTCACTTAATTCAAATTTCTCGAGTCCAAATCATTTTTAAATACCTACATGTCCCCTATAAATTCGACAATGTGTATAAAGTAATATGAATCCCACGTATATTTTAACTTTAGCTACCTTCAACCAATAATGGAAGTTGCTAGTTAATTTATGGGTTGTGAGTTGCGTGAGTGGCAGCGAGAGGACAATCCACGACACTAGGGCACTTGCAGGGATTTTATTGGGAAGGAAACCCATGCATCTTCCCTAACGTAACTTTTTGAAAATATTTAAAATATATACGTTCTACAATGCTTGTTTTACACTGCAAAATCATGTGATGATCCAACTGTTTATCTAATTAATTAGTTCAAATTAATCAGACTTGCGAAGAAACTGCATCGCAAGATGTTCTTGTGGTATAGAATAGTAAAATAATTTCAAAAAAACACTATGACGATTTGCACCATATCTCATACGTACAAATAAATTCAACAGTATTCACAAATTTAAACTATATTTTAGGTGCAAACAAATCCAATAGTTGTTCAAAATTGTGAATAAGAATTTAGGCGAATAAGTTCCACGATTTTTCACTAATTTAAACTGCTTGGCGATAAAACGTCAATCCGCAAGTCCAACAGTGAATTTAATTGACTGGTATTGTTTATCTAGCTGCCAGCAAATGGCTAGTCACCATATCCCGAAAAAAGAAAGCGCTATTTGAGCTGCATCTTCACATATGTAAGGAAATATGTAATTATTATCGATGATCTAACTGGACAGCACTGAGGATAATCAAACTGGATTGCTAATTATACACTCGAGCTTTTTCATCAGACAGACAGCTAGAGAGGAATCTATATATATATATAGTGATGACTGATAAGTGAGAGCTTTCGGCAAAAGGATAAAAACTGCAATCATTTCCTCGCATGCAAGTCCGGAATCCAGATTAGGTTCTTCACCAGAACACAATTATCTTTCACACCTTTTGGCTATGTCAATCTAATTAATCTTGACCCACTTGTACAAGAATTAGTGCAATGATTAAATTATCAATGAATCAAATAATTAAGGAGAATATTATATGAAACATGTTCATGTAGCAGAAGATTCTTGCTACATAAAGTAAAGATATAAAATACGAAGGTGGGAGTCGTGGGACAAATACTTTTGGTAAATTAATAAATTAAACTTAAAGATAACTGCGTTGTAAATTGTAATTAATTATGCTATATGTACATGGAGTATTGGCTTATTAAGATTGACCAGTTCCTCTACTCCCAATGAATTGAAGTGTAATATGAATTTAAATATTTAGGATATAAAGACGAGAGAGATGAAGTTTTGTAAATGGTATGGAAAAGGCCGAACAGTTTTAGTCCAAAAATAGGGAACTTTAACAAAAAACTTCTGATACTGTTTATTTTAACGAAAAATTATATTTTTACACTAAAAAGTCAATCATAGTATTATTTATTTTACCCTTTATTTTGTTCTTATCGTTAAAATTCAAAGTTTTAAAGCTATTTTTATTAGTTTTTTTTCCAAAAAATAAAGGATGAACAGCTTTTACCATTGGTACCTGGGTTTTGCTGGTTTTAGTGGGTCTTGGTCAGAAAGGTAAAATTTCAGCGTGCACATTTCTTGTTTTCACCCTAATATCAGCATGTACGGTGTTATTTTTTGGCTACGTTGTCTTTTGAATTATTTGTTTGTTTGTATGTTTTAAATATTTTGAGTGTTGTATGCGCGCGTGCTAGTACTCGGCTAAATAGTTTAAGGAAAATTATGTAATTCGAGAAAGCGTATAATGAGTTTTACTTCTAATCTAAACAAATCAAATATCGTACAAGAAGCAAGCGAGAGCTTTATACCGATCAATAAGGAAATAGAAGCGAATTTTTATTTTTATTTTGTAATCATATTTATGTGATATAAAGAGGAAGAGGTTTGAATCAAAATCTTGATACAATAGTAAATGTTTTTAATCATTTAAGCTACACGTTCTTTATAGACTAAAGCAAACTTGATTTGCAAAACTTAAATTGAACGTAGAAACCATGTAATTTAACACCTAAGGTAAAATTAAAATGATTTCAAAAAGTACAGGCAGATCAATCCCCGCCTTTTTCATAAGAGTTTGGGTGGTTTATGAAGGACGAAAGTAAATACACTTTCATATATTGTGTCATGCATGCAATATTATATGTTTTGCCTTTTCTTCTATTGGAATAAAGAGAAATGATTTTGCACGCGTTTATTTTTATTTTTTTTTATTTGAAGGAATTTCAAACCCAAATTGAAAGGAAAATTCAGCAAGTTTCATTGGTGCAGATGAATTTGAAATTTAAACAAATCACAAATCCTTAATGGCATATATATTTTCGTTAGAAAGTTTATTCTATTAGGGTTGGCTAATCGTCTCGAAAATGAAATGTTATGGTATCATTCCGTACGTTCAATTTTATTTTATTTTAGAATTATTTTTTAAAAGCGATCTTATTTGTTGAATGCTACAAATGAATGATTTTGAATCGCTGCACACGGTTAAAAATTAGTTTCGAAATGTTTAACCTTAATCTTTAAAGAACAAAAATTCTTGTACGATCACACAAAAAAACTATTCCAAGATATTGATTCTATTAACCATCATGAGGTGGTCTAGTAGTTGGGTACAAATTCAAGATCAATATTCTACACGGCACATTTCAATTTTAATTCCTGACGCCAATAAATCACACGATAATGCTCAGAATGAAAATAAAATATCTAAGATTCTCAACCTTTAAAAATATAAACTATCATGATAAAGTCACCAATTAATCTATCTTTTAATAGAAAAATGAAGATATTGATTCTATTTCTATAAAAAGGTCAGCATGTAATGCTCTAGCAATACCAAAAAGTAAATAATTAATTAAACAAACATTCTCACGTCAATGTTGAGTTATAATTTCAGGTTAAAAAAAGCAAACTCCAAAACTGTTAAATCAAGTCGGTCACGCGTCACTGCATTCGAAATGACTGCAACAGAGCAACCCAGAAAAAGAAGATAAAAAGTAATATATATTAAAGTCCAAAAAATAAAATATTTTAAAGTTTTAAATTAAAGTTGAATTTATGTGAAGTGAACTGGACAAAGAGAGAGGATCCTCGAAAGGTTCTCTTTATAAAGATTATGAAAATCTTTTAATTATATCTGTTTATTGTATATTATGTGATCAGTTTTTATTAGATATTATTTATATTTAATTTTAAATAAAAAAATTTATCACACGATATACGATAAACAAATGTAATTAAAAAATTTCTCCAATCCTCACAAAAGTAGCCGAGGAGGAGCCTCTGGCTGGACAAAGGCAAAAAAAAAGGTACGACTCATAGCCAGGGACCGAGTCAGCCACTGAGCCAAAAGCGACAGTGTACGCTCTAACCCACCCACACACATTTCCGCATCTCTATTTCTGTACAATGTTTATTGCCATTTTATTATTATTTTATTTTATTTTCTTTTGTTGTTCTCTATTTTTTCCTTCTGAATTGTCATATTACTCTCGGAGAAAATCTGTATGGTATGAGTATACTATTAATATGAGGTTCCACAAATCAGGAATACAAAAAAAAATTTAACTTCGCTCCAAGTTCATCTTTAATTATCTATGTGACCAATTTAAGAACTTTATGCTTACGATTGAAACTGTTTATATTATAAATCACCTGTAAAAATTATTTCTTAAAAAAATCAATTAAATATGAGATCGTTTAATCATCGAATTATATGAAAATAGATGAAGAAATTTGGTAAAAAAGTTATGAACCGACTATCTATTTGCTAACTAAATAACTTTAATTTTAAATAATTTTTTATAAAGATAATTTTTTACAAAATAATTTATAATATAAATAATGTCGATTATAAGCACGAAGTTTTGCGCATACAAAAGTACGTAAATTTTTTTTATAGAGAAACACGGGACTCTCTGACATCTCATGTTTTTGGTACAATTCTCCGTACCAACACTATAAAATTTTGTGTAAAAAATATGAAGTGGTGGAGTGTTCCACTTTGAAATAATCTCTTTAGCATTTATCTTCTCTTTTTTATATATAAGGCATGGATCATTGGCACAAAATGTCATGATGGTGACATGTAAATTTCTCCCCCTTTTTGAAGGTCAAAATGTGAAGTAATCGAAATCGACGGCTGCCATGCTCTTACGTTATGGTGCATTGACACAAGGGTGAGTTAATTACCAAGAACAATTATACTTCTTTTTCTTTGTTCTGTCAATCAACAAATATACTCTTTACTGTATGATTGTAAGAGTTGTGATCGAAATTGATCCTCTGTACTATTTTTTTTTCCTTTCTAGATTCTACCCCTTGTATTCAAATTGAAACTGCTCCCCAAATTACAATTTAATTTATATGGTGTCAGGATTATATTTTTTTGTTATACCGATATATTTATACTAAGAAACGAGGGTATAAATAAGTTATTAACTCGTAATTTACGAAATTCATTCTTATTTTTCACTTACAAGGGTAGATAAATAGTTACAAACGGTAGCACTAAGTGACGGTGTCATGATCATAGTTAACATGCATAGTTCTTTCGGTCATAAAAACCTTAATTATAATTAGCAAAAAGTTGTGGGCTCAACTTTTTGTATAGTTGTACCATCAAGTCTTTAACCGCGTATGTAAGACCATCTTCAATGAAGAGGGTTAAAGATACAAAAGTAAAAAAATGACTTGATTTGTTTAAAAATTCATCTCGAACCGATAACTGGACTGTAATTTTATGGAGCTCACCATACTATTATTTGGCCAAAGGGGCATCATACTGGTCAAATGTAGCCTCTTTCTTAGCCTTTTTTTGGGCACACCTCTTTAGTTGCAATAATTGATTTAAATTCAATGGCTATATTTGAGAACACCCAACAGTAGTTTAATTAAAATAACAATAAATTTAAAGTACAAACTTAAAACTAATAAATTATTGAGAGGACTATATTTAGCCTATTCGATTAGATATGATATATGAGTATGACATGCACTTGTTCATTTAAAAATATTTTTTTACAAAACTATAATTTTAGACAGAATTATATTTAGCTATTCCAATTAGAAATGTTCTAAAATACCTTACGAGTGGTTACAAATTTATCACAGTTTTGCTAAGTTGTAACTCATTGTTTTTACAGAAGATTTGTTGTCGATTTCCCTTTACAAATGACGTGATTGATGATTAGTTCGTTAAAAGACAATGAAAAGAGAAGACTGATTGATTTAAGGTGGTTGATTAGTCCATTTCATCGTCACATATCATAACTTGGGACCATAAGAAAAGGAATTCAAATTCTCTTCGGATCTTGCTCTTCAAAGTTAAACGATCAAAAAATTCAAACTAATTAAGAGAGAGATGGAGATTCGAATTCTTAATTTGTATGAGATAGATTAAAAGAATAGACCAATATGGACCATATGATTTAAAATGAACAGTTCTGATCTTTGAATCTGTTGGCAACGGACGCAGAGATTTGGAGAATTCTAAAGATGAACCGTCAATGGATGGTGTGTTATATTATTATGTGATTACTACGTGTCCAGCTGTAAAGTGAGGATGGAGTAATGGGACTGCATTTATGGGTAGTAGAGTACAAACTCCTGTGCGCTGCTAAAAGTAAACAACTGTGGCCAAAGGCAGGGCCTTTCCGTTTTGTTGTCGTAAACTCACAGCCTATCACCGCCACCTCCAAAGCCTATCTCCAAATGTCTGCCTCAATTGCAAGCTGTTTTCCTTGCATTGTATGTGCCAATAGTAGGTACGTATGTAAAGATCAATTTCAAAACCCATAAAAAAAGTAAGTGGTTAAGACTCACTAAATTGAATTTCGTGATTTTGATTCCTATATATTGGTTGGGTTTGATTCTAAAGACCCTCTTTATACAATATTTTGAGTTTAATATATAGTTGTGAAACTCGTTGAGTTCACACTGAACTCAAACGCATAAATGTTATTTTATGTAATAAACTTGGATCACAAGATTGGAAGTGCCTCTAGTATCTCCTATGCGGATAATGAGATTTTTTACGGTGTTCTATTGTGGCATCTCATATCGCCCGGAGGAATGATCCTTATATGTATATTCATATCTCTACCTAGCACGAGGCTTTTTGGGAGCTCACTGGCTTCAGGTTCCATAGGAACTCCGAAGTTAAGCGGGTAGCGCGCGAGAGCACTCTTATGATAGGTGACCCACTAGGAAGTTCTCGTGTGAAATGACGATTTTGCCCTTGGTGGTTAATTGTCATTTTGGGGTGGTTATTTTATTTTTTGGCTGGTTGCATCTAGACCACACACACACCCTCATCCTCATCATCCTCTCCCATGTACCATCCTCTGTCTCGAACACTCACACTCTCTCTCTCTCTCCCTTTCCCTCCTTCTCACGTGTACGGACGGGGTCCAAAACCTTTGCAAACATCACAGATCGAAGTGGAAAATGGTACCATGATGTTCTAGTGAGTATTGTCTCGGATCGTGACGGCCAGCACGCCTTGATTTCGGTCGGAGTGTGTCATCTATAATATTAGATATTTTAGATTTTTTAGCAATTATAATTTTGAACAATATAAAAATTACATAGTAAGTATGGAATATAAGATACTTTAGAGCACCATAAAATTTTTGTGTGGAGAATATGTTGTATACAACCAATATGGTCATCTGATGAGTGAGGTAATCAATAGTGTTTGCTATATTTATCGAAATCTTTAGTCGTTAGATCCTTGCTAACAAATTTAGCTCTTCATTTGTTTCGTTCATCTCATACAACGTGAAACATAGTAAAATTTTTGCCCTCATAAACTGCTAACATTGTAACAAGGTGAAAGCTAGACTTTGACCCAACTAAAAAAACCATATTATTCTCTCCAATTAAAAAAAACATGGGTTAAAAATTAAAGAGAAAGCAAGAAGATTGTTAGGGCATATGGATCTCGGGAAAGAACTGAGGTACGCGGAAACCTTCACCTGACCGGGTCCTTGCACTGCACTGCACAGGCAGGCTGCCTCCTCTCCTCTTCCTCTCGCGATTCTTGTGTTAATTTCAATAAGATATTATACATGTATAATATCTTAGTGAAATCATATTGTTCGAACAAGTTGACTATCGTTGATGTTATAAAAATGGAAACCAGTTTTTTTTGGTTCGTTAGATTTTAGTGCTAATTTAGCTTCGAGCTGAATTGGTTTTGTCTGTTTTTATTTTTAAAGATAAATGAGTACCTTATACATAAACGTCACATATCCTCGATGGGGGATATTTTGATCAAAGTAGTTCTGCTACTAAAATGCCCTTCAAAAGTAGTAATGTAACATTATATCAACTTTTGTAATGAAAGTTACTTTCCATTTTTATCCGTTACTTTGCAGTAGTTTAAGGACCAACTTAGTACAAAAAAAAAAGAAAAGGGTTTGAAGAACCAGAATGGAAACTCTAAAAATTTGGAGACAAATGCCAAAGTAACCCTGTAGAATACCAGTAAGTGACAAAATAAAGAGGAGACATACGATGTACAATTTGTATTTGTATATTTTGGATTTTGGACAAACTGTGTAAACAAATTGGTATTTTTAAGTAATTTCCGCAGACACATAAATTTGCTGGCCTGGTGAGTGAGATGCGTAGAAAGACTCACCCTCCAAACCGGATCCTATTCCCTACTCGCTCACTGCTCTGCTGCTGCCACCAATTTGCGACCATATTTTTTTCTTTTTTCTTTTTATTTTTTTCACACCGATATTTTACTTGGAAAACTAATAAAAAAAAATTTGAAAATTTTAAATTTTAACAATAATGGTAAAATAAAGTGTAAAATAAATAGTACCAGAATTAAATTTTTAGTGTAAAAATATAATTTTTCGTTAAAATGAATAGTACCAGAAGTTTTTCGTTAAAGTTCCGTATTTTACTATATTTATATCTCTTTTTATATTACTTTAACTAGTTTAGATAAGGAATCAGTCACTAATTAAATATCGAACATTCAAACTAAAAACAAATGTATTACAGTTTCGATACTTATATAAAGTTAAAAATGTAATATTTCTTTTATAAATGAAAAAGAATCTCACTGACCAGTAATTGCTGTGACCATGTTTTTTCAATGGGAAAAGTTAAGGAGACTTTGCTAAAAATAGGATTCTCCGTAAACTTTCCGGCACTTCATGATTTTGTACAGTTTACATGCTAATAATATAAAATATTATGTAAAAATATAAAGCGCGGAGAGTTTACAGAGTTTACTCTTTTTCAATATTTGACCCGTATTCATTTCTTCCCATTATTTTATAATAATTCGCATATCACCATCTCAGCCTCGATTTCTACCCCCTGCTCCCTTCAGATTTGAATCATGAAGTCTCCTCATTCCTTCCTCTCTCTCTCACTATCTCTCTATCCTCCTATATTAGCTTCCATCTTCTCAGAGCCTTCAAAACCTCCCTCCTTTGAAAGCTGAAACCTCTTCAACTTTTTGATTTGATGCAGCTGAAAATTATCGTCCAAAATCTGTTTTTGCTTAATTTGTTACACTAATCCGTTTTTTTACAAAAATCCCATTTGAAAGCGGCAAGCTTTTTTAGATGAACATGGCGGCACAGAAGCACTTACACGAGCTGCTAAGAGAAGACCAGGAGCCGTTTCTGCTCAAGAACTACATTGCCGATAAACGCTGCCAGCTGAAAAGTGCTTCCACCAAGAGCCAACAAAACTTACAGGTCAAAAAACGCAGACCCATCTCCCAAGTTTCAAACTTTCCCGGCAATCTCTGCAAAAACGCCTGCTTTTTCTCCCTCCAAGACTCGCCGGACCTCAGGAAATCCCCGCTCTTTGACTTCTCGTCGCCAGCGGCCAAAAGCCCATGTAAAAGCCCCAACGCCATCTTCCTCCAAATTCCGAACAGAACCGCCGCCCTGCTCGTGGAAGCCGCGATGAGGATTCAGAAGCAGTCGGCGAATTCTAAACCAAAAACCCAGAACAAAAATCACGGGTTCGGGCTATTCGGGTCGTTTTTGAAGAGGTTAACGAATCGGAATCGGACCCCAAAGCGGGAAGTCCACGGCGAAGGTGGGGTTCAGGTCTCGGTGAATGACATTCTCCGGTGGGATTCGTCAGTCGGGAGGAGAAAGATTTCTTCCGATCAGGTGGAGGAAAAGGTTGAGTCTTGTTTGGAAGTTGAGGACAAAAGTGCTTCTCTGATAAGCACTAGGAGGCCCAGCAGTGCGGTGTGGTCCGAAACCAATGAAGCCACTTCAAGCAGCTGCAGCCAGTCTGAGGAGGACACAACCGATACAGATTATGCTTGTAATTGTGAAAAGCTTATTGCTTTTTGTGAAAGTCCTTTCCGTTTCGTCCTCCAACCAACCCCCCCTCCGTCCGGCAGCCGGACGCCGGAGTTCACGTCGCCGGTAACGTCCCCTAGTCGCCACAAACAAGAGGTTTGTCTTTTTCTTTGGCTTTTACCAACTCTGTTTTTTATTGCCATGACTAAATAATTTAGACACCGAGCTGGGGACTCGGTCTGCTTAACGGACGGTCCGAGTCAACTCACTGGGGAACTTACAGAATTGTCGGCAACATGATCAATTTTGTATAGATTTGGGGTTGCAAATTTAGGCAGATTGGAGGGTTATATGTGTCAATTTGTATGATCAACAAGTGTATACTTTTTGTATGTAAGTGCTGCATTGTAAATCTCTTTTTTGCAAGACACCGTCTAGTAATATTATTTGATAAGAAAAGACAAATTTGGCCTTGTTTTCCTGTGTTGGATCCCATCATGGAGTCCCGACATTTGAAAAATTATGTACTTTCTGTTGTTGGTCAGACACATTCTCTAAAATTTATAAGAAAAGTCAATCGGCCATGCAATTATGGATCTGGGATTTAATCTAAATTGTTATTTTATTTCTTAATTACATATTAGTGTTTTGATTAGGGTTTTGATGTGTTAATAGGAGGAGGGGTTGAAGAAGTCCCAAGCAGAAGTGGAGGAGGAGGAAGAGAAGGAACAATGCAGTCCTGTTTCTGTATTGGACCCTCCGTTCCAAGACGACGACGAGGGACGTGACCGTGACGGTGAGGACGATGACGACGAAGACGGTTGTGATTTGGAGTGCAGCTATGCCAATGTACAGAGTATGTAATAATTCCCATGCTATACTAAACTTTTGTACCCTTGTTTGTTTGTGTGGTCCTTTTCATTGAGCTTGTTACTGTTTGTTATGTACTACATGAAAATGCTTAGCAAAGATTGTTTTGTCATGACACCATGTTTATCTTTGTGGGATCCATAGCCAGATTGCATCTCCATGTTCTTATCGAGTTTTGGCTCAGATGTATCGGTCAGAACGCTTGTTTTATTGCGTTCTATACTGATGCAACCTACGTGGATTTGCAGTTATAACTGCATATGTGACCCACTGTTTGTTTTCTGATGTCAATGTGCGTATGTTAGTTCAACCCTAGTTGTTCATTTCAAATTTGTGTCTGTGTTTTGAAAGTTTTTGGCGGTTTTCGGTTTTGATCAGACCCTTGTTTTTTATTTATAGGCTCATTGATTCCCCTGCTTCAAAATATGGCAATCATTAATCTAGTTTCTGCATTTTTTTTTCTTCCTGTTTTGTGGTGGAACCCGTTGGAGGCACGAGAGTTGTTCCCTTCCCCCGCTCTGTTTTTCCTCGGCATCATTACAACTAAATAGAGTTCCGTATATAGGACATGAGAGTAGGAGAGGTTCAGTTCAAAGTTTCGAAATTAGAGCTGCACATTAATAGAAGTTGGAAGTATGCATATGTTTGTGTACGTGCCTTTATTTTTTTTACCCATCACAGGAACAAATGTTGGTTCCCATATGTGGTAATTAACGTAATAGGTTATTTTTGAGTGTATGGACAAGCCTAATAGTACTTTTAAAATTTTCAAACAAGTAACTAATTTGGTATTTCCTGCATTGAATTTGCAGGAACAAAGCATCACCTTCTGCAGAAGCTTCGTAGATTTGAGCAATTGGCGGGGTTAGATCCAATTGAACTCGAGAAAAGAATGCTAGAAGAAGATGACGATGATGATGAATGCGAAGAAGATGAGTCTGAAACATCAGATAGCAGCAGTGAAGAAACTCTTGATGGGCTTCTCAGAGAAGTACTTTCCAAATTAAACTTTCCTTGTAACAAAAGAATCCCCGAAGATGTGCAGATATTGGCCATGGATCTCATTGTCGAGGAGCAGAGAGAAGATGATTCTTCCGACAGAAGAGAAGAGGTGGTGAGACAGGTCTGCAAGAGATTCGAGTCCTGGAAAGAGGTGGAGTCGAACACCATTGACATGATGGTGGAACAAGATTTTCGAAAGGAGCTCGACGAGTGGAAGAAAAGTCAAGATCAAGTGGGAGAGACTGCAATGGAGATTGAACTTGCCATCTTTAGCCTGCTGGTGGAGGAAATGGCAATTGAACTAGTTTGATTAACTCAAAAATTAATCAACCGGGAAAGGCTTGATGTTAAGGGGACTATTCCAAAGAGTTTTGGCATAAAGTTTTAAATTTTTGTTTCCAAATCAAAATATGATCACTTGGAGATAGTCTGACATGCACTGTGAAGCAGGAAATAGGCATAAGATGGTAACATGCCAGAGGAAGTAATTAGAGGGACTTGGGGTTAGGTGGGTGACATGTATATGGATCATGTATGTAGTTGAGGGGCACCGGTGTATCTACGTATCCGTACGTATTTAGACATGGCATGTACAATTCTTGGCCCTTTTAAATACCCATATTATTTCCTAAATTTTATCAGTTTAGCATTTGTAATTTCCGTTCTTCTTTTCTCGGCACTCTTTCACTTTGTTATAACTTTTGAACTGAACAACTCATTTAAAGAATAAATGCACATAAACAACGAGAGTAGTGTAGAAGAAGAAATGATGCGTGGAAATCATTACTCTTTTTGCACAAAGACAACAAGAATAGTGTCTAAAGGAAAAGGTACGTGAAAATCATTACCTTTTTTGCACAAAAACAACGAGAGTAGTGTTTAAAAGCATAAAACTTTAGTACATCAAAGTATGATAAAACGAGAAAGATTCAAAAGTGTCAAGGATCCAATAAAGTGGAAACCTACACTTTACCAAACCAATATTCTTTGGCAAGGAAGCCAAGCAATTGAGTTGAAGAGTGTCTTGACAAACGAATAAAGCTAAGGACTTGAGACACTTAACACAAATTGATAAGCCTTGTTGTTCTTCTTTTTGGTTTTTGCTTATATTGGATAAAATTAAGTTGGGATAATGATATGTTAATCTTGTCTTTTTGCAATAATTGACATTATTGAACCCTTTATTAGTTCAATGTATTGTAGTATGTGACTAACTAGTACTCGGGAGTGTTGCAAAGTTCTCACTTATCCTTTAATTTCAATCTTCTCAATTCTACTCATGTCACGTGTACTCTATTAGTACGCAAAACTAATTAGTATTGTGGTAGTGATAGGACTATCTACTCGGCTATATTATTGACCAAGATCATAGCTACAAAACAATCATTTTATTAAGTGGACACTGTTTGACTTCTTACATGTAAAAAGTCATTTGTCCTTAGTTGTCGATGACAATTTAATATATATAGTCTGAAAATATCTTATTAAAATAAAAAGTTTTGTTTTGTTTTGTTTTTTTTTAACATGTCATAATATAATTGATCTGCTGGAAGAGATGACTCCTTACATTTAAAGAGCCAAACATTTTCATATGGAACATCAAGGGAGTGGAAGTAGAAAAACGAAAAGTGGAAACGGAAGTGGATCAATTTCGAATGGCTAGATATTCACACCCATTTAACTAATTATTGACTAGATGCGAGCTACATAGCAACCTTCTTTGCATACGCATTTTTGCTTAGACATTTATGCATCTAAGTTCGAATTTATTTTTATGAATATTTATATGAGTTTAGAGTAGAGTATCGTTGTTATAATTCCTCGTTTCATAAGTCTCTTCTCATATGCCCCATAGGCTTGTTTTTTGAAAACACCATAGGCTTGTAAGTTTGGCAATAGTTTAGGGTCCTCTGGGTTGGTGTTAGCCTGGTTCGGTTTGTTGTTAGCATTTCTAGGCCCAGATCTCTTGCTTCTTTCACTTATAACATGGGTAGGATAAATGACGGACCGAAACGGCCGGTTGGACCGGTAGGCTAAAGACACAAATCAAACTCTTCTTCAAAAAACTAGAAAGTACGTAAAATATAGAGGTATTCGTTGATTTTCACCCGAATTTGTAAATAGTTGTCAATTTTTTTTTTTTATGAATTTTAATTTAAATCAATTACTCCATCTGAATTGTTATAATTGGCCAATTTTCTCTCTAGACTTTAATTTAGCTAGTTGCCTCTCTGAATTTTTTTTTAGAGTAAAAGAGAATTCCATTGTTCATGATATACAAAGACACGCATATGAAAAACAAATCAATGGCCTCTAAAAAGCCTTGACGAACAAAACCTAGTGGGAAAAAAACTCAACGAAGGAAAAGAGGCCCCACATGCATATTAAACTTAGACCTTCACCATAGACTCAGAGTGGCAAAGGTCCATAAGCCACCACGGACCAGTATCCACCCACATTGATAACTCACGACATTGTAGGCTGAATCAGGCTAGATGATGTGCAATCTCATTAGCATCCCTTGAAACATAGTTCATGAACACTTGGTTCACATGCAAAAAAGCTCGAATGTTATTGACATAAGCACCATCAGCAGCCAAGCACTCCTTATCTTGGTTAATTAATTGGACAGACCTCAATGAATCTGATTCCACTATCAACGGAACACAACCAAAGTTCAGGGCCAATTCCAATGCTTTCTTGATCGCATGAAGCTCTAAAGTAAGGATTGAAATCAGAGAAGGAGCAGACATAGACAACACACATACAAGATCACCATTAGACCCACGAACAATCGCTCCAATTCCACAACATCCATTCATCACATCCATTCCACCATCAACATTTAATTTGAAAAAACCCACCGTCGGGGGGACCCATGAACTGATTCGATGTTCTGGCGATGAAGTACTCCTATGGGCAGTGGCGGATCTAGGATTTTAGTATAGGGTGGTCCTAACTTCTCAAACCCCGAATCAGACCATGATACCAAATCCACTATTTTTTTCCTCATGCAACCATGGCAGCAAGGAAAGAAAGGTGGTGCAAGTCGCGACCTGTGAGTGGGTAGGTGCAGACGTCCTTCCATGGCAAAGAGAGGGTTGGATTATGAGTGGGCAAGGCTGGGTTCGACGGAAGATGTTTTGGCGGAGGGGATGGCTTAGCGGGGGAGAGGCTTTTGCAGATGAGATTTGTGGCAGACAACAACATAGGCTTAGAAGGAGAGATTGGCTGTTTGGTTATGGGTGCAATGTTAGAGTTGGTTGTTTGGTTATAGATTTAGAGAGAGTTTTGGTTGATATGTGTCTTTTATTTATTGGTGGTCAGTAAAACAATACAGTGATTAGTCAATGTCTAAATATTGTCTTTTTTTAATGGTTTGGCTCAAAACGTATCGTTTTGGCCAAGTAATGTGAAAGAAAAGGTCATATTCTTTCTCCTTCTGTTTTGCAGAAGGTGCTCGGCGGCCATGGTTGCTCTTTTCCTCCACCACAGCCCAGATTTGGGTGTTCCTTGGAGGTTTTCATAGCCACTTTTCTGAGCCTTTGGGTGGTCCTGGGACCACCTTGGTCCCTTAATAGACCATGGAGAAGATTCATAGTTGTTCACATTAGGGATAAAATTCAAACAAAAAAAATACATAGTGAATTAGGGGAAGAGAAGAAGAAGAAAAATACAATATGTTGTCTACATTATGGATAAAAGTTTAGATGGTTAATCAGCTAAATTAGTGTTCAAGAAGGATATTGGCCAATAACAAAAGTTAGGAGGGTAATTGATCAAAATTAAATTTCATGAAAAAAATTGTCAACTCCTTATAAATCTGAGAAGATAAAATCGACAAATAACTCTGAAACATAAAGCACCTGTTCACCTTTCTCCCACGTGTGGAACAAATAGTTGGGAACGAAATCAAATTTTTTCAGTACTGATGCACGTGCCATTATTTTAAAAGGAATACAATTTAAGCACATGATCTTTTGTGGGACAAGTCACACCTAGCAGGACCAACATTTAATTACGTTTTCCAAATGGTCCAAAATCTGACTTCTAGTAGCGCACTGCCAAATTCCACAAATAATGTATATAAAACTCAGTACTGGTGAATAATTGGACGCACCACCGTCCTCAACCTCTCATAGTTTAATGGGGATCTTGTTCTACAAAAATCCTAAAATATAAATATATTAAACAAGAATGTTAAGGAATCTCTCTTTAAAGTGAAAATTTTTATAGACATGTCATCTCATATTTTTAGCACAATGTTTCATAATGTTGGCATGAGAATTAAGTTAAACTGTGAGATAGTAGAGAATCCATAAAAAGTCTCATTTTAAAAGAGTCTCCTTAATATTTATCTATATGGAATAGTCTACAAACGGAGAATATATTTTTACTTACTATGATTTAGTACATTTATTTTCACATAAAATTAGAAGTTAAAAGTTGAATATCCTGAATCACAAGTTTGATAAATTTATTTCTATATTGTTGCATTAAAAAAGAAAAAAACTTTGCGTACATTGGGAATCATTCCATGTGTTGTAATACAAGTGAGGACATAGTTGATATGGAGAAATTTTTATACATAATGAAAACGCAAAGTCACGTGGTATTCCATTTCACGTGTTATAATAAGAATGAATAACATAATTGATGTCATATTTCAAAATATTTTAATAAAAATTAATCACATATTATAAAGTTGAATGATAAAGATGACTGCATTTTAAGGGGGCATTTGTTACACCTCTTTAGGACGGACTGGCTTGGACTAGCTTAAATAAGACCATAATCCTGCGTTTGGTAGGTTCTTAGACTAAAATAAATGGGACTCACCCCGACTAAGAGTCCTTCCGCGCTTCGCTAACCCTCGCTATCTAATCCCAAGCTTTCCCTTGGTGTTAAGGCGGACTAGAAAGGAAACAAGGCCAACATCCCCAATCCCCAACTTTCACTCCAATCCCTCTGTGCTCCACTTCTTCTTCTATGGTGCCGTCACCATGGCCAAGCTGTGGGTCACTGCACCACCCAAGTACCCAACCCAACCTTCAAAGAAACCCAGCAATAACATTCAACCATCTAGAAGGCAAGCAAACAATTTCCATGGAATTTTATAGAATATTTGTGAAAGAAGAACAAAAATTGAGGAAAGAAAAAGGTGCAGTACTCCGCCTTCTTCTTCTGTGCGCTATACGGATCGAGAGGTTACTATCCAAATCGTTGTTGTCGGTAGATGATACGGCCAAAATCAGTGTGTCGGTGGCGACCTACTGTCGTTGGACGGTACACCCGAGAAGTGGATCGAGAGGTTAGTGATGAAGGTTTGAGATGGGTTTTTGAAGTCTTAATTAATTTGCGAATCTAGGTTGTCTTGAATAGTAGTGTGATCTGGGTTTGTGAAATGAGCATTGATTGTTAGCTTGGAATTTCACGAATTCAATTGGAGGTTTTCATAATTTTCTTTTATTTTTAATAGAAAATAAATTAAAATATAATAATAACAATAATTTATTGTTAGTCTAGCTTCTTAGTCCGACACTGCACTAAATGCTTCACTAAGCTAGTCCAGCTTAGTCTAGTCTAAGTCAGTCCAGCTTAGTCCCTGAAGTTAGTCCAGTTCGAGATAGTTCGGTGCAACAAACGCATCCTAAGTGTATTGAAAATTACTTGGTGATATTTCCACAACTTTATATATTAATAAAATAAATAATTGATGACATTAAATGTCTCGAATAAATCATAAAATCTCTTGTCGAAAAGCTAAGATATACTTTAATTAAAAATAAATAAGCATTATGAAATGGCCATGGTAACCTACCATCTATGACTTGCGCATCAGAGAAATGGTCCCCTGTCCAGTCTCCACCCATCAAAATACAAATCAAAGTAGATAGTATATAAAACATAAAGCACTTTAGAGCCTTTTTCTCCCACGTGGGGTTTTACATTTCTGGAACCCCCAGCACTTCCACGTTTAAATATTTTTCAAACACACCTTGGAACTCAATCCACAAAATAACATTCAACACGTTTAAAATACTTGCATGCAACATTGGTCACCTTCAATAGCTTTCTTTCTTCTTCTATAACTATCAATATCCCTCATTTGCAAATCCTAGCTAGATACTTCTTCATTAACAATGGCAAATTTAACCGATGATAGATCGTCTTCAACTTCGATTATTTCTGTTCCAACCCTAATGCAAACTAGTATGGGGGTGGTTAAAAAGAGAAAGGCAGGGAGGAAGAAGTTCACAGAGACTAGGCACCCAGTTTACAAAGGTGTGAGGCAAAGGTGTGGGAAGTGGGTGTGTGAGCTGAGGCAACCGGATCACAAGAAATCGCGGATATGGCTCGGAACTTTCACTAGCCCTGACATGGCTGCTAGGGCTTATGATGCCGCGCTTCGAGTCGAATGCTTATACCGTAAAGGACATACAATGTGCTGCCTTAGAGGCTGCCGAGGCATTCTTGGAGGTTAAAGGTAAAGCCTCTTCATCTTCTTCTTTGAAGTTGGAGAAGGTAGAGGAAGAAGAGGTGAGAAAAGTTGTGTATTTGGATGAGGAGGAGTTGTTCAACATGCCGGGGTTGATTGATAGCATGGCTGAGGGTTTGATCCTCACTCCACCATCCCTGCAAAAGGGTTTTAATTGGAACGAATATGACGACGACGACTGGGGGAATAATACTACTGACATTTCCTTGTGGAGTGACTGATTCTTTTCAATATTTTTTCTGGCGGGCGGGTACTTCTATTGATTCTTAATTTGAATTTGATCATCTTGTAGTTGCTCGTTCAATTCAATATATGCAAGTGAGTGAGACATATAGAGTTACATTTAAATTTAATTTATATTCCTTTTTTAATTAGTGGGTTGTGATCCATGATTACTTATACTACATTTTATATCTCTATCAATCTACTATGTGTCACCCTTTCTATGTGTGTTATTTTTGTCATTAATAGTATGTTGAATTTGATTTGAAACATTTTCATTATTACGAAGATAAGTAACACTAGGCCAAAATCGATATATGAGAGTTGGAATTGACAAAAAATAAGGCATGACGACTGGAAGGAGAGATTCAGTATTTGAGGAAGTATTTATCAATTAAGTCTTGTCATCTAGTTATATGAATAATACTTGGCAAATTAAAAGATGAGGAGGAGTTCCTACTCAAAACTTTTTGTTTTTAATTGATAGATTTTCGTGTTTATAATCATAACCGTTTCTATCATAAATCATTCTATAAAGATCATGTCTACAAAAAATCAATTAAAACTAGGGTATTTTTAGTCCTTGAATTGTATAAAAATAGATAGAAGAAAATAGTAAAAGCATTACAAACCGTCTATTTATTTTCTACAATTGATTGACTTAATGACCTTAGTTTTAATCCATTTTTTTGCAAAGATGATTTTTACAAAGTGATTTATAGTATGAACGGTTCCGATAATATATAAGCACAAAGTTCTGTGAGTCAGACATGAATTTTGAGTAGCCAAGCATTGCTCTAATTATATATGAACACTGCTTGGCTACTCAACAATGAGTAGGAACTCCTACCCAAAATAATTACAGAGCATTGTGCTTATAATAAGAATCTTTCATATTATCAATCACTTTGCAAAGATCATCTCTACAAAAAAAAAAAAAAAGAATTAAAACTAAAGTCATTTAGTCAATCTATTGTAGCAAATGCGTAGATCCGGTCCATAATGCTTTGCCAATTCCTTTCATCTATTTTTACACAATTAGATAACTAAACAACCTTAGTTTTAATTGATCTTTTATAAAGGCAATTTTTATAGAGCGATTTATAATGTGAACGGTTCCAATCATGAACTAAAAGTTCTATAAATTGGCAACGAATAATTATAAATAGAAACTCTCACTCATTCTTTGAGTAGTCAAATATTTTTCAGTTATATATACTGCTTCTTCCAAGTCTCAAATAAGTTCTTACTTTTTACTATGATTTTCCGTATGCATAATGCAGGAGAAAAAAGGGGCCAACTCTAACATGAATTTGATTCCAACTGGGTTTACTAGTAATGGGCTTTAAACTTCTAAAATTAAATAAATAAAAATAAGATTTGTTCATGGGCTTTGAATTAGAAGCTTTCAAATGAGCAATTTTCTTTGGTGCACATGCCCATCTGCACATCATATATTCACATGTGAACAACAGCCCTTGGATTCAATACGAATGTTTTTTTTGTATATTCGGCTGTGTGTACTAAAAAAGCCCTCTTCAAATGAGTTCTGTCACAGATTTGTTCATGAACTTCTCAATCCAAAATGTAAGTTTTGTTGTAGGCATAATTTACTGAACAATTACGAAGGTCATAGAGAAAGAAAGGTGAGGCAATAGTAGAGAGAAGAGAGAGATTTGTAATTGTGGGTGTGTTTGATTCATCCCATTGTGCCTTTATTTATAGTAGTAGAAAGGGTAAAACCTTTCCCTTTAGGATTACAACATTTAATAGGTAATCTAATCCTAATAGGAATATATAATACTTTCCCAGATTCCCTAGGATTTACACAATCACATTCCTATTCTAAATATGACTGCAACACTCCCCCTTGAGTGTGTAAATACTCAACAAACCATTGCATTAGATTCTTCAACATATAAGGTAGAATAGTTGATGAAGTCATCGGCACAACGGGTGATCGCGAGTCTCAAATTTACTTTGAAGTATGCATTTGTAAAAACTCACAAAAACCTTGCTATGGTAAAACCCAAGGAATGGGGAAAACCCATAGACTAAGGAGAAAAATAAGAAAAATATGCATAATGTCTAAAACGCTCGTCAAACTGGACGAAGGTAGTGAACTCAACGGAGTATGATCATCTTGGGATGGGTGCCTCATTAAAACCTAGTTAGGTAGCAAAAACCCAATGGGAAAAATGCTCCTAATCGTAGGGAAAAAGAGTACATTAAGATCATGTGAGTATGCTTCAAGATTTCCCCATGAGTTAGACATAACTTCTAAATAAGAGAACTACAAGCGATTCAACTCAGATAATTTACGCATATCGATTCCTTGGATGAGCTTCTGAAATGTAGACTTGGGCAATGACTTGGTGAATAGATCGGCCAAGTTGTCTTGGGAACGAATTGCATGACTTCAATCTCCTGATGCTTTGTTGATGTAGATGTAGGCGCAATATGTCTTGGCGTTGACTTCATTGATGTATCATGACTTGGTCAGGTTGATACATGCAACATAATCTTCATGGATCGTCGTCGGGACTCAACGATGGATGAAAACACAGCAAGTACTTTGAAATTCTCAATTAGAACTCCTAACCATGTCTCACTTGTGGCATAGTGAAGTGAGGTGAGTCTTGGAATGATTCGAAGATTTCGTAACTACGGTCATATCGTGGACTTCCAAGATATTGCGATATCCCTAACGGTAAAGACATAACCATTCGGGGATTTTACCTTGTGCGGGTTTGATAAGTAACCAGCATCAGCATAACAAACAAGGCAAGCATCATTCCGAGGATCAGGGGGGTTAGATCTGTTGAGATGCGTTGGGATTTGCCCATGTAGTACCTTCAGGGTACATCTTTAATACCAAATCAGTGGTTGCGTGTAAACGTGGTGCTGTATCTTTACCAATAGATCAACAGCGAAAGAGATGTCCTGTCTAAATGCAATGAACTAAGTACAATAAAGCACAAAGTTGAACTTTAGATATGGAATTTCTGATTCCATAACCTCTTCAAGGTCTCATGTGCATATAACATATGGACGATCAAAGGTATACTCAAAAGTAACACATTCGGGGTGTAGTTCGACTGGTAGACCAACATACCGTCAGAACAATGCTTGAACTTTAGGTCAAAGCATAAACGAGTTTTCCCAAGATCCTTCATCTCAAATTCTATCTTCAGGTGCAAGGCATTTTTCTCAAGCTCTTCCAGATTGATCAAATAATTCATATCCCTGATTGATCAAATAATCACGTAGACGGGTATACCACATTCGTCGGATTTTTCAATCCATAAGTGAACGCCTCAAAACAAGTTAAGAGGGTGTTCCGTGGTTTTGGAATCATTTGAAACAGTCCATGTAATTCTTCGAGAACTTACATGTAAATCTTCGTATCTATATCCCTATGGAGAAAACACTAACCACATTTCATAATGCTATTATTAATCACATGATGTTTAAGAAACCTTGCGCCGTAAGACGTGCATCATATCGCACTATTTCATTCATCTCATAACGCTTCATTTCCCACTTGTAACACAACAGGGTTACCTTGGGCTGTGTAGGAACGACAGGTCCAATACACACTTTGGTAAGGAATTTGACCTAGACTATAACTTTAGTTGTCCAATTAGTTTTACTTTGTCACTTAATCAACAGAACACGGTTCGATATCGTCGTTTTTCATTTATGTCGGTAGCTACCATATAAGTGAAAACATCATCGATGATAATCTCATTTCAATTCCATTTAGCTCATCCAAACTAGTATACTAGACCAAGAACTTTAAGTCACGGGAGAAATTCGAATTAATCTTATGAGATGGAAATGATTTGAGACAGCGATCGAGTTTAGATTCATTATTGTGCCGTGTATTCCTCTTCTAGGGAAGTGAATCATACGAACCGAGTGATATGTCGTGCTCTAGGCTAGACAGATTGATTGGTTATCTGCCTGTGTATCGGACTGTCCAAATTGTCCAACGGGGGCGACACACCTTCCAGGGATGTTGACTCGACGTCCGTTAAGTACATCTATCCTTGCAGACATGTTTGCAGCTGGTATATGATCTCGTCACTTTAGCTAGAGCAGAGGAATACGTCTGGGGCAACATTTTGAAAGCTAGAATTCATCGCACTTACTTATCATACATGTGTGGTATGAGGATCAAGATGAGACATAGTGGGCAACGTCCATGCAAATTTGCGCCGTTCTCTAGGAACGTTGACGTTCTTATCTCCCCCTAACGGCGGGAAGACTGTCTCATTAAAGTGACAACCCACAAATAAGCGGTAAAGATATTGCATGTAAGGGCTCGAAGAGAGCTAGTGTGAAGAAGAATCATGATCGACAAAAGATACACATCCTTCTTTGAGGACCCATTGTGGTACGTTGTGATGGTGCAACTTGGCACATGGAATGCACACCCAAATGCGTAAATACGAAAATCGTCAGGTTCGTACCCAGTAACCAATTGTAACGTCATATAGGTTGGGTGGTAATGGGCCTCAAGGCAGACCAACATAACTGCATACAAGGATTGCATAGCTCTAGGCAGAAACCAAAAACTTGGTATGTTCACCAAAATTCGGGCGATCATTTAAATCACGCTTTATGATCACTAGGCGAGGGTATTTGGGGTGAACATGGGAATTTGATGTTCAATTAGAAACCCAAAACGACATGCAATACTTTAGCGAAAACCTTCAATATAAACTCTCTGGCATTATCCAGTCTCCCGGACCTTAAGGGATAAGTAGGGTGGTGAACCCATAATTGGCCAAGAGGTTTAGCAGTAATGTGTGTGGACAAACATGTGACCAGTTTGTCGATTCATCAACCAAAACCATAAATATTTATATGGTCTGTGTTTTGGTTGGATTAGTCTATATATATTCCCTTGAATCCACTGTGAAAAGAGAATCGTGTCGTATCTTTGCGAGGAATGATATAGAAAATCAATTTCCCTAATGAGCATGCTTGGCAAAGTGTGCTCGTAGGCACAATATCCTTACTTTAGTTAAGGAGATGCATTGTAGCATCATTGTTCGACTTAAGTGTCCCAAAAGGTCGAGCCAAAGCAAGTAAACTGCTTAATCACCAGGCTCCAGACCGGCCACATGTGGTGTATTCCCAGTTGGGAGACAACCCATTGGTCCCAAATCAAAGCTTCATGCTCATTTTTGGAGGTGGTGAAAAGATTTTTCACTCTATTTTCTTCAATGGTTTCATTTATGATCATTGTCATCTCGAATATCCATAAAAACTCAACGTCAGGGAGAATTTAAGGTCCCTTAAATGGTGATGCAATACCATTCATACAACGAGGAGTGTGCCAATGCTCTTAATCAGGTTGGATAGACCTGAAGTCGTTGTTAGAGATGTGATTTAGGTGTAAAGTTAGTGTGCGTAGTACGCATTCATCCAGACAACTAACTTTCCCACATTCCTACCTAATCACGTGTTTAATTGAATCGGTCACATGTATTAAGAAAAACATGATCCAATTAACTCATATTCGAGGACAATATCAATAAGATTATCCATAAGTAAAACATACACCAAACTTGAATCCAAGAACATGGAAAAATGTTCACAAAGTAAATGGTTTACAAAGGGGATTCGGCCAACAAGGCTATCCATGTCAAAATTCGGCTCTTCCAACGGTGTTTGGTGGAGCAAAAATTAGTCTCACTTATTGACTACTAGAATGGTACTCCTTAACAACATTGGTAGGGGCACGAACAGGTGCATAACCAATGATCTATTCCATCAAGACAGAAGAAGATTTTGCAGGGTTAAGGTTCGGAAATATTATCCCTTATTCTTGAAGTTTTAGGTCTTAGGTACCAAGGATCATGCTTCGGGCATGATGCCACACCTTGGCAGTCCCTGATTCTACCATATGTTGTAAAAACAAACTCGAAATTGGATTGTGAGAGAGTATGCTGAATGGTGTATCCTTACTGAAGCAATACATCACTATTCGGTTAGGTTTTGACCGAACTGGATCGAGCCATTCGGTAGACTCCAGCCGAACTGAGTCTATACTGTTTTCTCACGTTTGTTGTAATAATCAGATTCGAGAATTTGGTAAACTTTCACTTTCTACACTACTGCTTCAGGGGCGAGTTAGAAACATGGAATTATGAGAAAAATATTCTCTAGTCAAAATTCGATCGGATTTATAAACTTCAGAATTGTACTCATTCATGGATGTAATCATGGTGTGCTTCGGGCAATATGTCGCATGATCACATGGTCTGTAGGAGTGAGCCAAAGAGCCATGGAATCCTCGTTCGGGAGGTATTTCCAATGATAATGCTTCAGGCATATGTCTTCGAATGAAGATCATGATGGATGCTTATTCAGCTCTTCCTTGCCATTGTTGGCTTCAATGGTTTCTCAGTTTCTTGATAGGCAAGTGGAGATTCACGTCTTGTACCCCACATAAAGTGGTTTCTATTAGAAAACGTCCAAATCAGGAAAATCGAACTTGTGATGATTTGACAATCCACTGAATTGGAGGGAACAAGATTGTGATTGGTGCTATGGGAATGAATCATCCATAAGCATCAAAGTTAGAACATTTGAGTTCTAAGACATGGTGTTCATGAAAAAACGTTGGGTTTTCATGGGTGTATTGTTTTATGAAAACTTCGAGTTTCAAAGGCACTAAATTTGAAACTACAGGTTCAATTTAGTTTATGAACGTTTAGTTCATAAAAGAGAGGTTCCTGCAAGAAACACAGAATGCAATATGCTGATTTAAGTATAGTGGATTTGAGTTTCTTTGGGAACTTAAGTGTGAGAGCTTCGTTACTACGAAAATATGTTACGGTTAAAAGTATAAAAATAAATTATTGAATCGTTAATGTCTAAAAGTGATCTTCAGGTCAATAATTTTGGATTCACTATCAGATTAATGGACTGCAGGTCACTTTTAATTAATTCAATAGATCGGGACTATTTAGGGTTGATCGTAGAAGCAAAATAATATTAAAATAATATTATTGGATTGAAAATATAGCATAGCCCAAAGAAGGGCTGGGTGCCATGAGCAAAAGAGCTCGGGTTGGTAGTGAGTAGCCCATTGGCCGAGAGGGACAAAAGCCCTAGCAACAAGCTGCTGGACTAAATGGGCCGAGGGAGGGGCATGGGTTCAGGCCCAGCGAAAAGCTGGCCTGGGTTGGGTCCGAGAAGCCCAGCCGAAGCTGGGTTTCTATGTTTTGGGTCCGAGGCAACCTAAGCCCAGCAGCCAAAGCTGCTGGCAAGCAAGCCGAGACTGGGGCGAAGCCTAGTGAGTTCACAGGCCAAGGGACGCAGAACAATGGGCCAAAATTTGCTGGTTTTTTTGACTTAGGGATTGTAGGCCCTATAAACAGAGGTAGGCCGAAAGGCCTAATAGTCTAGGTCAGCGCAGCAAGGCCCTAGGGCTGCTGCTGTGAGGGGTCCAAGGTGTCCGAGGTGGTGGTGCTGCAAGTGCCCATATATTTTTTTTCCGACATAATTAGGGTTTGAAAATCCTAAATTGCTTCTAATTTATTTATATTCTTTGACTCACAAATTCCACATAGCATAATTGCGTAATGCATGAAACAAATTTATATATTGACAAATATATGAAACATACACAATATATATATCGGAAGGTAAATATAAATGTAGGGAATTCATGCATCATGGGGAATGTTTTCATGCTTCATGGTTGTTTCAAATATCTTACTTTATTTTAAGCGTAGCTGATTGGCAGAAAACAACAAAAGCCTTTGAATTTGTAGAAGATCCTTCTCAGAAAGTCGGAATTGCATCTCCAATGCGTTGTATCACGTTCAACATAGAAAAATTAAATTGAATAAAAAACATGTAGATCAATTCAATAAAATAATTAAATCAATCACAAACAGAATGATTAAAACGTAATACTCTCCTGATTGAAGATCAAACTCTATTTAGCGTAGCGGCAAGAGCGTGTTGATAACGTGTTGTAGGTACTATTTACTGAACAATTATGGAGGTCATAGATAGAGAAATGTGCGGCAATAGTAGAGAGAAGAGAGAGATGTATAATTGTGGGTGTGTTTGATTTACCCCATTGTGCCTTTATTTATAGCAGTAGAAAGGGAAAAACCTTTCCCATTAGGATTACAACATTTAATACGTAATCTAATCATAATAGGAATATATAATATTTTCCCAGATTCCCTAAGATTTATACAATCACATTCCTATTGTAAATATGACTGCAACAAGTTTTAATATATCAGATGGGGAAAATATACTGTTTTTTTTTTTTTGATAACAAATATACTATTTTAATTCGGTATCAAGAACATCACAAAGCACATAATTGTCATTTCACGTATTATAATAAGAGTGAACAACACAATTTTTTTTTTTTTTTTTTGTCAAACGATAGATTTTGTTAGATTAGTCACCAATGGGGTTCGAACCCATGCTATCATGCAGTGGCTTAACACATTTCCACCATTGTGGCAAAGGGCCACGTGCAAGTGAACTACATAGTTCATGCATACCACATCTATGGTATCACACTTACAAATAAAAAAAAGTTACCATTATACTGCAGTACTCAATGTTAGATATATGTGCTCATCTTAATACAAGAGAAATTTTGATATAGAAAATTAAACAACAAAAAAAAAATGGTAGTTGGTTTAATCAAGTTTGGACCTTGGTGGTGGCATTTGATTGTATTCAATTCTCCTAGTCATTGTCTAGCTGTCCTTCAAACCAACTTGTCTTCCCTCTACAAATCTTCCTTTGATTAATCCCCATCACAAAAGAAAAATAGCAACTTCAAAATTTCACAACTACAATTCATCGCCGCAACCATCACCACCACCTCCAAGATCACAACTCAGATGGACACCAATCCACTGCAGCAACAACAACCCAACATGGACAGCCATTCAATGAGCATCTGGGAAGTGAACAAGGATCGGTTGGCCACCATGTACCAGATGATCTCAGAACCCCCAAAACTCCTAAGCAATGCAGCAGGCAAACCCTCCTGCTGCATCTTCAGAGTCCCACAGAGTCTTCTCGAGATAAACGGCAAGTCGTACAACCCCCACATCGTCTCCATCGGTCCATACCACAGAGGAGAGCCACGGGTCAAGATGATCGAAGAGCACAAGTGGAAATATTTGGGTTCTTTGCTTGCAAGGACAGAGCCCAAAGGGTTGTCTTTAAAGGACTACTTGAAGGCCTTGGAGCCATTGGAACAAGAAGCTAGAGAGTGTTACTCAGAAAGAATAAATCTTACCACGGAAGAATTTTTGGAAATGTTGGTTCTTGATGGTTGTTTTATAATCGAATTGTTACGAAAAGTCGGCCTTTTGGTCCGGTTCGAGCGTGACGATCCTCTTGTCAACATGGTTTGGATAATCCCATTTTTGGTTAGGGATTTTCTTAGGCTTGAAAATCAAATACCCTACTTTGTTCTCCTGGCTTTGTTTGATCTCACAACTACGGAAGAACATAAAGAAAATGGGAAGTCATTGTCGTTGCTTGCCTTGGAATTCTTCAACAACCATATGCAGAGGCCTGATCATGTCATTCAAAAGCACCACAATCTTACAGGCAAGCTCTCAAACTTCAATGATATTTCTAAAACTTTCTTTGAAAATTCTCTGTTCTGTTTTGTTACATCGAAAGTGATCGAACCCTTAACCTATCTTAATTAAGAACTTTGTGGTCCTCTCTATACGTTTACATCGATGTTTAATACCTTGCTTGCAGGTATGCATTTGCTCGATTTGTTGCGCTCAAGTGTTATACCGCCAGGCCATGAGGAGCCACGTAGTAGCAACACCATACCAACACATACCATCCATTGTGTCTCGAAGCTTCGCCGTGCAGGAATCAAGCTCAATCGGGGCAAGGGCGAAAGCTTCTTGGTGATCAAATTCAAGCGCGGAGTCATCGAAATGCCAACTATAACAGTCGACGATTTCATGAGTTCCTTCTTGCTCAACTGTGTGGCCTATGAGCAGTGCCACAAGTCAACTTCTAAGCACATCACCACCTACGCAACATTGCTCGATTGCCTTGTGAACACATACAAGGATGTTGAGTATTTGTGTGACCGTAACATCGTCGAGAATTACTTTGGGAACGATGGGGAAGTTGCTCGATTTATTAATAATTTGGGGAAGGATGTGGCTTTTGATATGGATAGGTGTTACTTGTCAAAGTTGTTCAATGACGTGCATCACTATTATGGGAATGGTTGGCATGTTCAATGGGCTAGCTTCAAGTATACTTATTTTGATACTCCATGGTCCTTCATATCTGCGTTTGCTGCTTTGATTTTGTTGATACTCACCTTGGCACAGACCTTTTACACTGTTATGAGTTACTATCCTCCACTATGAATAGGGTAATACTTAGGTATTCACTAGTGAGTACCTCATATATGCACTTTTTTATTTGGCTCAATCAAAATATGCTACATGTTCCTTGTTTCTTAAAGCTCAATAAAAATTAAATAACATGTGTATTATTTTAAAAAATAATGTGTTAAAATATTATTGGACCAAAATTAAAAAGTGAATATATAGTGTACTCACTAGTGAGTAGTACCTAAGTATTATCCATACAAATATAATTTTTTTATATGTATTTATTGATTTTTATAGTGTTCATATGCTTACCAATTAGTATTATAATATGTCACTAAATAAGGTCTTTTTTGTATTTTGATTTTACAATGATAAGTGTCTTATTAAATATTACATGTAAGTGTTTGAACATGATTGAATTTTGTAGATATTGTCGATTGAGCTCACTTGTTGTTGTTGTGGATCACGACAGAGCTAAATTCTTGGAGTGAAAAGATTATGAGACTCCAAATATAAATACTAAGCATGTATATTTATGCAGTGAAATGATAATTAGATCTTCTTTTGCATAAACCATAGTATTAAAGACTAATCATGCATGCATTTTCAGCAAAGCAAATATGACCTTGATGAATGTTTGGGAAAAAAATATGGGCAAAGAAAAAGGGGAAAATGAGAAGGAAGAAAATAGGGAAACTAATTTGATACGAAGAGAAATGGGAAATTTAGGGAAGAAAGCAGCCTTTAATTTTCACATACTTATTTTTTTTGTTTATAAAATGGTCAAATATTAGCCCATAAAATATACATCACGTTTTTTTGTCAAGCAGGTTTGGCCATCTAATTTATTTAGTTGTTCACAAGTTTTGTGCGCCAGATTCAACCTCTCGACACACAGGATTTGCATGATTAGAAACGTAGTGGGCAAGAAATGGTGGCATCTTTTTTGTTTTTTATTTTGTTTTTTTTTATCTTATATTATTTAACTCTTTTCGTTAATTCTTTCTTCAACAAATAATAAAAACTCATAATGTAGTACATGAAAAATGCAATGATATATATCTTTCATATGACACAAATATACTATTAAACTAAAATATAGGCACAAATCAAAATTTTAGTATTGTGAACTAACTAGAAAAACAAACATAATACACATACGTACGTATATGTTAGGATAATCATGAGGGTTGAAATCCCGTCCTTGCCTCATTAAGGTCCAGTTTGGTATTGGAATTTTTTTTTTGGGTCCCACCAAAAACTACTTCAATTTAAAGTTAAGAAGTAAAAAAGTGTTTGATAAAAATAAAATATATTGCTTATTTTCAAAGCAATGGCCTCCAAACAATTGCTTTTAAAAGCAGCTTGTAGGTTGATTTTAAAAGCTGTTTTAATAAAAAGCAGAGTTGAGCCTTTAGAATATTTGAATTCATGTAATAAGCTCATTAATTTTAAACAATGACATTATTTATCCTTCTAGATACTGTTTTTACATTGCTTTTCAAACTCATAACACTATTAAAAATTGAGTTTATCAACGCTCAACTGCTTTATTTTGCGACTGATTATTCTTAAAGTACAACAAAAGCAATTTATTAAAAAAACACAACAATCCCAAACTGGTCCTAAGGTAGGCCCCTACAAGAATAAGGAAGAAATTGTCATCCCTAACTTAATTTACTCTTTAAATACAACGATATTTGGGAAAGGGATTTGACGCAGATACCAACGTAAGCCTTTGAAGAACAATGTTATAAAATCTACCAAATTTTATGAGAAAACCGAAAGGTTTATTTGAATAATTCTTGAAAGTTGAATACAATAGCAGCCATAAGGCTTAAATAGACTTGACTTGACCCTTAAGGAGTTTAGGGAAGTCTTAGGGAATATAAAAGAAGTAAATCAAATGTAAAACGAAAAGTCTGATCTTTGTTGCAAACTTTAAAATACGGATTTAGAAATCTAAACAACCTTGGATGGCTTTAATTTGTCATACTTCACAACATGGCAGTGTGTTTGAACTGAAACACCTTGCTCTTTTTGGGAAGGTATTATGCGCCCAAAATGAAACTCGGATACTAACTCTGTAAATTCCCGCTACGTCCTTTTGTCTTCCTTGGATCCATTGGATCCATTTTATGTTCAATCCACTCGGCTATCTATTCTATATCAGGATTAAACTAAGCGAGGATGTGATCTCGGAGCACCTATAAAAATAGATAAATCAAACACAATTTAAATACTTGCAAGTGCATAAGATCAAAAGTACTATAGTAGGGCAAATATGAGGTCGATCCCACGAGGGTTGCACTTGACACCAATGAAACCACTTTATTTGACAAAAAAAGTTAAACCAATTAATCAAGCTAAACTTACTTAAGCAACCGATTGATTGAATTGAATAATTGACCAAGACTAAAACTACAAGAAACTAAAAGGAAAAATAAAACGAAACACACGACACAAGGGTTTGAGAAACAATGGAGCCGCCTAAAGTTATAAATTCATCCATAACAATTGTATTTCTTTTTCCTAGAGCCAATTACTATCCAATTATCATGCCAAAGCTAAAAGTTGTTATTTGTAAGATATAAATTAATTTGTGGTCAAACATCAATTCGTGTATTTCTATAATGAAATTATATCCTTGGTTCAGCATACAATTAACACATAGAAACCATTTAATCGTAGAAGAGTCATATCAAACAAGTATGACTAGCTTGATTGGTCATCCTAACTAGTTTATCTACTCTTCTTAATCTTCCAATAAACCTAGTTGATTGCTCATTCTTTTAGATCAATCTAAGTTTCTAGAAACAAAGTCCCTCATGTAATCAAATAATAATTAACAAAGTACTTCACAAATATTCATTTCATATCTTCATAATAAACCTTAAAAAAATAGTTTAGATACAAAGATAAAAATAAAAGAAAGAGAGCATAGGTATTCATTTTATGGCTCCGTGGTGAGACATGTCCCAAGCTCTCTTCTTTGGATGTATAATATGGTTTAGAGAGAGCATTAAGGTCCTAATTATATATATAAAGTATCTAAAAAGTTTGGTAAAAACTCTCCTTAAACAAAACAAAAACTTAAACTAGTAAAGAAATCAAATTAGGGAAGAACTCCTTGACTTGGGAAACACATCATCTGATTTGCATGCATGTTTTGTGCCGTTTAACCTTCTAGAAAATTCTAGAAATATAAGAAACTTGTAGCTCTATCTCTTAACTTTTCAGACATATCGCACCGCACTACGAAAAATCAAGAAGATCTTAAAATCTTCCTTCTTCTATAGATGTTTAGGTCTGACGATGATGTAATTTATGTGGGATTAATTTGCAAAACTAGAATGTTTGGATCAATGAAAAACTATGTGAGACAAAGATCAACGAAAAACTATGAAATTTGAACACAGTGATCCTCAGCCTCTTAGATTTCTTTTTTAATTGTCCTTGTGTCAAAACTTAAAGTCAATATATCATTAAAAAAAAACTTATAAGTGCGTTGTTTGGTTGAAATTGAGAAAAGAAAAATAACAAGCTCTTTTAAAACCAAACCTTAACAAACCCCAGGAATAAATGATATGAAAATATAAGAAATAATGCACCTATTAAGCAACACAATGAGTTAGTAATAATTTTTTACCAAACTTGCATGTATAAGATAAGAGTCAAACTTAAGATCTCTTACTTACAAATGACACTACAATGTAGAGCTAGCGGCAACTTCAACCACTTCTAAACCTGAATACTATCTTTATATAATAAGTTCATTATTCCCAAAAAAATGTTACTAGAATTCCCGCATTATTTACCAAGCCTATATCGTATTTACCAATGTCATGGAAGACCAAGACCATGACCGATTCAACCAAAAAAGTTCTCACTAATGTATACATACACATGTGCAAATAGAAGCTAGATTACGAATATTTAATTAGGACACAAATCAAACCTTAAATTCATCAACGAATACCCAAAATTTAGTCTGTTGTCTTGTGCTTGAAGGCTTGACTGTTTCTCAAAGTTGAATTTTTGATTTTTCAACTCCACGCTCGTCATGTACATTCCTAATATTGACTGCAACGTTTGAATTTTTATTTTTCGGCCAGTTGACAGTTCTCCTGCTCCATATCCTCACGTCCCGGTCCCTATATATATACCCGAGCATTCAAATGATTTAATATGTCATTCATATATTCTTACAGCATTTACTCTCAGATTTGCTTCAAACTTCAAACCCCAACTCTTTTCTATTGTCGGAAAACACATAGTTTATGTTCAAAGCTGCTTCCATATTTACAAAATTATGAGTTCAGAAACCTGTGGAGGGCAAACTTCAGGACTGATTCAATTTCCTCAACCCACGAGGCCAATAAACAGCTACGAGATGAACACTGCTACTAATTCCGAGTCATATGCAACAGAAGGCACACTTCCACGACAATTTGCTGATCATGAACATGTTAATGTGGCAGCACAAACAGAAGATGAAGATAGGGAAGCTCTTGATGGATTACGTAGATTCATTTCGGAGCTTCGTGAGAAAGTTCCGGCTAAATTAGCAGACCAACTACTGAAGGTGGATGGAAAAAAAAGTTCGGTCACTGTACAAAAAGGTGCTACGCACGGCCTGCAAGGATCAATGCAGGAGTTATCACATAAGCTTGAGCGCTTCAAGATACGAACTTTGGATTTCGGAGGGATTGCGAAGGAGGAAGACAAGCAATAACTAAACTAACGTATTACATGAATTGCTATTAGCAATTTAAAGTAATCATCATGACTTCTTATAGTAATCGTCAGACTGCTTGTGCAAGGAGCCTTTTCAATTGTGCGTATTTTACTTTTTTGTATTTATATAAGAAAATATTTTGTTTTTATACTGTACATACATTGTAGCATATTTGAATATCTTAAGTTCATATGTAGCTTTAATATGTTTTAATTTTTCTACGCGACACTTTATTTTAGTCTAACTTAAACTACGAGGAGGGAGTGACAAACGCAACTGAGAAGAGAGCATATTGAATTTAATTAACTCGGCTACACCAAGATTTGTAAGTCCGCTGGTAAAATAGAAAGACCAACTATTGAATATGGATGGAAAATAGGTCATGTTACCGTGCAAAAATTCAGTATAAATAATAGTAGTACTTATTTGATTTCATAAAAATGATTAACGTGTAGTTTTTTTTTATGGGTTTTGCAAAAATGTACAAAATCATCATTAATCCTATTTCTTTTCTTTCCAACTTAAACTTTTGGGTTAATTTCAGTTTACTACCCTGAAGTTTTGTGATTTTCAACATTTGGTACATCAAGTTTTTTTCATCTCAGAATTATACCTCAAGTCTTAATTTTGAAACAGTTTCATACATCCGTTAAGTTTTCCGTTAAAACTTCTATTAACTGATGATGTGGCGCTCACGTGGACAATAACTGAGCGCCACATGTCAATATGGGCCCACTTCAATACTTAAAAAAATTTAAAAAATACGAAAAAAAAAAAAACCAACCGTTTTCTACCTCCCCCAACCCCCTTCCCTCCCTTATCTCTTCTTCACCTGCAACACCCTCTTTGGCTCCCCCTTTTCTCTCCCCCTTTTCTCTCCCCCCTTTTTATCCCCCCTTCTTCACAACCACCACCTCCTCCACCATTCATCTCCTAACCCCCACCCTCCTCCTCCTAATCCTGCATCTCAGCAACAACACCACCACCAGCTGCCTCTCGGTACTTTCTCCCTCAGTCCATGGCCCAACAACACCCACCACACTCTCACTCACTCCAAGCTTTACATCACCTACTTTTCTCGACGAACTCGCTGGATTACTCGACTTCGCGGTCGTCCTGATCTACTCACCGGCTGGTTCACCCAGTTCATCCAGCTCCAAGACATTACCCGTATTGGCATCTCTGGTTCTGTGTTCCTCGGGTTTCGGATCTCTCGTATGCGATTCGTCCAACGATCAGCCGTCGCGCACGAAGACTTTGACGAAAATATTTTTCTTCTCCGACGATACCTCATCCAGTTTGTTCTCTTCCTCTCCGGTCTTCTCTTGATCCGATTTTTGAGCAAGCCTTTTGGTCTCTCTCAGACTGTTCGAGCATTTCTTTCGACCAAAGACATATACAATTAATATTAATCACACAAAAAAAAATATTAATTCTGATGGGGTGCAGGATAAGGATAAGGAGGAGGATGGTGGGGGTTTGGGTCTAGGTTGGGTTACAGGAAAAGGAGGAGGAAGAGGAGGGTAGGGGTTAGGAGAGGAATGGCGGAGGAGGTGGTCGTTATGGAGAGAAAAGGGGGAGAGGAAAGGATGAGTCGAAGAGAGAAGAGGAGAGAAGGGAGGGTGTTGCAGGTGCAGAAGAGAGAAAGGAGGGAAGGGGTGTGGGTTGCAGAAGGAAGAAGGAAGGGAGAGGGTTGGGGGGAGGTAGAAGATGGGTAAGTTTTTTTTTTTTTTTTTTGTGTTTTTGTATTTTTTTAATATTTTAATATTTAAGTGGGCCTATATTGACACATGGCGCTCGGTTATTATCCACGTGGGCGTCACGTCATTAATTAACAGAAATTCTAACAGAAAACTTAATGATGTATGAAATTGTCCTAAAATTAAGACTTGAGGTATGACTCCGGTATGAAAAAAATTTCATATACTAAATGTTGAAAACCACAAAACTTCAGGATAGTAAATTGAGATTAACCCTAAACTTTTTCTAAAAGGTACTTATGTGACTCAAAATAAAGTAAAACAAATTTCAAATTACTTAAAACATTTTTCTTAACATGCACACAAAAAATTCTTGCAATAACACAACAATCGGGATAAATAGTCATTATAGCCTTTTTTTTTTTTTTTTTGGAAGGACATTATAGCCTTTTTTTTCTTGCTATTTTGATTCACAATAAGCTTCTTAAAGTTGGTGATGAACATCTCAGAGATATTCTTGCCGACAGAAGTCTGTTTTACCTACGTTCTTGCAAGAAATGTTATTCCTTTTTTTTTTTTTTTTTGGTCTAAAGAAATGTTATTCTTTGATAGGCATAGAGTCCATACCTGCCATCCTTGCATGACTGTGTAGGTTCCAACCACAGGAAGGTAAGGTGAAGGATCAACTTCCATCTTTGACATTCCTGCAGGTATCTTCTATCACTATTAGACACTTCAGAGGTGATCAACTAGTTGAGAATGACACGTCAACAAAGAGTGAGGTGGGCCATAGATTTTTATGGAGCTCCATCTAAATTCTAGAATGATATCTTAATATTGGATTAATTCTGATAATCTAGAAAAGAAAGCACTATTTTATATACGCCAAAAATATATATATATAAAAATCTCAAACATTTATTTGAAAAATCCAAAGAACGCCTTGATTTTTCGATTGACCAAATCTCTTAACCTGTTGGCTTTAATTTCCAGACCAAACTATAGGCCATAGGGCCATTTGGTTTGAAACATGAGGGAACTAAATCTGAACCATGGATTGAACGCTTAGCTAGCTTCTAGGCAATTCTAGAATGATTACCATTGTTCCATTTTAATATTTCCTGTTGTAAAATTTCGTTTTCTAATTCTTTTTGGAAATTATTATTGGTACTCCAAAAATTTCATTCTACATTCTAAACTTTCTATATTTAGAAAGAAAAATACACTTGTGATGAGTGTAGAATGAGATTTTTAGAGTGTCAATAACACTTCCATTCTTTTTTTACAAATAGAGAATTAGGCTGTATTAGCTCCTCAAAGTGTTGTTTGATTCAACTGACTTAAATAATTAGGAAAAAGAATTATCAAACACACACAAAAGTTTCACTGCACATTATTTTTTTTCTCACGCAGAATGCGTTGATGGAGATAGAAAGGTGCAACAAGACAGCAATTCCTTATATTGGAAATCCTGCACAATTACTTAACTCTAATAAACAAAATAAAGAAAACTAGCATTATTTGATATTTTCACAAGTTTTCATGGAGACCCCCTACATGTACATCAAGCGTTAGGTCCATTTTATTCTTTATTCTTTTTCGCTTATTTTTTCATTTTTTCCTCTTGATATTGGTGATATATTAAGATGGGATTTTAGTAAAATTTCCAAAGGTTCTGGTCCCCTTGTTCTTGATCAGCAACTATAGCATCATCACCAGCTATGTCCAAGCGAGGAGGGCTAAGCAGCATTCCCTCAGCCATGTTCACTAGAACGTTAGGCATATTAAAGATCAGATCCTCATCAACAAACTCATGATTCAGCACAAATCTGTCATCCTCATCAACTGTCTTATGAGCCTGATGAACATTATGGTGACCACCTTGCACCTCATCCCTTGAATAAGAACAGCGATCAATTGCAACTCCCATGGCCGCAGCAGCGGAGGATGCCGCCGCCTGGATGTCACGTGACGAAGTGGAGGCTGGCACGGGCAATGAAGAAGCGGAGTTGGGAAAGTTGAGCTCAGCATCTTGACCCTTGAGAGCGATAGCGGCCACGTCATAAGCAACCGCGGCCATTTCGGGTGTGGGAAATGTGCCTAGCCAAATCCTATTAGGTTTTTTGGGCTCTCGGATTTCCGAAACCCATTTTCCACTACTCCTGCGGCGTACACCACGGTATGTTGGGTGACGCCCTGGGACAATGGAAGTGGTAGTACTGCTTGACGTTGTAGTAGTATTCGTGGCGTGCATCGTGGAGATGTGGCCGTTGGAGGTTGATTGGCAGTTGGAGGTTGATGGAGGAAGCCATTTATGGAGGGACGGGATTTGAGAAATGAATCTGAATTGTGAGCTAGGTGAAGAGTTTGAGAGGGAGAGAGTGCAAACCAGGTGTTGCTGAACTGCGCTGTGAAGAGAGTTGGGGTGTAAGCCAGCTTAGTTTATGTTGGATGGACTAGTTCTGGGTTGGCTTTGCGTTTTTGTATGGAGACTGCGCATCAAACGTCAATAGAACAGTGGTTTTATATATCACTTTTCCATCTTCTATGTCAGCCCACTCTCCTATGGAGGCAGATTGTCTGCCCTCTGTTTAGGTGCTCTTCCCATTCTCTCTTATTTGTGTAGTCATAGTTAAGCCACGTCAATATTGTATTTTCTTATTGTTTTTTATAAAATATTAACGTAATTTAACCGTTACTGCACAAAATAAAAAAGGATGAAAATATTACCCAAACAGGAGGGCAGACAATCTGCCTCCCTCTCTTATGGTACTAAATGCGATCATCTAACAAAGATTTGATTATAATAATGAGGGGATCCATATTTTCAAGGTGGAATCCCATCAAGGGAATATATGGACAGTATAAATGTGAGGATGACGAGACGTGGGCCGGGATGATTAGTGTACTAGAGAGTGGAGCTTCCCACTCTTTCTGTTTCCTATATCACAACTTGCCTAATATATCAAATTATAAAATAAAAACATAGTCGTTAATTATGTTAGAAAGTGATCACTAAACTTAAAACCAATTAAAAATACACTCTAATAATGTTTTAGAAATATAGACTCTAGAAAGCATTTCACACACACGAGAGAACTAGAGAGAAGAAAAGAGTTGAAATGTCAAGAAATTGTTTTTAGTAATCCACAAGCTCAAGATCATGAGCTATACATGCGTCAGTTTGAAAGTACTTTTAAAATAATTAAAATTAATTTCAAATTATTAAGTCCTTATAATCATGTTTGATATAAAAGGTAAAAAGTGCTTTTGAGTTTAAAAAAGCACTTAAAGTGCATTATGAAATTAATTCTATTTTTACCCAACCTTTCAAGATTGTTATGGAATTGGTACTTCAAATAGGAGTTCGGAATTTTATATGTATTTTACTAGTAGTTAAGTTGTGTGCTTAATCCAAGTATCTAGAAGCTATATGGTTTTCCTTGTAGTATATATATGAACATGAACTCAAACACTTGGGCAACTAGGATAACTTAGCAATTCTATGATGGATTGGTTTGCCAAGTATCGAGCTCTTATGAATTCCAACTTATCCATAACAAGACTAACTCGATCCCTCTTAATTTCTACATCATGTGCTTGATGAGCTAACCGAGTGAATGCTAACATAGTGGGGAGTCCCAAAATCAATTAAACTACTATGTGAGGTTTTGATTTTCCAATTTTGGATCGTCTCTATACATAAATGCCCATACAAGAAAATGTGTGAATCTGCTTGATCATGGTTACGGGTAAGATGAAATACCCAACTTGCCTTCCTCGGGTCCAAAAAAAGTGGATGACTAGAAACGCACTCTAGAGTCTCAATACATATATACCGAAAGGTACATCGTTGCTGTTGATGTTGGCTTATGTTCAAGAATTAAAAAGTACATCGTTTCGGGCTTTAAGGATTACATATTTTGAGTTTAAGATTTAAGATAGGATTTCATATTGGATATAGATAGTTTAATGGAAGTCTAAAACCGGGTAGTGCTAGATATAATTCACATACCGAGTTGGAAACACACACTCTAGAGTCTCAACACATATATACCAACAAAATATAATTCACATACCAAACAAAAGACTCCAATGTAATGGTTGCATGCATGTTTTCTCTTATACATTTTTGATTTAAAATGATATATATTACTATTTTTAGTTACACTAAAATAAAAGAGAGAGTTTTCTAATTAATTAATATTCGCTATGAAGCGCAAATTTGATATTCTCTTACTAAAATTACAAGCTTGTCAGAAACACATCCCCTAAACACGAGAGATTTTTCAATGTGCTAGAAAAAATGGTTCGGTACACTAAATGTCATAATACAAGTGGCCGTATACTTGAAAAATAAACTTTCAACCACTTGTATTATGACACTGTATCGGACCGTGTTCTTAGAACACTGAAAAATTTATGCCTAAACACAGTGCCACACCCACTTAATTAGTAGTCCCTCTCTAATTGGGAAAAGGATCCTCTAGGATCCCCACATCCTAGCCGTTCATCATATATTATGCGGCCAGTTTTCGTCAAAATACTATTTGTGTTTAATTTTAAATAAAAAAAAGTCAAATGATTTCTGACTGTATGATACATCATGAATAACTGATATGTAGAGATAGCTAAAATCCCCACAAAATGAATCCAGATAGGAATCAATTCCCTCTAATTGTAGCACTAAGAAGCGCCTTAAGTGCATGCATTTGGTGCAATACAATCATTAGTTTTCTTGACCAAGCAGGGTTCCTTTTTTACCAACTTGCAGCTGCAGGCAACCAACTTTTAACTTATATATATCGTTTAACTCAATATAATACCAAAATGAAAAAGCAACGAGCAAAATAATACAATTATTCCGCTGAAGGAGCAGACAGTTGTTCCCCTTACTAATTCTGGGAAGTACTAGGGGCAGAATTGAAAAGCCATCTTTCAAAATCTTGCTGTTTAATATAATTTAAATGAAAGTCCTGCGTGAACTTATGTAGGAATTTGTGTGGAAACGTATAAAAATGGTATCCTGTGCTTAAAATATTTTGTTTGTAATATTGCGCTTAAAATTACTAATTATGTGATCCACAAAAATAAGAACATGGTTTAAACCCGCATCTTTTGGGTATAATCCTTAGAATAATAATATCTTTTGTTATAGTAGGGAAGAATTTCTAACAGAAGAAATTGTATACAGTTGTAAGCAAATATTTTCTCTTGGTAATATAGAGGAAGGGAGACAAAATCTTAGTACGTAGTCCACTAAGACAGTCGAGAACCAAAGTAAGCTGAAATAATACATATATGATAAGGTTATTGTTGAGTGAAACTTTTTACAAGAAGAAATACCTTCACATGTTCGTTGACTATAATCCATATACTTGTCGAGATGTGCCTTTGAATGTCTCTTCCCAAGCTTCATTTAAGTGATGGCATGTACCTGCAAAGGGTACTCCGAAGCTCAAGTCAGTCTATGTAAATTGGTATTCTTAATGGGCCCAAATTGCTTATTCTCTATCTAAACTTTCTTTTCAAATATTTCTTAAGGCTTTCGTCATTATTTTGTTTGGTGCTGAACAAGACCTTGACATCCTTTTTCGACCTCTAATTGCAGACATGCTGGGATATGAACGCTTCACAAAAATCAATAAAAAACTTTACTAACGAGCCATATATCAATGACCAATGTTTGTTTTGAACTTAATCAATGAGATGTTTTTATTAATTAGGCATAAGTTAATGAAGAATGCCTCATAAGCTTTAGGCCCTTACTAATAGTTAGAGAATGACTTTTCTATCCTTCCCTATCTCTTCACTTTGTTCCATTCCTTATCCTCTCCTCCCGTAAAAACTTTGCAAACACTAATGGCCACCTAATGTCACGCCCCGATCCCAATGCACATATAAAAATCAAGCGTACTAGTATTGTCACATTAGTACGTATCAAACAACTTATACAAATAAAATACTTAAAATATAAATAACATATTGGTGGGTCTCTCTCACTTATATACAATGCAAAAGAGTCTGCAAAATATATACAAAACCTCCTCTAAAGGCACAACGTCCGTAGGCTCCCAAAAATGGAACTAACCAAAAAATAGACAGTAAGGTACGGTTAACCTAATCACTCCAAGCATCAATCCCCCAACACTGTTATCCAAGACACCTCGTATCTATCAACACATGTCCACATGCACACTTGCCCTCTACATCGTGGGAATGGTGCATTAGGCAAAGCAAAAATCAGGTGAGCAACGAAGCTTGTGTGAGTGAAGTCTTATGACATATGTGATTTAAAAAAAAAAACATTCTATTGATCTCATTTATAAAACATTTCACAATCCTTTGCATATATAAAATGATCCTCTCACAAATCTCGATTGAATCTACATTGGCATTCAACGGATTTTCTTTGATATATATATATATATATATATATATATATATATATATATATATATAATGAAATAATAGGGGTAAAGCGAAGCCATAAAGTTATGCGTTCTAGAACCTCTCATGGAGTCGGATAGGAACTATGCACTGGGTTCCTCAAACTCTCAAGGAACCTGATTAGGATTCCAGAACTTTCCATGGAATCGAACAGAAGTAGTGTTCCATAATCACTCATGGAATCTACTGAAAGTAAAGTAGGATTCTAGAAGCTCTCATGGAATCAGCAAGAAAAGAAGTCCTCTAGGGATTTGATATTCACATAGGAAACGAGAAAGAAAGTATTCCAACTTAACAATCATCTACTAGCCCTCTCATTTCGCAGTCATTTTAAATATACATAGATATATCATTTCAAATAGCAGATTGATGACTGGCAATAAACACATTTAAAAGTCCAGTTTATATCCACAAAGTATATAACACGAAATTTTAATATGCAAAATAGTTTATCTTATAATACTAAAATCACTCACCTGGACTTAAAGCTACTAGCAACTCTAGCACGAAGATCAAACCACTCAGACATGATCAACACCTATGAAAATATACAAGTCTTATCTTAGAATCCAATAATTAAACGAGATACCAAAATAATTCATAGCACGTTGACTATGAAGTCAATCATAATCAACGTAGCCTCATCGGGATCAATAACACTAGATTCTTAAATTGGGAAGATCTAAACGTCAGACTATTACACAAGTTCAGAAATGTCTAGAAATCAATAAATAACATGCAGAAAAAATTGCATGATGATCCAACAATCAGATTGTTGTTAATTATGAAAATTGAGCGGCGACATAATTAATTCAAAGATTGGATAATTGAACAATCACATCAAATCTTAAAAAACGGACATTGGATATGGGCTAAAGGCATCGTGAATATCTTTATGCCCAAAATCCATGTCATCTGAATTCTCACATGCCGTCATGCACAATAGTTTCAGACGAACAAAACCAGAATATCTGATGTCAACTAGATTTCACCAAATTTCACAAGCATGTAGAAATCAACACGAAGAACAACTTCTATACATGCCACGAAGTCTGGTAGTGGAAAAAGACTATGAAATCACCAAAAAAAATCGTCAGAAGTCCATGAAAGGCGCACGCCATGTTGTTCAATGTTCAATAGACTATCAGTGGCTGAGTTTTTTAAGCTGGGGTAGGGGCAAATCTAACCCAAGTGGTGGTGACCATCCTTGTTTAATGGCTTCGTTGAAAATTGGCGAGAAACCCGCGGGTGCCCTAGGAAAATTGTGGCCTTGAACCGGCCCGCATGGTGGTTTCTCATATTGGAACTAAAGTGGGTTTTGTTCCCATGGTCAAGGGCTACACTTTAGTGGTGGTGGCGACGATTGTCATTGTCTAAAAAAGGAAGAAATCGACGTCGAATAAAATTGGGTCAACACTCGGGTTAGGCGACTTGATCCCATATAATCTGGGTCTACTGCGACTTGGGTTTCCATTTGGGAAACCTGAAATTTTGAATATTGTTAGGTTAAACTTGCTATTTATAGTAAGGTCAAAGGGCCAAAATGCCCCTCATTTTCAATGTTCTTAACTTCTTCATTTTAACTCCGATTCGCAAATGATTTTCACATAAATGCTCGTGAAATCAAGCTCTATTCAAAAGTACAATAGTTGGCCCACTAAACCAACGTAAACTTTCAAAAAGAAAGGTTAACTCAAGCTTTAAAGAGTCAAATTTGGATTTTGACCCAAAATTAAAAATGCAACAATGAACAATGAAATCCGAGAATGGTATTTCCCATCTAACAAAACAAATTACCCAAACAACATAATCAAGTTACTTTCATGTCAGAGTTAGAAGACGGTGAGGTTCTAAACGACAAAACTAAATTTGTTGTCATTCCAAGAGATGACATCGTCGATTAAGGAAAGTTGATACGTCTTGGTAAAAAATGGGGCCAGTAGAGCTAGTTGTGATGACCACTAAATTTGGGCTCACCGTTTGGCTCCATCGACGTCAAAACCATAGCAAAAGCCGCTTGTGAACAAAACTAATTGAAACATAGTAGAATTGAACAAAAAAGGACAAAAAAATTGAAATCAAATTTTAGAAGATGATGACAGGACATTAGAGAGTTAGAGGAATGAAGTGTTGAGAATGAATCCCACATTCATAAAAGAATGGAACTTGCATGGGCTTATAAGAGGTTGGGCTACTCCCCATGTTGTCAATTGGTTTTATGATGGAACCCCAACTTTCTTCATGGTATCAGAGCTAGGTTGTCCCACATGTGAAGCCAAACGGCCATACGCGCTCCACATCACCTAGTTGTGTTGTCCACATGTTAGGCTTGAAAATTCGCCACATGTGAGGAGGCGTGTTGAGAATGAGTCCCACATTAAAGGGGGGGGGGGGAGGGACCTTGCATGGGCTTAGAAGATGTTGTGTTACTCCCTATGTTGCCAATTAGTTTTATGATGGAACCCCAATTTTCTTCATGAAAGTGGGATCATTTGGACACTAGCAACCATAAGTTCATGGAAAATAAGGGTCAAAAGTTAGCTTGCAGGTTTGGATGCCGATTCAGACATTACATTACATTGTATGTTTTGTTGTTCTGTTTTTGTTTCGATTCATATCATGCATTGTAGTGTATGTTTGATTAGGCATATCTAATGTTGGATTTTTGTTTTTATATATCGTTCGGATATTAGAGTTGTCCAATTTGACTATAATGAAGAAGAAAATTGTTGACCTTAAAAACTACCAAGCCTACGTGACGCGCAGGCCGAGTAATTAATAAGTTAACTACGTTCTTTGATTGTGTGTGGGGTGTGCCAACTCGTCCATCGAGTTCGGCTGGGGAGTAAAATATGTTGATGTGGCGTTAGACGCGCTGCTGACTTCTTGATCTTGCGACTGCGGCCGAGGAAGGAACACGCCTCGGCCTTTGGGTTCTAGAGCCTGAAGATAAGGCTGCTAGTTCTGCGAAGTTCAATATCAAATTCGGCTTTCAATGTGCTAATGTAGTAACCTGTAACACCTCACTTCATCGAGATGGCTAATGAGATGACCTCTGCCAATAAGGATTTGAAAATCTTTCTCGACCGAGACTTGGATAGATAACTAGTTGGCCTCGATACAGTGTTGTTTATCCAAACTGAAGGTGCTCCAGGAATGGCTGATTCTATGGCAACAGTGTTGTTTATCCAAACTGAAGATGTCACCGATTGCTTTCACAGTACTGTTTATCCAAACTGAAGGTGTGTTGGCGGAAAAAGAAAATAAAAAAATCTCAAGATGTTTGAGAGGTTTGCGCAGGGCAATTTGTGTGTTGAATTGGAGGGCTTTCGAATGATGCACCGCCTTCTATTTATAGCAGCCAATATCATCTTGGCCGAATCAGAACTATACTCGAATTAGGATTCTTCATCCTAGTTCAACCAAGGCTCGGCCAATCCTACTCTTAATAGGACTTTGAACCAAACTCTTTATTCGGCCACCTTCATTCCTCAAATCTCAATGCCCTCACTCCATTGAGACTCCTTATCGTACTAGAACTTCGACGCTCTTATCCAAATCACTTCTTATTGCAATAGGACTTGACCGCCCTAACTAAACGGCTTATGACCACTAGATAGCCCATAATACGTTTGGAAAAGCTTTGGGCCAAACATAAACCTACGTTCGCCCCAATAGTATTATTTTGGTCCCAAATATTGCCCCCTTGCTTCTGAGGTCTTCGGCCTAGAACTCCTTAGTTGAATTTCAACCTTGAAAAAGTGAAATCAAACCCTAAAAGGTAATTAAAGGATAATGAAAAGCCTCAAATATTTCATCTATCAAGTGCATTTATGAAGCACGATCGCACGATCTAAATTCTCCTGCCCGCGCCACGTGTCAATCCTTTAGTTAACCTAGTAGCCCTTAATAATGACCCTCGAAAACATATGCCAGCTGAAACATCTCATCTGCATTAAATCCGCAGCAACACACAATCGCGTGTCCTCAAACCACGAAAACTTCAATCCTTTCACCTGGATTCTCTAAATATCCATGATGATTAGTGACTTTCCCAGTCGATTATGCCCCAAAGTTTGAAAATCAAACGCTTGACCTTCATTGCAAGATGCCTACAAATACCTGAATCTTTTCCATTCACACTTTACACTTCCAAAACTCTTAAAATCCTCTCGCCATTTTGCCTTCAAAATCCCAGAAAACCCAGAAACTCTCATCCTAGAAATCCTTCCCTCAAACCCAAAAACTCAAGTCTTCATCAATGGCTCCCTTTATCTCTAAGCTCTTTGATGAATGCAACAAATGCAAGGACTTCATTGACTGGAGCATCATCAAGACACTACGCTTCGAGGGTGATTTGAGCGCTACTCATCAAATCTTAGGGCCACTATTCAAGGACGCAGTGCCATCGTCCATCACCGCTCTCTTCAAGGCTCATTGCCTGACCCTTGTGCTGCAAGGATTTGATTGGTCGAAATGGGCCCTAACAAAACCCTATAGAGCTTGGCCTTTGACCAACGTGACTTGGGTCGAATGGATGGAAAAATTCTTCGGTTAGGAATGGAAGACTCTCGACATTTATGATGCCATTAGACTCTCAACCATGGACAGATAACTCCTTATGGTAGCCCTGAGCTTCTGGTGTTTGGCCACCAACACTATGATTCTTCTTTTTGGCCCTATTGGTTCCACTATACTTGACGTCTCAGTTATCCTTGGGACTTCTCCTTCAAGCTTCCTAATTGACGCCGTCTTCTTTGGGTGCTCGTCCAACCTCGACCTTAAGGCAATATTCGACGAACGGGCCGTTGAATCGCTGAGCAAAAAAGGTTAAGAGCCTTCAAAAGAAGAAGTTCAGAAGTTGCACAAAAACTTCTTCAACTACAACACCATCATTCTCCATTTTACTGGCTGATGGGAATCGAGCCTACAGAAAGCATGAAACCTTCCTATTTTACTGGTACAACAAGTTTATTTGTTGTACCAAGTCGAATAAATGCTTGGTCGAAAACATGTCAGTGGCTAAAGCCCTGGCTAATAGTCACATCCTGACCTTTAGTTCAGCTGTCCTTGCCAACCTACTGTGTTGCCTAGCCAAAGCGACCGCCAACATAATTGACCCACACCAGAATAGACCTCTCTAGGTTTTCCAATTCTGGTTTCAGGTTTATTTCACCACTCTTCGGCCAGAGATCCTCAGCTTCCAACCCACTGAAGCACTCGGCCTTCAGTTGGGTTCTCGACCGGTGCCTCTTTACCGGGCCGAATGAGTCTTTAAATACTTATTCAGCTTAGACGTCATTTCTGACGATGAATTTTTAATATGTCGTCGTCAAGAGTACCCCTCCTCAATCAGGCTTTCAACATCAGCATGGAATAAAGCTGAAGATGCTGATCTTTGTCGAAATTAGGGGTCGTTCGTGTTAACACGCGACCTTTCCCTCAGCTGCGACGCTCATGAGCAAGCTGGGAGGTCTATCATCATCACTTCACTGCTCGACAACTCGGCTACTTTCAAGGTTGCCTAATGCCTCTACTTACTTCCCACTCATTCCTAAGCTGATGATGCCTCTTTGGTTATTCGGAGAGGGAATGTCGAGATACCGAGAAAGAATTTCAGGAGAGGTGCAAAAAATTCCACCTTCGACCAACTGTTCCTGTATCTCTCGGCACTGATACCTTTAGCGACTGGTGGGAAGAATACACTTGGGACTTCTTTGGCGCTCCGGTCGAAGATGTCATCAACAAAATCTTTGGCAACCGTTCCAAAACAACTCCAGCCCCACAATCCAAAGAGACAACCTAATGTACATGTTTGTCTACCTTCATTCTTCAAACACTTACTTAACTTTGATGACTTGATTTAGCTTTCTCAGGCGGTCAAGTGCTGAAATGGGCAGACGTGATTGTCGTGGCTGCGGCCAGGAAAAAATCGGTCCCCTCTTCTAAGAAGACTAAAACTGTCGCGTAAACCCCACCAAGCAAATGGCCTCACTAGGAAGCCGAGACGGCAGGTAAAGCTCCTTGACCCCCAAAACGCGTCAAGAAATTGGCGAAGAAGGGAGAATGAAAGATTCATGTTATCTTTAGCCAGACCACGGGAGTGATCACTCATGATGTTTCTCATCCTATTCCCATCATCCAAGCTTTGATGGAAAAATGGCCAACTCCAGCTGGCCAAACACTTCAAATTCGACCTGTCCCTGGAGTCGTGGTTGAACTAGTTGCTGCTCTGTTGTTAGAATAGCCTGCAGCTCCGGGGCTGATTGTTGCACCTATCTTGGAAGAGGTGACCCATTCGGTTGGGAAAAATCTCTCAAAAAACCCAAAACAATCAGCGATTATGTTGTTGGTAACTCTATTCTCTCATTACATTCAAAAGTACTAAACAACTTTTTATTTTAGGATGACGAAAGTGACGGGATTCCGCTGGCGAGTCGTCCTCGACCAACTAAACCTCCTTCCACTAATCCTCCCCCTGTGGCCGAGGCAGCTGACCAGGTCGATCTTCCTGCAGTTAATAGTGGAAAAAATGCTTCATGTTGAATCCGAAGCGACGACGAAAACACCGATTCACCCGCAGGATCAAGACATTGGCATTCTTCCCCTAAGAAGCTACTTCGGCCTTCGTAAGTAACCTTATTGTTTTCATTTGGTCAATCTTCTGTCTTAGAATCCTAAACTGGGAAAATATTAAATGTCAGGTGCCCACTTTCTCTTTTCACCAAAAATTCTACTCGTCGAGGGGCGTTATCTATATCTCTTGGCCACCTCAGTGGCCATCAAACATAGATAACCTTTATAGATAACCTTCTCCTGGCCACTTCCTTATAACTTAACTCATTCTGAATCATGTCTTTATGTGCAGCCTTCATGGGAGGTCGAGCTCGACGCCCTTCTCTACAACGCTTCTGGGACGGCTGGGTCTTCGACCACCTCGGCCGAGCTTATGACTTCTGCGCACAAATCCAATGCTTTCGCTAAGCTGTAAGAACTTCTATCTTTCTCGGCCTTGAAGGTCTTGGAATGCAAGGGGCTTGATTATGTGGGAGAATGTCGAAATGAGCTCGCATCTGGCGGCCTTCTGAGCAACGAGAATGTCGTTCATTTATCTTATCTCCTAGAACGTACTCGAGATTATTTCAATATCTTTGCGAAAGCCCTTCGGGCCGAGGACGACCTCAAGGCAGCAATGGCCGCTCAAGAAACTCTTCATCCAGAAGTCGAGGTGATAAAGGTAAAGAAAGAAGAATTGGCCGACCTTGACCAGCAGATTGCCTAACTCTAAAATCAAAGGTCGGTAGTTGCTTCTGAGCTTGTAAAGGGTTTCGAGTCGAGCAAAACTCTTTTGATCGAATACGCGGCTGGTGCGAAACGGGTCGAGCAGCTGAAGATAGACATGAGGAATCGGCAAGCTGAGGTTACAACATGCAAAGTAAGGTGGTTAGAATTGAAAGCCACCCTTGAAGCTTTCCTCCCTTCTTTTACTTAGGATTATTTTAGTCGTAAGGTAGTTAATCAGCTCTTTTGTACACCATTTTTGTAGAATTAATGAAATGAACCTTCATTCCCGCATCTCCCATGTGATTGGATAATATTTCTTTAAAAATTTCTCATTGATTGATAGCTTATGAATTAAGCCGGTTTGATCTTTAAGGTGGTATGCCCCCTTGCCGAGAACTTTGTGAATGACGAACGGTCCTTCCCAATTTGGCGACCATTTTTCGAACCTAGGGTCTTTAATTCCTACGGGTATCACGGTTTGCCAAACCAGCTCTGCTTCGTTGAACGTTTTTTTTCTAACTCGTTGATTATAAGCTTGTTCGGCAATCTTCTTCAGTGCCATTAATAAGTTATAAGCGTCAAGTTGAATTTCTTCCAAGTCTTCCAACTCTTGTCTCATGGCTTGACTGTATTCGGCTCTGAACAAACTACTTTGTTTGATCACTCGCAACGAGTTTATACTTAGCTCGACCGGTAACATAACGCCGTGTCCATAGGTTAATGCGTATGGAGTCGTTCCAATAGCTGATTTGAGTGAAGTTCGGTAGGCCCATAATACTTCATTTAGCTTCAAATGCCACATACCAGGTCTCTCTCTTACCATGTTTTCAAGAATACCGATCAAAACCTTATTACTTGCTTTGGCCTACCCATTCACCTGTGGGTAATACGGTGTAGACTGCTCGAGTTGAATATTTAGATTCGCCGTATACTCCTTAAAGCTGTCGGCTGTAAAGATCGTGCCATTGTCAGTTATGATCGTTTTTGGCACACCGAATCTGGTCACAATATTTTCTTCTACAAAATTGCAAACTTCTTTGGTCGTTAATTCGACGTATGATTTTGCTTCAACCCACTTAGTATCCACGTGTGTTTTGCTGCTCCAGAAGATGGCGTGATTTTGTCGATTACATTCATTGCCCATCCTCTGAACGGCCATGGTTTGGTAATCGAATGGAGTAATTCGGCCGAGACTATCTGTATAGGTCCATGAATCTGACATTGTATGCATCTTCATGCGTATTCGATGCAATCCTT